>NC_092387.1:61992062-62302062 GCF_030028105.1 Mobula birostris
AGCCAATCTGGATAGAAAACAACATCTCCGCCGCAATCACCATCAGCACAGAGGCACCACAAGGTTGTGTTCTTCGCCCCTTGCTCTACTTGCTCTACCCTGGCAAGGCAAAATACAGCTCTAATGCCGCATTTAAGTTTGTTGACAACACCATCATCGAGGACCCCTACCATCCAGGCCAGGTTCTCTTCTCTCTGCTGCCGTTAGGAAGGAGATACAGGAGCCTCAGAACCCACACCACCAGGTTCCGGAACAGTTATTACCTCTTACCTATCAGGCTACTGAACCAGAGGGGATAACTTCTCTCAACTTCACTCACCCCCACTCACCCCAGCGTTGAACTGTTCCCACAATCTACGGACTCACTTTCAATGATTCCTCACCTCATGTTCTTCATACTGAGTGTTTTTTTTATTATTATTAAATTTTTGTATTTGCAGTTTGTCTTTTGCATGAGCTTGTCCATCTTGTGTGCAGTTTTTCATTGATTCTATGGTGCTTCTTTGTATCTACTGTGAACACCTCCAGGAAAATGAATCTCAAAGTTCAAAGTGACACCATAACCCTGAGATTCATTTTCTTGTGGGCATACTCAATAAATTCATAATAGAATAATAACCATAATAGAATCAATCAGGGTAGTATATGGTGACATATATGTACTTTACTAATAAATTTTCTTTGAACTTTGATCGTATGTTTGTGACCAGTGGGGTACCACAGGGATCAGTGCTATGACCTTTGCCATTTCTTACATGTATTAACAACTTGGAAGTGAACGTTGGATGCTGGTTAGCAAGTTGGTGGTGTTGTGGAAAGTAGCAAGGAAAGTCGTCTAAGGCTACAGCATTATATAGTTGTAGCACGATAAAGGAGAATCAAAGGAGGCTGACTGGTGGCCTGATAAAGGTATGCAGAATTATAAGAGGTAATGTTAGGCAAGACAGAATTTTTATCCCACCTCGGAGGCACCAAAACAAGGCAGCATATGTTTAAGGTGAGATGTAACTATTTTTTAAAAAAAGCACAGAATATAGTTAATAACTGGAACTTGCTGCCACTGGAGGAGGTGGTGGAATTGGGTAAAAATCACTATGTTGAAGAGAAATATTTAAGATGTTTTAAGAGAGATAATAGACATTGAGAAAGGGCTGTGACAAGCTCTATTGTAATGCAGGTTTCCTCTTACTGTTACAACAAAATCTGCATAATCTGTTATTTGATTATGGACCATTTCAGAGTGCGGTTAAGAGTCAACCACAATGGTGGTTGTGGAGACACTGACAGGTCTACAAACTGCAGTCTTCCTCCCTGAAGAACATGACTGAACTGGAAAGATTTTACAGCAATCTGGCAGCTTCATGGTCACCACTAATGGTATTGACATTTAATTCCTTCATTTAAATACCCCACAGGTAGGATTTGAATTCTCAACTCCAGAACTATAGCCTAGGCCTCTTGATAATTGTCTGGTAATTTAATCATTATATTAGATTGCTCCCAAGTTTAGAGTCCCTCATAAATCCTTGTCCTAGTACGCATGTTTAAGCCATAAGAAGAAAGGGCAGACTAATACTGGTATGGGTCGATATTTATGCAGGTCATGAAATTTGTCCCACCCTATCTTGCAGACAATTGTTCATAGACCATGGCGAATGAATTGGACATCTTCAGTCAGAAAATTCAAATGCAGTTTAACAAGACTGGATCTGGAATTCAGGGTGACAGTAGCGTCACGGTTAGCGCAATCACCCTACAACACCGGTGATCACTGTTCAACGTACAGTTACCACTACTGTCTGTAAGGAGCTTGTACCTTCTTTCTGTGACCATGTGGGTTTCCTTCCACATTTCAAAGACGTACTGTTAGGGATTGGGTTAGTATGTTGAGGGCATGCTCTGTATTTCAATCAGCACAACAATCGATGATTTGATGCAAATGATTCATTTCACTGTATGCTTCGACGTACATGCCAAATAAAGTTAATCTTCAAAACATCTTTAATGTTTGTTTTCACAAGCATTGAAAAAATTGCCATGTATGCTTTTTATACAGAACAATTTACTGCACGGTGCACTGAGGTAGTACAAGGCAAAACAATAACAGAGTGCAGAATAAAGTGTAAATAGCTGCAGAGAAAATACAGTGCAGGTGAACTGTAAGGCACAAAAATCATAATGAGGTAGATTGCGAGGTCAAGAATCCAACTTATCCTCACCAGATAAAAGTACTTATTCTTACCACATAGTTTTTGATGAGTATCAGAAAGCGACCGTAATTATCCAGGACAGAGAGTGACAAAGGGTGTTCCGGTCCCATGACTGCCTGATAACACTGCAGGCTCTGTTGGTAGTACTGCTCTGCTGTATCTGTGGAAAGATACAGGGAACATTAACTAGTAACAGCAACCACAAAGTTTTAATACATTTCAAGATATTTCCAACCATAAAGCCACATTAACTTAAGTTTATGTTAATTTATATCGTTATGTCTGTAATGTACTGTGCTTCTGCTGCAGAAAGCTACTTTCATGGGTAGGATGGCAGCTTAGTGGTTAGTGTGATGCTATTACATGAGTGACCTGGGTTTAACTCCTGTCGCTGTCAATACGGAGTATGTACGTTCTCTCCGTGACCACATACGTTTCCTTTCACATTCCAAAGACGTACGAGTTAATGGGTTAATTGGTCACGAGTGTAATTGGGCAGCCCGGGCTCACTGGGCTAGAAGGGCTTGTTATTGTGCTACATCTCTAAATATAATGAAAAAATATATACCCCTGTATACAGTATATGCTGACAATAAATACGAACTTGAACATTAAGGATGATTTCTGTAAATCTGTTGAGAATATAATAAATATATTGTGGTAATATAACTATACAGTACTCCTGCTCTATCAAACTGTCACAAAAACCGGAGGGAGAACTCCTCCCTGGTGAAACAAAGGTTTAAGTGCAGTACTGGAGTAGTTAAAGTTATGGTATTTCATAAATTGACTTGTTAAGTAGAGGAGATGCAGTTAATCTCACCTCAGAAGCTGGGTACTCCAAGTTTAATCACAAATGCTACCAAATGCATGGATTGGTAAGGTGATCATTAGTGAATTCATGTGATTTGGAGTGGAAAATTAAAGCCCAACCCCATCATTGTCAATGCTAACATAGCCCAAGTCTTAGAACATTTTTACAAACCTTACCTAAATATAACAACTATAGATTCTACCTACAACTTAGTGGGAGACTGTTCAATAGAATGGCAAATCCCATCAGTCCCCCATTTTCTTGCAATTTGTTCTTTCTCTCACATCTATTCATCTCTTTTTTAAATCTTTTGCCACTTAGCCACACTAGGGCCAATGTACAACAGTCAATTAATTCACCATCTTGCACACCTGTGGGATATGGGAGGAAACCAGAGAAGTTGGAGGAACCCCATGCAGTCACTGGGAAAACATGTAAATTCCTCTCAGATCTGGGTCCCTTGGACTTTGACACAATCCCTCACAGGTGGAAGGGTAGGTAGTGCTGAGGAAGCAATGTGATTGCAGCAGGACTTAGACAAATTGGAAGAATGGGCAAAAAGTGGCAGATGGAACATAGTGTTGGGAAATGTATGATAATGCATTTTGGTAAAAGGAACAATGGTGCAGACTGTTATCTAAATGGGGAGAAAATTCAAACATCAGAGGTGTAAAGGGACTTAGGAGTCCTTGTACAAGACTCCCAGAGGTTAATTCTGTGGTAAAGAAGGAAAGTGCAATGTTGGCATTTATTTCAAGGGGAATAGAATATAAAAACAAGGAGATAATGCTGAAGCTTTACAAGACACTAATCAGACCGCACTTGGAGTACTGTCAAGTTTTGGGCCTCTTATCTCAGAAAGGATGCATTGTTGTTGCAGAGTGTCCAAAGGAGGTTCACCAGGATGATTCTGGGAATGAAGGGGTTAACGTATGACGAGCGTTTGGCAGCTTTGGGCCTGTATTCACTGGAATTTAGAAGAATGCTTGGGGATCTCATTGAAACCTAATGAATGTTGAAAGGACTAGATAAGGTGGATGTGGAGAGGATGTTTCCTCTGGTGGTGGTATCCAGAACTAGAGGGCACAACCTCAAAATTAAAGGACAACTTTTAGAACAGAACTAAGGAGGAATTTTTTCAGCCAAAGAGTGTTGAACCTGTGGAATACTCTGCCACAGACTGCAGTGGAGGCTAAGTCCATGGGTATATTCAAAGCGGAAGTTGATGGATTCCTGATTGGTCGGGGCATCAAAGGATATGGTGAGAGGGCAGATGTATGGGGTTGAATAGGATACGGGATCAGCCATGATGAAATGGCGAAGCGGACTTGATGGGCTGAAAGGCCTAATTCTGCTCCTATGTCTTATGGTTTTATAATCCTAAACACACTATTGATCTGTGGTTGAAGATGAACCACCAAATATTGATCAATAATAGGTGGTAATATTAAGGATATCATCCATCCCTGTATGGGGGGGGGGGTGCCCAAGTGTTCTTGGAGAAGGAGCATGTGGTCTCTATGGGCACAGTGGGGTGTTCTGAGAAGGGTGAGCTCAGTTATTTTGTAGATAACAGTTATCATATTTTAGTTTGAAATTGTAAATAGTTTTGTGAACTCCTGACTGTTCTATGTATTCTTGTGAGTGAATAAACTTTTGGATATTTTGTAAAAAAGGTATCGCCCAGATCAGAAGAATGAACCAAAATTGACAGGTATGTCCTGCCTTAACCGATGCAAATATATACCAGACCCAGCCTGTACACAAAGTTCTGATCTCCTTCACTAACATCCTTCAGGGCAATAAATCTAACATTCTTACCCAATCTGGCCTATACATGTTCCCAGACCCACTGCAAAAAGTTGACTCTGAAATAGCCCAGCAAACCACATGGCTTTGTAAGGCTTGGATAATTAACAGTGCGTCCGTCATTAATGTCTGCATCCCAAAGATCAGTAGTCAGTCTAATCAGTCCACCTTGGGAAAGGATGTTATGTCCAATCTGACTTGTAGCAATTAGCGCCAAAGATTTAGTGCCACAGATGTGCTAAATCTTTATCTCCACTTATCTGAAAGTTAAACTTTAGCAGCTACTTACTAAGCTAGGAATCAGAATTGTTTAGAACATAGAATAGTACAGCACAGTACAGGCCCTTCGGCCCACAATGTTGTGCCGACCCTCAAACCCAGCCTCCCATATAAGCCCCCACCTTAAATTCCTCCATATACCTGTCTAGTAGTCTCTTAAACTTCACTAGTGCATCTGCCTCCACCACTGACTCAGGCAGTAACTTGAAAGTTAACGTGATTAATAATAGCAGTGAGAATTTGATAGTATTTGAAGAGGACAAACATAAGATAATTGGTTAAGGATCCCAGTTGTATGTGTTGCAAATCACAAAGTCAAAGTACTTTGAGGAAGGGGGAGATGGTAAATGCAGGGGAACACAGTAGTTGAAGTTAATGGCCTCTATTGTAATGTTCTCCTACTGCCTGATGAAGACGGAAGAAACTGGGCTCTACCAAAGGAGACTTCACTGAAGTGTATAAGATCCTAGTGATGGCAAACAGAGGCACCCTGCTCCTATTGCGGATGGTTCAAGAACTGGGGCACTATTTAATAGGTTGGTTGAGATATGGGAAAAACACTATCTCAGCAGCAAAGAGTAGATATTAGGGGACAGACTTAAAAGGGAACTGAGGGGCAAATTTTTCCACACAGAGGGTAGTGCATATATGGAATGAGCTGCTGGGGGAAGTGATAGTGGCTAACACAACAACAGCATTTAAAATACATTAGGGCAGGAACACGGATAGGAACGGTTTAGAGGGATAGGGACAAAACTACTCTATAGCGCATGTTCTCAGTATTTGCACAGATTGTCTTCTTTTGCACATTGGGTGCTTGTCAATCTTAGCTTGTGTGTATTTTTTTCTATTGTTTTTCTGTGCTCTACTCTAAATGCATCCAAGAAAATGACTCTTAGTAGTATATGGTGACAGATATATACTTTGACAATAAATTTACTTTGAATTTTGAAATGCGACGAATGAGCATCATAGACGAGTCTGGCCAAAGAGCTGTACGACTCTTATTACCTGGAATTCACTCTCAGTCAGAATAGTAGTAATCTGGGCTTTCTGGAAGGAAATTTGGCAGTGGAGTGTGAATAATTTGCAAGACTTTGGGAACGAGCAAGGGAATGAGGTTGACAGGAATACTTTCCTGTTAACTAGCACGGACCCGATGGGTCAAACAGCCTCTACATGTGCTGGGACAAATCTACGAGTGCAAGAGCCCTTTAAAAGAGTCACCGTGATCTTCAGCTCTGCCAGTCAAAGTGTAGGCTTCCGCTAGAGCAAGATTTATTTTCCCCTCTTCCACTCCAGAAGGAGCATTAGTCAGCACAATGGAATGAGCCTGTAAAAAAAAATAAAAGAGCCTCTGGTTTACATCAGTCAGAAGGTCAGAACTGACAGCTTCTTAATGTAATACTGCAGCAGTAGATAGTAGGAACAGATCATATTAGGAGAAAGGAATAATTCTACAACATATATCCAAAAACAGGGGCTCAAAAATGCACGTCACAATATCCAAATAAAGCATTGTGTCTGTTCTACTTCATCAGGAGCAGAGTGCAGAAATAGTTCACTAACTTAAAAATTACACCAAAAGTGTGCTCAATTTTGGCCATTCTAATACAGGAAGGATGTGGAGGCTTTGGAGTGAGTTCAGATGATGCTTACCAGTATGTTGTCTGGATTAGAGGGTATGAGCTATAAGGAGAGATTGGACAAACTTACATTGTTTACTCTGATACGCCAGAGGCTGATAAAAGTTTATAAGCTTATGAGAGTCATAGATAGGATAGGCAGTCAAAACAGTTTCCTCGGGTAAAATGCTGAATACAAGAGGACGTAACTTTAATGTGAGAGGCAGAAAATTTAAAGGGAATATGAGGAGCCAGTCTGTTTACATAGAAAGGTGGGTGCCTGGCGTGGTGACAGGAGCAGATACAAACATGACGTTCATTAAGCTTTTAGACAGGCTCATGAATATACAGGGCTGGGAGGGATAGAGATCATAGCAGAAGCGATTTAGCATGGCATCATGCTCTGATCAGTTATTATGAGCTGATGGGCTGCCTTTTGTTTTATGTGTGTTAAATTAGCAAATAATCAGCTGAAACACTGGCTTTTCAAGGGTTTTGAAAGGTAGAGCAGGTTTCTTAGATTAGATTCCTGCTGAACTGAATTAATTTCCAAGGATGCCTCCAACACTCTCAGAGGTACTGGTACAGTTCCATGCAAGCACTAGTTGTTCTTTGCAAGTATGCCACTGCATCTGCTGTTCCTTTGTGAGCCTAGGGTGAGTTACAACAGGCTTTACATCATGGACAGAGGGTTAGGAAAATCCTGCTTCCCACTCCCCAAGAGATACAGGTGAATTTTACACATCATGTGGCTGTGCCTACAAGGATTGACTGGTTCTATCAACACAGTAATGATTTGGACCAGTAGCTTTACACTGGGAAAACACAAGAATGCATCAGGATTGTGACCTGGTTTCAATTCCTTCTACTTCCTGTAAGGAGTTTGTATGCTCTCCTTTTGACCGCATGGGGTTCCTCTGGGTGCTCTAGTTTCCACGCACATTCCAAAGACGTATGGGTTAGCAGGAAAATTGGTCACATGGGTATAATTGGGCAGCACGGGCTCATTGGCTGGTGAAGTTTGTTACTGTGCTGCATCTCTTAAATAATAAAATGTAATAAAAGCTTCAGGCTGCATCTCTGGAAGGAAATGGATGACAATGTTTCAATCTGAAACTCTACATCTGGATTGAAAGCGTATAAGGGAGATATCCAATGTAGGTGAGGGGTGCATGTGGACCAAGGGCTGACAAGTGATTGGTGGAACCAGATAAGGAAGAGATGATTGGCGGATACAGTCAAATGGGGAAGTGCAGGGTAGAAATAACGATAGGAGCTGGGAGGTGATAAATGGACATGGCAAAGGACAACAGGTTCTGGAATCTGGTAAGAAAGGAAAAGTGGAACTAAATAAAGAAGGGATAATATTACAACATGGGTATATTTGGGCAGTGTAGGCTCATTGGGTTGGAAGGGCCTGTTACTCTGCTGAATTGCTAAATAAAACATAAATAAAGTGATGGAAGTACGCAGAGAAGTAAAAACAGATTTAATGCTTCAAGTCCCTGACTCCTCATCTGCTATTTCCAAATCCACTTTTTTTTTAAGAGATTTCCATAATTTACAGATCTTTTTGCCTTTGATCTTTGCAATGTTGCCAAATCCCATTTATTTGATCTGGAACAGAACAAAATGCTAAAATTCCTCCACCTCACAGACTTTGAACATTTGAAAGCAGAGCGCTAGGTTCCCCTATTCAGGAGGAAGACAGAATATGTTTCATTATAAATTATACAGGCCACAAAAGGAAAATCAAATATATAATAATAGCTTGGAACTCCCCCCAGTTGTGTTCAAAGAGCTCTGGGAATACATTCAGATGAGACTGTTCCAAAACTCCAGCGTTCAAACTGATGTAGATGGGTGGGACTAATCTAGCAGAACAGAAAGGGAATATTTACTGTAATCTAATTAAATGGAGCATTCATAAATAAACGGTAACAAGACTAATCAGGCTTAGAAGGGTAGGTCTCTATTCATCTATATTTGAGATTAAAGTTCCAATATGCTCCTCAAGCAGTACAGTAATTATACAACTTACATGCCAAATACTAATTTCCTAGCACTGATCTGTAACTTGTCCATATATATCCAGGGCTCATGCAGAGGATGTAATACATTTGCAACGTTTTCATTTATTCAAGGAAGTGGCCAATAGTGCTGCCTTGCCTATGTAAGGAAGAAAATTGAGAGTGCAAATCGTAAACCCAAGAGATTCTGCAGATGCTGGAAATCTTGAACCATGCACGCAAAGTGCTGGAGGAGCTCAGCAGGTCAGGCAGCATCAATGGAGGGCAATAAACAGCTGACATTTCATACTGAGACCGTTCATCAGGACTAGATAGACAAGGAAAACCAAAATGAGGGGAAGATACAAGTAGACAGGTGATAGGTGAGTCCAGGTGAGAGGGAAAAGGTAGGTGGGTGAGGCAGGAGGGATGAAGGGGAATGATGCAAAAAGCCAGGAAGAAAAGAGTTTAACTCCTCTATTACCTGCCAGCTCGTACTCTTCTCCCTCCCCCTACCTTTATATTCTGCCTTCTGCCCTCTTCCTTTCCAGCCCTGATAAAGGTTGTCAGCCCAAAATGTTATCACGAGAAAATCTGCAGATGTTGGAAATTCAGGCAACACACACAAAATGCTGGTGGAATGCAGCAGGCCAGACAGCATCTCTAGGAAGAGGCACAGTCACCGTTTCGGGCTGAGACCCTTCGTCAGAACTAACTGAAAGAACAGATAGTAAGAGATTTGAAAGTTGGAGGGGGAGGGGGAGATCTGAAATGATAGGAGAAGACAGGAGGGGGAGGGATGGAGCTAAGAGCTGGAAAGTTGATTGGCAAAAGGGATACAAGGCTGGAGAAGGGAGAGAATCATGGGACAGGAGGCCTAGGGAGAAAGAAAGGGGGAGGGGAGCCCAGAGGAAGATGGAGAGCAGGCAAGGAGTGATTATGAGAGGGACAGAGAGAGAAGGGAAAAAAAGGGGGGAAATAAAAATAAATAAGGGATGCGGTAAGAAGGGGAGGAAAGGCATTAATGGAAGTTAGAGAAATCAATGTTCATGCCATCAGGTTGGAGGCTACCCAGACGGAATATAAGGTGTTGTTCCTCCAACCTGAGTGTGGCTTCATCTTGACAGTAGAGGAGGCCATGGATTCGACATATCAGAATGGGAAGGGGATGTAGAATTAAAATGGGTGGCCACTGGGAGATCCTGCTTTCTCCGGCAGACAGAGCGTAAAATGTTGACTGTTTATTGCCCTCCAAAGATACTGCTTGACCTGCTCTGTTCCTCTAGCAAATTGAGAGTGTCGGCAATGTATGAAAAGTAAACCTAGAAGCTAGAAGAAGCCTTTGCAATTATTGTGGTTTTCCTGCAGTACTGGTTACAGAAATCCAGTATCATGGTTTGCAGCAAATAATCCCATCAGTTAGTCAAAACACCTACACTTTTTCAATCCTGTTTAAATCCTCAAGACACCTTTTCCAGCTAATGAAGTCCGTGTGCATAGTCATGCTGCAGAATCCAAGTCCAAAACAGGGACTGGAGGCAATGGAAAGTTGGCCAATAGGTGTTGGTGGACAATGAGAAGTTGTAACACCTGCCCTTTAACCTCTCTTCTGGTATGGCCTGGCCAGGTAGGTAAACACCAATGCCCAGGAACAGATAGGACTGGACAGTGGTGGATACAGCCCAATGGTGTTGTAACTTTTCATTATCCACCAACACCTCTTGGACATATTTTCCTTGCCTCCAGTATCCTTTTTGGACTTGCATTCTGCACCATGACTTCATTAGTTGGAAGAGACGTCTTGAGGATTTAAACAGGGCTATAGAAGTGTAGGTCTTTTAACTAAATAAGGTGATCATTTGCTGCCTCACAGGAAATGCCCTCCCCACCACTGAATACACTTACATGGAACGCTGCTACAAGAAAGCAGCATCATCAAGGACCCCATGGGGAGGTGGTACAGGAGTCTTAGGTCCCATACCTCCAAGTTCAGGAACAGTCATTACCCTTCAAGCATCAAGTTCCTGAACCAGACAGGATAACTTTACTCACCACAACTCTGAACTGATTCCACAACCAAAGATTCACTTTCAAGGACTGTTTACAACTCGTGTTCTATTATTTTTTTTATTTGCACATTGGTTGTTTGTCAGTTTTTGGATTATATAGAGTTTTTCTTCATACATTTTATTGTGTTTCTTCACAATAAATGCCTGCAAGAAAATGAATCTCAAGGTGGTATATGGTAACATATACTTACTTCGACTTGCTTCTCACCATTCAAAGGCCCAAGTAGTATTTCTCGACTAGAATTTCTACTTCAATTTACTTGGATTTCTTCCTACCCAGTGTAGCACACACAATTCTTCATCAGAAAACCGAACACAGTGTGACTGTATTGTGAATTTCCTGTGTCTAGTCTAAAGGGCAGACCCCAAGCTTCTATTGCCTGCCACTTCAGTTCTCCATCCCTCTCTGACCTATCCATCAGTGGTTTACTGCTCTATCAATAAGGAGGCCCAACGTAAGAGTGGGGAACACCAGTTCAGGGCAGCAGACCCACAACTCTGACCATTTCTCTTTCCATAGATACTGCCTGCCTCGCTGAGGTTTTCCACCATTTCAGCATCAGAGTTTGATCAGATTTCACCTCCTGCTTCAGGGACAGTTGTGCGCTCTGAGAATCCTCACCAGTCTCATTCTGCCACCTACCTGCAAGAGGTACTGCACTCTCAAGTCATGATTGCCTCTGGCCAACTCTGCACCTGCCAAGTCCTGATAGATGGGGACACATGCCATGCTCTTTTCGCCCTTGTCAAGTTGCACCAGTCGAAGTGCTTTCTGGCAAGATGCCACAGCCTTGTCCCACCTGCTCGCCTTCATGTGGAGCCTGAAAAAACGCAGTGAAACCCAATTAATTGCATGAACATTACAGTCCTGTTCCAGTACAGTGAGCAAAATCTGTGACAGAGGGAGGGCTGTGAGAACAAGTTCAATGTTCAAAGTACATTTATTATCAAAGTATGTATACATTATATAACCATGAGATTCGGCCCCTAACAGGCAGCCATGAAACAAAGAATCCCAATAAAACCCATATATAAAAAAAGACCATTGAACACCTTTGTGCCGAGAGGAAAAGGAATACATCATGCAAACAATATCCACAAGCAAATAGTGTTCTGAACTGAACTGAAGTCCACAAAGAGAATACAATAGTTCAGTGCAGAGCCAAGTCAAGGAGCAGCGACCTGAACTGGCTTGTTCCTCAGCTCGGCCCCAACACTCTGATCTTTTCAATCTGGTCTGATGCCGAAATCAACGACCAAATATCGGGTTCAATCACCTTGATATGCTCTGGGGTCAGGACCCCGCCACCTCAATATGGCCTGTAACCAACCTTTCCGATTCGGCCCTACTCTCAAATCTCCGTCCAAACATCGAGTTCAGTCGCTTTGGTTTGCTCTGGTGCTCGATTCGGCCTTCGGCATGGCGCTTAAATCAATCAATCCTCGGGTCTTCCTTGCTCTCAGCAACAGGCCCACCCTCTCGCCTTGCCTTGGTTCTGCCAAATCGAGTTGCTTCCAAGTCCAAAGGACGTTACAGCCTATTATTTGCAATAATCGTTGCCCATAAAGTGTGTTTAACAAAGTATTTAGTCGTTTCCTTTTTTCATTAGCTACCAGTCAGAAAATGCTGAGGTTCATCAGTGCCATCTTAAAACGGACAAATTAAGAGTGCGATGGAAATGGGAGTGGAAAGAGCTGTAATATTAGTTCAACTATTTTACACCTTTGTACAGCTTAAATTATTTCAAATGACCCCTTCATTTTAAATTTAAATCTGCTGAGAATCTAATAATGCCACCGAATGTTGCCACCTTGCAGTATACACAACAACTGTTGTAATAAATCCAATATATCTATTCAGAGTGCAAAATGTTTTGCTAGGTACACACATTCCAACATTATATAGGCTTTCCCCTTCCTATTTCCGTAACCTACTCCAGTTTTACACTTGGCCCAGAATCTCTCCACTTCAAGGGCTGGGAATTAAATGCTGAAACTGCCTTCCCAAACCTCACTGAACCTGTGGGAGTGCTATGTTGTGCCAGAATGTGTGGCAACACTTGTGGGCTGTCCCCAGCACATCCTTAGGTTCTGCTGGTTGTTAACACAAACTACATATTTCATTCTCTTTTCCGTAGATGCTGCCTGATCTGCTGAGCTCCTCCAGCATCTGCAGATGTTCTCGTGTTTGTGGAACACATTTCACTGTATGTTTCGATGTACATATGCTAAATAAATAAATAGGAATCCTTTTATGCTGTGAAACCTATAGAAGCAACAGACAATTTGTTGGAGAAACTCACTGGTTTTGGTCATCTGTACAATAATCCTCTAAATGCTTTTGTTTTGATCAAATTTCCCATGATGCAAGCTGGATTTCTTCCTACTGCAGTAAAATGTGATATGGAAGGGGGGAGAGGGGGGAGAGGGGGGAGAGGGGGGGGAGAGGGGGGAGAGGGGGGAGAGGGGGGAGAGGGGGGGAGGGGGGAGAGGGGGGAGAGGGGGGGAGGGGGGGAGGGGGAGAGGGGGAGAGGGGGAGAGGGGGAGAGGGGGAGAGGGGGAGAGGGGGAGAGGGGGAGAGGGGGAGAGGGGGGAGAGGGGGGAGAGGGGGAGAGAGGGAGAGAGGGAGAGAGGGGGAGAGAGGGAGAGAGGGAGAGAGGGAGAGAGGGAGAGACTGTATTATTGTTGTAGTTACTGGAATGGAGGGTGTAATTTCACTAAGCAATTAATTTACATCTTTCAGTAGTGCAGACACCTCATCACAGAAACAGGGAACTAAACTAATTTTACTAAGTTCACTAATTCCTCAAGTGAAGAAAGATTACTTGGTGCTTGTGGAACTTGGGGTGAGAAGATGGGGAGGATAAAAAAGGAGATATTTCAATTCAATGCCTGAATGCATGCTGCCTGTCCCTATCATCTCCAAACAAGATACTTAAACAGGTGTTCACTCAGTTAAATTAACCAACACAGTAACCTGATGCTAGTGAAATTTAATGCTGGCTTTATAAATTCACTACTCTTTACATATCATTTTTGTTTTGGATTGTTGCTATGATCCTCTCTGCATCGTGCCGAGTCTATCAAAAATCACCAGTGGTTTAAACTATCAGTCTGATTCATGGAAAAGTTTGAAGTATTTGGATCAGGAACAGTAATACACCCAAAAGGCCAAAATACTAATCAGTACAGTTTCTAACAGAAACCTCAGTGAGCTTCATTGCTGAATTATTACATGAGAGATGATCCATGTTTCACAGACACTTAATTTTAAACGGATTTTATAAAAAGCAAATTATTCCATTAGCTTTGATTCATCCTCAGGAGCAATATAAGGATGTAATTTTTTTTTTTGGTTTTACCTATACAGTTTTAAGTTGGTCAGAACAGGAAGTGACATTAAACAATTTTGAATCTTGAATGTAAATTTACCACACTCAATTGTTACTCATGGAAATGCGGGATGGGCTATAAATGCTGGCACGGCCATCAACGTTTATATCCCAAAAATCAAATAAGAAACAAATGAAATAGGAGAAAGAGTAGGCCATTCGACCCCTTAAGCCTACCCTATCATTCATCAAGATCACAAGATTCACATCAGAACTATTTCCCAGAACTATCCCTTGATTCCATAAATGTCCAGAAATCCATTGGTCTGTGTTCTTGAATGCAACAACTGAGCAATCACAGCCCTCTGGGTTGGAGAATTCCAAAGGCTCAGAGGCAAATAACCACTTCCTCAATGTCAGCAAGACAACCTTTCATTGTCCTAGAACAAATCCTACACAATCAAGAAAGATCACTGACACCGCTACTTTCCGAGGAGGCTGAAGAGAGCTACACTATGCACTTCAATACTCACAACTGACTACAGATGCACAGTAGACAGCATCCTAACCTGCTGCATCACTGTACAATACAGAAATTTCACTGCAGTGGACTGGAAGGCTCCACAATGGGTACTCAAAACTGCCTAAAACATCACCAACACTAGCCTAACCACGATCAAGGATCTATATTAGGGAAAGGTGCTGGAAGAAGGCTAGCAATATCATAATGGATCTCACCCATCCTCTTCGTGGACTGTTTGTCCCACTCCTCTCAAAGAGGAGACTATGTAGCATCAACCAGGACCAACAGACCACCAGTCCTGCTGAACGGTTCTGGCCCGAAACGTTGACTGTACTTTTTTCCATGGATGCTGCCTGGCCTGCTGAGTTCCTCCAGCATTTTGTCTGTGTTCCACCAGATTCAAAAATAGTTACTTTCCCCAAGCAGTAAGGCTAATCAATACCTCCACCAACGATTCCCTCTAATTTATTTATTTTTTTCTTTTACAGCTGCGTGGACCAATCATTGCTCTGAGCAGGAAATTTTCACACGGACTGAAAACTGCAAAGGAAACATTATTTTCTTTTGTAAAATGTTTACTATGAATACTTAGAATGAAAATTGAAAAAAAATCATACTTTTACAATCACTCCTGTGCCAAGCGTCATTTTATGTACATAAATCAATGGATGACCGTGGAGGTGCATGCGCTGCTGAGGACCCGTGACTCCGCCTTCAGAGCAGGCGACAAGGCAGTCCTAACAACAGCGAGGGCCAAACTCTCCTGGGCCATCGGAGAGGCGAAGTATGCACACGCCCAGCGAACCCACAGCCACTTCCAGGACAGCGGCGACACGCGGCGCATGTGGAAGGGCATTCGGGGCTCACCAACTACAAAGCAACACCACCTGCCTGTGCTGGTGATGCCTCCCTCCCAGATGCATTGAACAACTTCTACGCTTGTTTTGAGGTGGAAAATGACATGGTGGTGAGGAAGACCACCCTTTCTCCAAATGACCAGGTGCTGTGTCTTACCGTGGCCAATGTAAGGAGAACCCTGTGCAGGGTCAACCCACGGAAGGCTGCTGGACCAGACAATATTCCTGGCAGAGTGCTTAGAGGATGTGCAGACCAGCTGGCAGAGATTCTCACTGACATCTTTGACATCTCCCTGAGCAGCGGCATTGTTCCAACGTGCTTCAAGGCCACCACCATCGTTCCCGTGCCGAAGAAGTCTTCAGTGTCCTGCCTCAATGACTACCGTCCTGTTGCACCACATCCATCATCATGAAGTGTTTCGAGAGGCTCGTCATGAGGCACATCAAGACCCTGCTGCCCTCCTCACTGGACCCCCTGCAGTTCGTGTACCATCCCAACCGTTCAACAGACAACGCCATTGCCATCACCCTCTACCTGGCCCTAACCCACCTGAACAAAACAGACACGTACATTTGAACGCTGTTCATAGACTTCATTTCAGCATTCAACACAATCATTCCTCAGAAACTGATTGGAAAGCTGAGCCTACTGGGCCTGAACACCTCGCTCTGGAACTGGATCCTAGACTTCCTGACTGGGAGACCTCAGTCAGTCCGGATTGGAAGCAGCATCTCCAACACCATCACACTGAGCACAGGGGCCCCCCCAGGGCTGTGTGCTCAGTCTGCTGCTATTCACTCTGCTGATCCACGACTGTGCTGCAACACGCAGCTCAAACCACATCATCAAGTTCGCCGATGACACGATCGTGGTGGGTCTCATCAGCAAGAACAATGAGTCAGCATACAGAGAGGAGGTGCAGCGGCTAACAGACTGGTGCAGAGCCAACAACCTGTCTCTGAATTTGAACAAGAGATGGCTATTCAAGAGGACATGGAGCAACCACTCTCCGCTGAACATCGTCAACTCCTCCGTAGAGATCGTTAAGAGCACCAAATTTCTTGGTGTTCACCTGATACAGAATCTCACCTGGTCCCTCAACACCACTCCATTGCAAAGAAAGCCCAGCAGTGTCTCTACTTTCTGCGAAGGCTGAGAAAAGTCCATCTCCCACCCTCCATCCTCACCACATTCTACAGAGGTTGTATTGAGAGCATCCTGAGCAGCTGCATCACTGCCTGGTTCGGAAATTGCACCATCTTGGATCGCAAGACCCTGATCGAATAGTGAGGTCAGCTGAGAAGATCATCGGGGTCTCTCTTCCCACCATTACAGACATTTACACTGCACGCAGCATCCACAAAGCAAACAGCATTATGAAGGACCCCAAGCACCCTTCATACAAACTCTTCTCCCTCTTGCTGTCTGGCAAAAGGCACCGAAGCATTCAGGATCTCACGACCAGACTATGTAACAGTTTCTTCCCCCAAGCCATCAGACTCCTCAATACCCACAGCCTGGACTGACACCAACCTATTGCCCTCTACTGTGCCTATTGTCTTGTTTATTATAATGCCTGCACTGTTTTGTGCACTTTATGCAGTCCTGGGTAGGTCTGTAGTCTAGTGTAGTTTTTGTGTTGTTTTATGTAGTTCAGTGTAGTTTTTGTATTGTTTCATGTAGCACCATGGTTCTGAAAAACATTGTCTCATTTTTACTGTGTTCTGTACCAGCAGTTATGGTTGAAATGACAATAAAAAGCGACTTGACTTGATCTTATGAATTTATATTTAATTTTTTTTATTGTGTTCTATTTTTGTGCTGCATCAGATCCAGAGTAACAATTATTTTGTTCTCTTTTACACTTGTATACTGGAAGTGACATTAAACAATCTTGAATCATTCTGAATAAAGAAATTTCTCCTCATCTCACATCTTACTTTCTATACTCCTCAGCCAGAGAAAACCTCCTCCCTGCAGTTGAAGGACTGCCCATCTGTATGAAACGGGGCTTGTTTTGCTGTGGTTGTTTTTGTTGCTTGCGTTCCGTTTTATCGTGTTCTGCGTTGTTCTGTTGAGCATTGTGGGCATGCTATGTTGGTGCCAGAATACTGCATATGCCGACACTCACAGGCTGCCTCCAGCATATTCCTAGGTTGTGTTAGTATGTTTCCATGTACTTGATAAATAAATCTGAATCTGCAGTATTATGCAAGTTTCAATCAATTCCTCCTCTTTCTTCTAAACTCTACAATCCCTGTCCAATCAACCTCTCTATTCAGGCTTGCAATTCCTAGAAGCAGTCTAGTGAATATATGCTGCACTGCCTCAACGGCAAGTATATCCTGATAGAGGAGTTATCATGCAGATTTAGGTCTTTAGTTCACGCCTCAGTGTTACCATTTCAGAGGATCTGTCCTGGATCCAGCCAGTTACAAAGAACGCATCTCTATTTTAATATAAGTTTGTGAAGATATGGCATGTCATCTAAAACACTGACAACCTTTAACAGATGTGTGGTTGCATCACGGCCTGGGATGGAAACACCAATGCTCTTCAATGGAAAAGCCTACAAAAAGTAATGGAAACAGTCCAATCCACCACAGGTAGCACCATCCCCCCCACTGAGCACATCTACATGGATCCCTGTCACAGGAAAGCAGCATCCTTCATCAAGGACCACACCATCCAGGCCATGCTCTCTTTTTGTTGCTGCATCAGGAAAGAGGTACAGGAGCTTCAGGATCAACATCACCAGGTTCAGGAATAGTTGCTACCCCTCAACCATCAGGCTCTTGAACCAGTGGGGATAACTTCACTTACCCCAACAACAAACTGTTCCCACACATATGGACTCACTTTCAAGAACCTGTCATCTTAAGTTTTCGATATTTATTGCTTATTTATTTATTGTATTTCCAGTTTGTTGTCTTTTGCACATGGGTTGTTTGTCCATCTTGTTGTGTGCAGTTTTTCAGTGATTCTATGGTGTTTCTCTTTTGATGTACATGTGATGAATCATTACACAAAAGCAGAATATTTATTAAATGATGAGAGACTGGATCATACTGATATTCACAGGAACCATTGTGAGGTTCCTTCACCATGGTGAAGTATCTTCTGTGGATGCCCACAAAAATAGAATCTCAGGGTTATATATGGTGACATAAGTGAACTTCGAACTTTTTAAACTTTGATTTACACTGACCCCATTTTAAAAAATTCTTCTCACACTGTCATGAACTTTCCCAGCTTCTACCACTCACCCACACATTAGGGACAATTTACAATGGCCAGTTAACTTAATAACTGGCACATCTTTGGAACGTGGGAGGAAACTGGAGCACCAGCTGGGGTGAGGGGAACCCATGCGGTTACAGTGGGAACATGCAAATTCCATTCAGGAAGGCACCCAAGTTCAGGATTGAAACCAGGTCATTAGACTACAAGTTAGTGTGTCTACTAGCTGCAACACATTGCAGTCCAGTCTTGGAGTAAGGAGTCTCAAGTTGCCTCACAGGTTCAAAGACCAAGCTTCAATGCTCAGCTCAGGTGCCTCCTTTGTGGAGTTTGCATGTTCTACCCATGACTGCACGAGTTCCCTACAGATGAACTGGATTCTGACAACACCCCACAATACTCCAGGTCCTGTCTCAAGAAAGCACTACACAACTGCAATAAGCTTTCCTTGCTCCTCTATCAAAACCCTCTCAAAATAAAGGGTTGCTCTCCTAAGTCTTGGCCACATCTGTGATTGTGGATAACCTCACCATGGTTCCTGTGAACATCAGCATGCTCCAGTCTCTCATCATTTAACAAATATTCTGCTTTTGTTTTGTGTAATCATTCATAAGCAAAATTTGTTTTATCACATATACATCAAAATATACAGTAAAATATGTTGTTTGTGTTAACAATCACAAAACCTGGGGACGTGATGAGCGCAGCCCAGATGTCGTCATGTGTTCCAGTCCCAACATAGCTCAGCAGAACAACACAGGACACACCACGCAACAAGCCCCATTCCTCTCACCCTTCCACCGACCCATCCACGCACATACATAGTCCTCTAACCACAAAACAGGTCCTCTTCTGCCTCCAGCAGACGTGTGGACACACACACACACACACACACACACACACACACACACACACACACACACACACAGGACCCTCTACTTCCTCAAAGTAGATAACCAAATTTCCCCACATTATATTCCATTTGCCAATCTTTTAACCATTTACTTAGTATGTCCATAATCGCTTGGAAGCATTTTTATAATCTCGCCTGCACTCTGGCATGGTTACCTTCCAGTCCAGTCACACAGTGGGCCACAAGCTGGCATTTGTACAGTTTACTTAATGTTTCTTAACTATCTTGCTCCTCCACCATTAGGCTCTTGAACCAGTGGAGATAACTTCATTCAACTTCCCTCTCCCCATCACTGAGTTGTTCCCACAACCTATGGACTCACTTTCAAGTATTCTTCATCTCATATTCGATATTTATTGTATATTTATTGTTTTTTCTCTTTTGTATTTGGACAACGTATTGTCTTTTGCACATTGGTAGTCAGCCCTGTTGGGTGCACTCTTTCATTGATTCTATTACGGTTATTGGAGATACTGATAATGCCTGCAAGAAAAAAGAATTTCAGGGTTGTATATGGTGACGTATATGTACTTTAATAATAAATTTACTTTGAACTTGGCAGCTGTAGTGCTAAGAAGAGTTAAGAAGAAATAGGACTTGCCCCAAGAAAGCTTCATTAACTGTCTGAGTTTCCTAAAAGGAGCCGGGTGAAGTTCCAACTGCAACAGCTGCATTTATTTCATTTGATCCATGTGGAAATCCAGTACTGTTCTGGAATAAAGTCATCAGTAAAGAAATGTTTTGGACTTTCCAACCCACACCTACAGGCAATATTCTACTGACTAACAGAAATTGTATGTAGAATTATGATTTACGAGGTTAATGTCCCATGGTGCTGGACAAGATCAGATCAAACACAGTGACTTAAGTAAAGCCCGTGCATCCAACCAGCATCTGTTAGTTGGATTCAACGTTTTGTCTCCATTCAAGTACTAGGGGTTGGAACAACACACACAAAATGCTGGATAAATTCAGTAAGTCAGGCTGTATCTACGGTATGGAATAAGCAGTTAACTTTTTGCGCCGAGACCCTTCATCAGTACTGGAAAGAGGTGGAAGGCAGAATAAGAAAGTGTGTGTGTGTGTGTGTGTGTGTGTGTGTGTGTGTGTGTGTGTGTGTGTGTGTGTGTGTGTGTGTGTGTGTGTGTGTGTGTGTGTGTGTGTGGCGGGTGGGAGGAAAGGACTACAACCTGGCAGGTGATCAGTATGACCTGATGGGAGAAGATGGGTGATGGGTGAGTGGATAAAGTACGAAGCTGAGAGGTGACCAGTAGAAGAGGTAAAGGGCCAACCCATTCTAGTTACCCTTTTACCCTTTCTCTTCTCATGATCCACCCATCACCTCCCTCTGGATCCCCTCTTCCCCTTTCTTCCACGGTCCACTGTCCTCTCCGATCAGATTCCCTTTTTCTCAGCCCTTTACCTCTTCCATCTACCCCCCCGCCCCACACTCAATTCTGACCTCCAGTGCTGTTTGTGTGAAGCTTGCATGCTCTTCCCGTGACTGCATGGGTTTCACCTGGACTGTTCCAGTTTCCGCCCACATGCCAAGGATGGAGGTGAACCGGCCACTGTGAGGGGACCCAATGGGGAATGTGGAATTATTGGTGTCTCGATGGGCTAAAGAGCCTGCATCTGCTTTGTATTAGTCTGTGATTATAAAGTGACAACTGTTCCAAAGCACTTCACATAAGAGAAGATAGGGCCTGGACTCTGCTTTATTTAAGCTCATTGTTGGCTGTAGAATGCTTAGGATGTGAGAGAAGCTACAGAAACAGAACTCTTCCATTATAAATTACCAAGCCCACTCAACGGGGAGCAGTCAGAAGTTCTGACTACTTCCAATTCTTTTGTTTCTGTTACCAGCTATGAACTGCATTTCCCAGATCAGGAAGCCAAGAGGAAACCAGAAGTTGCTGTAATCTTTGGAACTATAGGCACAGCCATCCTGACAAATCCAACCCAACTCAAAAATCTCACCCAATATCGTGTGACCCCTCTCCATGTCAGCTGTGGAGACAAGTCATGGGGGTATTTAAAGCACAGGTTGGAAGGTTTTTTTGATTAGAACAGGCATCAAAGATTATGGTTAGAAGGCAGGAGAATGGGGTTGAGGGGGAAAATAAATCAGCTATAATTGAATGGCAGAACGATTTCAATTGGCTGAATTGCCTAATTCTGTTCCTATGTCTTATGGTCTTTCACCCACTCCTTCCTTCCCTTTCTCTCTCTATTCCCACTGCACACTCCCACTCTCCTCTCCCCAGTATCTCCTCCTCCTCTCCCTCACCCCTGCATCACTCCTTTCCACCAGTGCCCCTTCCATCCAACACACCCCCGGTCTTTCATCGGATAAAGACTTCAGGTCTATTTCCATAGGAGGACTATCCAATACATCAGTTGGGTTTTCCCCAGCGATTTTAACAGTAAATGAAAAAGCAAAGTAAAATTTAAAAAATCTCACTGTAGTGGGAGTATTAGAAATCATTTGTTTAAAAGCAGCAAGTCCACTTTTCCTCCAAAATCCCACGCCAGCTTTCCCTTTCAAAAATAATTAAGTGCCAATGAAACAAGCTCTGAAGACAAACTGCAGGTTTAGTGGTGACAGTTTTCTCCTGTGGGGAAGTGTGGTCTGCACAGCAAAGAAACCCAATGAATGATTCTTTTGTCTACAGCACCAGTGAAAGTCAGTGGCAAATGAGCTGCCTGATGTCGAGTGACCTCATCTTTTCCCTGCATGAGTAATAAATGAAAAACTATATCATGTATGTACATTCCCTCGGAGATGGGCAGAACTAAACACAGAACCAAGTCAAATTAACTCTGTGTAGGCCATGTGGCTTGATAACAATTATACACCAAGTAGGACAGATGAGTTAAAAGATAAACTTTATTTGTTACGTGTACATTGAAACATACAATGAAATGCATTGTTTGCTTCAATGACGAACACAATCCGAGGATTCTGCTGGGGGCAGACCATACATGTTGCCATGCTTCCAGCGCCAATACAGCATGCCCACAACGTACTAACACCTTTCGAATGTGGGAGGAAACTGGAGCACCCAGAGGAAACCCATGTGGTCATGAGGATAATGTACAACCTCCTTACAGACAGCATCGGGAATTGAACCCTGATCTTACATCTTTTGCCGTAAAGTGTTAAACTGACTGCTAAACTTCCGTCACCATAGTTAAATTGGAATGGGGGGGGGGGGGAGGAAAACAACCAGTTATTTCAATCTGCTGCTTGTGGGATCTTGCTGCACATTTGCCTGCTGCAGTCCCTACATTATAACAGGACCTTCACAACTGTGCCATTTCAGTTATGGGTTAATCATATTACCGTGGTTTTGAGACACACACACACACACACACGCACATATGCACACGGCAGACTGGTCAAAGACGGCAGTGGACCAAACTGATTGTTAGGGTAAATCAGTCTTTTGTTACAGGATTAATTTACAGCTGCAGTGTTGGGATTTGATATCTCTAAATCAGTTATCCTAGTCTCTGAGTCTCCGGTACACTGAGATAATCAACATTCTGTTCTCAATTCAGACAGCATCATATAAGAACGAAAGGAAACAGCAGCAGGGCTAAGCTACTTGACCCCCTCCAGCATGGCCTGCCATTCAGTGAGTTACACAGCATGGAAACAGGCCCTTCAGCCCAGCTAGTCCATGCTGACCAAGATCATGACTGATCTAGCCTGTGTCAGCTTTCCCTGGCTCTCAAATCACCAGTCTTACAGGAAATTATCTACTTCTTCCTTAAGTACTCCCAGTGATCTCACCCTTATAACATCTGAGACAGAAAATTTTAAAAATTCACCCGTTTCTGTGAAAAGCTGCTGCACACCTTGGTGTCAAATGATCACCTGCTGATCTTGAAACCATATACCCCTCATTTGTGATGACATGATTTGTGGAACCATCTCAATATCTATCCTCTCAAAATCCTCAAGATGGTGTATGTTTCACTAAGACCACTTCTCATTCTTCTAAACTCCAAAGAACACAGATCCGTTAGAGCCCAGCAGCACAGAATGGGTTAAGGAAGAAATCTTTAGTCGTCGGGAGGACAACATTCTTATTAAATAGGCCACTAACAAGTTCACTATCACTTACTGATGCCCTTATCAACATTTGTTTTGGCAGCCTCCTTTTCCACTATCACATAATGAAGGAATTTGCAGTCCACCAGCTCCGGGTGTCGGGGGGGGGGGGGGGGTCATGCTGGAAATTGCTGAACAAATATTCATGTTCTCACAGTCATCACTCATACAAAATATAGTTTTGTTTGATTTGATTCCTTACGTGTCCCGGTTTACATAGCCTGTTGGGAGCTCGTGAATCTCACCAGGCCTCAGTGAGAAAAAGCTGAAGGCTGTCTGAGAACTGAGAGTGACAGCAGGTTGCTGATGCACTACAACGTCAAAACAATTCCCTAAAGTACAAAGCAGTACAAGGCTTCCATTTACAGAAATAGTCTTCCATATTTTGGAATGTACCAAGGTTAACAGCCAATGGAGTGACATCCCACCTCTAAAGCACAGGGAACCTCAGAACATAACCAGAATTAAGTACACCTTAAAGTGGTCAACCAGAAAGTACACCACTTTTGAAAGAGGTTTGCCAGGACACTGCCTGCATTAGAGGACATGCAATATAAAGGTTATTTTCTCTGGAGCAGCAGAGGGGCAGAGGCTGAGGGGATTCCCCTCCACCCCACCCAGGGTTGAAATGTCTAATAGTAAAGAACATGCATTTTATAAGGGGGTGGAAGGGGGAAAAGAGTACAAAGGAGATGTGCAGGACAAGATTCTTTTTATGCAGAGTGGTGGGTGCCTTGAACACACCACTAAGGAAGATATTGAAGGACCATGATGAAGGGTCTCAGCCCAAAACGTCAACTGGTTATTTCCTTCCATAGATGCTGCCTGACCTGCTCAGTTCCTCCAGTATTTTGTGTGTTGCTCTGGTTTTCCAGCATCTGCAGAACCTCTTGTGTTCAGATATGAAAGAGGTGTTTACGAGGCTCTTAGATAGGCACATATAGAGGATTGAGGTATATAGATCTTGTGCATATTCTTCCAATAAAAGGATTAGTTTAATTATACATCATTAGCTTAATCAGTTCAGCACAACATTGTGGGCTCGAGGGCCAGTTCCTATTCTGTACTGTTCTATGGTCATTGCTGTAATGTCAAAAACACAGCAATGTATTTGCTCTCAGTCCACAAACACCAATGTGTTAGTGGACAAATAATCTGTTACAGTTGAAGGATAAACACTGCCCAGGACACCTTGTCTTCAAAATTAGTGCCATGGTGTCTGTTACAGCACCTGAAACAGCAGAGTTTAGTGTCTCATCAAAATAACATGCAACACCCCTTCAGTGCCACACTGATAGCATCAACCTAGACCTGGGTTTCACAACCGGTATTCCGCTGAACCCTAGGGTTCTGCGAGAGGTCGCTCGGGGTTAGTGCTCACAGTGGCGGGCAATGACCAAGCAGCCCCTTTAGCAATCTCGTTAGAGGTCTCTCAGACCAGTATTGCAGTGTGCAGTAGGACCACGTTTATTTGGTTGAGTCCGTTCCCAGTTTTTGACACAAGATTAAGGGAGGCCGCTGATAATTGCACAGAAGGGAGGATGGGAGGCTGATTAGGAGCATGAAGTGCGTTTTCCGAGCATTGAATGGACTCGCCCAACTTGGGCTGTGAAGTCAGCCTCTCCCTCCTGAAATACCTCCCCCAACTTCCCCGTGTGTGCCACCAACTGACTTATGAGAGTAAACAAACTCTACCAGTGCAGTAGAAAATTGGAGGGAAATTTTTATTCTAAAGACAGTCCAACATGGTGATCTTTGAAGGGGAAGTGTGAGATGGAACAAGAGGATTCTAGGCTTTGGACTCTGGACAATTCTGTTAATGGTAATGATGAAGAATTACATTCTTGAGTCATTTCACTGCACTAGTGCAACAACGGAAACAAAAAAATCCATCTTTACAATGAAAGCTACTTTGCAATGGGTTTTACATGGACTGGTGACTGAAGTTGTCCTATTCCATTGTGCCTAGTCTGTGGCAAACAACTTACAAATGCAGCAGTGGCTCCAGCAAAATTGATCGCGTAAAAGTGCTAATTATTTAAAAGGGCTATTGGATTCTCAACACAGAGTAAAGCTTTTGTTAACAAAAGTCACAGTCAGTAAAAGGACCCAGGAAGAAAGTTATTTAGAAGCAGGACGTATACCCAGAAAAGGAAAACTCACACAGTTGGTGAGAACCTAATAATGCCAGCATGTAAAATTGTAGTGGGTAAAATTCTAGGACAGGATGCAGTACAAGAAATTGAAAAGGTTTCACTGTCAAGCAGTACGATAAGTCAACGTAGTGTTGAAATGTCACATGATGCTGAAGAGGTTTTGTGTGATAAACTGAAAAACAACAGCTTCTCTATTCAGGTTGTTGTGCCAACAGATTTCACCAATAAATGTCCTGTTGTAGCATTTATAAGATTTGTAATTGACAGTGAAATTCAAGAAAACATTTTCTGTTGCAAAGAGCTGCCCAAAACAAGCAAAGGCCAAGATATATTTAAAGTTTTGTCTTCATACCTGGAAACAAAAGGTCTGCCTGGTGGAATTGTGTTAGCATCTATACCGACGGTGCTCCATGGATGACCCCATGAGAGGTTTCGTTCTCTTGCGAAAAAAGAAAACACTGATGTTGTCACAACACACTGCTTTCTTCACAGAGAGGTGCTGATGTCAAAAACTCTTGGGAGATGAAGTGAAAAAAGCTCTGGATGACGCTATAAATATGGTTAACGTTATTAAACAAAAGCCAGTACACTCGAGAATGTTTAAAAAACTGTAGAGAGAATCTGGAGAAAGAGCACACCAATCTCCTGCTACATACAGAAATCTGGTGGCTTAGCACAGGAAGAGTTCTCAACAGGGTGCTTGAGCTGAAAGGTGAATAGCAGGAGTACTTTCAAGAAAATAGTAGGCCAGATTTTGCTGAGTGCTTTGAAGATGAAGAATGACTGCAGAAACTAGCCTACTTAGCAGACATTTGTCATCATATGAACCAGCTGAACAAGTCTCTGCAAGGCAATGCAGAAAATGTTTTGACTTCAAGTGACAAGATTCTTGGATTTAAAAGGAAACTTGAATATTTGGGAAAATCATGTTGCAAAAGGAAATCTTGAAAAGTTTCCACGACTGCTTGGGTTTGAGAGTGACGAAGGATATTAGAAAGTCTCGAGTCTTATTGAAAACCACCTAGAAGAACTGCAGAAAAAAAATTGAAAGTATTTTTCGTCCCTTTCAACACAAGTGTATGACTGGGTGAGGGACCCTTTCTCTGAATTTACTGTTTTTTTCAAGAAAGGTTGGCTAAAAATTCATTCTCTACTCAAAAGAGCATTGACAATTATTTTTGGATTATTACATCTACAACTTACTGATCACGCCATTGTACTGTTAGCTGTAGACATAATAATTTTTATGCAGGGGTTCCTTGGGACCTGAAAATTATTTCAAGGGTTCCCCCAGGGCAAAAAAGTTGAGAAACGTTGACCTAGATTGTTGGGCTTGAACCCCAGAACTAAGAGCACTACCCACTAGAAAATTTCTGTGAAGTGGTACCAAGTAAGTAATTTGAGAAGAATTCTCTTATGTACTGATTTTCATTCTATAACTGCTGAGTGGAAATGTTGTAGAATGGCAGCTTCTCACTAGATTTCAAGATTCAGATTTATTTATCACATGTTCATGTTCTTGTTTCACAGATGTCTGTGAAGAGTAAGAATTTTTTTCAGGTTGTATACATTCTCCGATATTAAATTGAACCATTTGACCCCACTGTACAGTGAATTTTGTGTTAACAACACACTTGAGAGCAGCTTGCAGGTAATCGCCACATAGTCTGGTGCCACCATAGCATGCCCACAATTATATCTCTAGGTAAATTGATCATTTAAGCTGCATGGCCCTATATATTCAGCTATTGTTGGTGAAAGTAAACTGAAGATTCAGATGCTCACTTTTGTCAACCTAATTCTAATTTTATGATAAATGTAATTTCCATGTGATGAACATTGGCATTTGCAGTTGCTAGGAAACCAAACATGATACGCATTTACTTACCTTACAAGGAGTTGGACACTGCTCCTTCTAAAGGCTCGCATGGAGATTATACCTTACTACATCACATACAATGTGTAGGGAAGTACTCTAATTTAATCAACAAAGAAAAATAGATTACTATTTTCAGCTTAATCCTCAAAGAGTAGGACAGTGCTGATACTGACGAAGAAGTGGTGTATATACATACTGACTAGGTGAACTTGTGCAGAATTTTAACAGTGTGTCCAGAGGATGTGCTGTGTATATTATGGGAATATTGAAGCACATCACTCATTTAGAGATTCTTCAGATGCTGGAAATGCAGAGCAACAGACACAAAATACTGGAGGAATTCAGCAGGTCAGGCAACATCTACAGAGGAATAAAGAGACCACATTTCGGGCAAGACACAACATACAATGAATAAAGACATGGAATGAAAGCATGGTGATGAGGGCCGGTCCTTCACTTTCCCACATCTGGAGGTCTACACAACCCTCTTCTTTAATGCAATCATGTTGTTCAACACCGACATGGAATCAAACTCAGAACCTTTTCGATTCCTTGGCCAAATTTCATGTAGTCACCAAGGAACTTTTCTAAAAGTGTTTGATACTTGCGTGTTAAACTTAGCCCCTAGTGTTAGCATCTTGAGAAGAATGCACTTCACACAGTCCATTCAGCCTACTGTGCCTGAGTCAGCTCTTTGAAAGTGCTCTCCCATTAGACCCCACTACCCTATAACTTTACCTTTTCTGAAGATTTATTTAGTTCCCTTTCAAGGTCTGCAACTGAACCTGGCTGAAGCAACTTTTCAGTGTTTTCTAGATCACAAAATCTACTGGGAAGAGAAAAGTACATTTGTTTAACCAATCACACTTAATGGCCACTTTATTAGGTACTTCCTATAGCTAAAAAAGTGGTCACTAAGTGTACTTTGTGCTTGTGGTCTTTTGCTGCTGTAGCCCATCCACTTCAAGGTTTGACATCCCTATGTCTATCCTTATGTCACATGATGAGGCTAAACTCAGGTTGGAGGAGCAACACCTCATATACTGTCTAGGTAGTCTCCAGCCCCTTGGTATGAACATAGAATTCTCCAACTTCCGGTAATTCCCTCCCCCTCCCTTCCTCTATCCCTATGTCACTCTGCCCCCTCCCCCAGCTGCCTATCACCTCCCTCATGGTTCCGCCTCATTCTACTACCCATTGTGCTTTCCCCTATTCCCTCTTCACCTTTCCTGCCCGTCACCTCTCTGCCTCCCCTCTCCCACCCCTTTATCTTTCCCCTTACTGGTTTTTCACCTGGAACCTACCAGCTTTCTCCTTCCCACCCTCCCCCCACCTTCTTTATAGGGCCTCTGCCCCTTCCCTCTACAGTCCTGACGAAGGGTTCCGGCCCGAAACGTCGACCGATCTTTTCCACGGATGCTGCCCGACCTGCTGAGTTCCTCCAGCGTGTTGTGAGTGTTGCTTTGACCCCAACATCTGCAGATTATTTTGTGTTCAAGGTTTGACATGTTGTGTTCACAGTTCCTCTTCTTCACATCATTGTTGTAACACATGGTTATTTGAGTTACTGTGGCCTTCCAGTCAGCCCATTCTCCTCTGACCTCTCTCATTAACAAGGCATTTTTGCCCACAGAACTGCCGCACATGAAATTTTCTTTGTTTTTCGCACCATTCTCTGTAAACTCCAGAGACCGTTGTGCATGAAAATTCCAAGGGATCAGCAGTTTCTGAGATACTCAAACCACTCTGTCTGACACCAACATCATTCTATGGTTAAAGTCACTTAAGATCATATTTCTTCCCCATTCTGAAAGAAACAACTGAACCTCTTGACCTTGTCTGCATGCTTTTATGCATTGAGATGCTGCCATGTGATTGGCTGATCAGACATCTGCATTAATGAGCAGGTGTAACTAATAAAGTGGCTGCTGAGTGCATTTTCCCTTCGGACAGCAAGCACTTGCCAGCCTAATCTTTCCAGTATTTTCTTGTTTTAACATATCTAAAAATTCTTTCCTCAACCTTTTAACTTAATTGCAAATTGGTATTTTGTGAAGGTGCCATTTGATGCATCAGCAGTATTAAACTGTGAGATTCCCCCCACCCCCCACCTGCTGTTTTAAAAATAACGTTCTATTTTCCCAACACTTAATGAACTTTTCCCAGTGCAGAAGGCAGGACTAAAATTAAAGTTGAGTTGTTATCTTTGAACTAAGCAATTTGGACCTGGGTTAACACCAGTCTATCATTACGTGCTGTGTTTATGGTGATATCAATTACTGTATCTTATGTCTTTAGACCAATCTAAAGGTCACTCACTTGTTGATTGGTTTTGAGTCCAACAAAACAAAGTTGCTCAATCATAAAGCTTACTTTGCTGGGTTTGGAGAGGCCACGGGGAAAGTTTGTTTTAAAATAAACTACAGTTCATACATTTTTAAGCCCAGATTCCTCCCCACATGACTGTTGTTGATTCTGAAGAGTGCAGGGACAGCATCTCCAGACGCATCGTCGCTGATGGCTGAGCTGTTAGCACAATCGCTTTACAGCACTAGCGATTACCGATTCTGACTGTTGTCTATAAGGAGTTCGTACCTTCTCCCCAAAAAGACGCACGTTTAGGGTTAGTGAGTTAGGGGAATGTTACGTTGGCACTGGAACCGTGGCAGCACCTACAGGCTGCCCAGCACATTGCAAAAAGAGATGACGCAGATGACATATTTCACTGTACATTTTGAGGTAAATGTTACAAATGAAGCAAGTGAGTCAGTGAGGTAAATCCAACATCAACAGGCCTGGATTGGTGCCTCCAACCACACTGGTGCACTCTACAGTGGATATTAAACTAACAGAGAACCCAGAGAAATCAACCCCTTCATCTAACCTAGAACAGCTTGGGTTTGGGAACCCAATGAAGGCTAGGAATAAAAAAAGCAGTTAGAACATGATAAAAACTCCAACTGATCCAGTTGTGTCCTTTAGGTGAGAGTTGGAGATTTCCTTCCTTGCTCTGGGCATATACATGACTTGATTCCAACAGTTTTGTTTAATATTAACATCGCAAGTCACTGAACAGCATTAGCAATGCCAAAATCCTTAAAGTAGGTGCATTGTGGCCAAATGCAATACTACTATCAAGACCTTTGCTAAACATGGACCCGTTCTACAAACTGTGAAGTGTCTAGTACTAGTAGTGATGAAAAGTTATTCGGAAGACACCTCAGTTCATAAGTAGCAGCCTGAATGGCACAAAACATAGCCCATGAGTCAGAAATGTCTACAATAAAGCAGATTAGCAAAGGCATTTCCAGAAGTTGGCACTTACCTTCCCAAGGACAAATTAATCTTGATGTCCACTTGTCTCATCTCTTCCTGTGTCACCTCCTCCGCTTGGCGAAGCTCGTCCGCCACCTTCTCTGACTTCAGCAAACTCTGCTCAGCCTCTTTTAGAGTACAGGGGATCAAGGAAAAGCAGTCTCTCGATGGAGGTATAATGCTGTTACAGGACATGAACATTGGTGGGGGTTGGCCATGGAGCTCCTTGTGTAACTCACAAATGCTAATGCTCAGCCAGTCAGGCAGCATTGATGGAGGGAAATGAACAATCAACATTTTAGGCCAAGACCCTTTATCAGCCCTGGAAAGGAAAGGAAGAGAAAAAAAGTTTAGGGGAGGATACAAGTGGGCAGGTGATAGGCGAGTCCAGGTGGAAGGGAAAAAGTAGGAGGATAGACGAAAGGGAATCATGTGTGAAGCTAAAAGGTGAAGAGGCAAAGGGTTGATCTGTTACCTGCCTGCTTGTGCTCCTCCCCCTCCCCTTTCTATTCTGGGTTTCTACCCCTGTCCCCTCTTCTATTTCAATCCTTATGAAGGGTTTCAGCCCGATACATTGACTGCTCATTTCCCTCCACAGAAGCTGCCTGACTGGCTGAGTTCCCCTAGTGTCTTGTGGCATTGCTCAAGATTTCCAACATCTGCAGTTTCTCCTGTGTCTCCGTTTTGCTAGCTCCTTGACTTTGTTGGCTTAAATCCAGTGCAGCACCTGCCTTACTGACTACTCTCAAAGTCAGAAAACATACTTATAGCAGATCTGTCTCTGGAAGACACTGGGCTTGAACTTCAAAGCTTCCATGCAACTTCCAAAAGGACTCAAAAGCTTACCATTTCTACTGTACCTTCGACATGGCAAGATGTCCCAGGATATATCACTGCTGTGGCTTCAGACAAGTAAATACTGAGAACAGACACAAGGGTCTGGAAAGGCTAGAATCTAGAGAAAAAAAAAAGAAGAACAGCTGGGGGATTCAATGCATCAAGCAACCTCTGTGGAAGGAAATGGACAGCTGATGTTTCAAGTCTAGATGAAGATCCTTGATTCAAAATGTTAATTGTCCATTTCCCTTCATAGATGCTACCTGACCCACTGAGTTCTTCCATTAGTTTTTTTTTAAACAGATGCTGAGAACAGACACACAGCCAGAGAGCAAGACTTTGTAGAGGATCTTAAAGGACTGAGACAGTGAGAGGGGAATGATTAACGGAAAGCAAGCTCAAGCATGGACTCAGCAGTTGAAAGCACGACTGTCAGTGTGAAGGAATTAATTTTGGCATTACTTGAGAGGCTAGAATTAAAGGATTACATACTATCTGGAATATTGTGGGCTGGAAGAGATTGCAAAGATGAGAGTTTATCGCACAAGGTGTAATTAACTGGAAATTAATGTAAGGGAATGGCAGAGTCATGCTTGTTGAACAGATATGATGCAATGGGGATATCAGGAAGCATAAGTTTAGATGACTGCATAATTACAGGGGATAGAATGATGAAGACAGAACAAGGGTCTGGATACTTCAATGTTATAACTGATGCTATATCAATGTAGAAACTGCTCAGCAAACGAGACTGCCTATCTGAAGAAAGACGAAGTTCCCATTGGTAACTTGAAACAATAATTTTGTTTTTTTTTTCTCTCCACAGCTGCTGCCTAACCTTCTGACTATTCCCAGCATTATTTATACAGAATCAATTATTCACACTTTGGACTTACAGTCCTGGTCAGGAATGTAATATCAGTGGCATAGTAGTGACGGTTACTATAACGTTTTACAGGCCAGCAAATCGGGTTCAACTCCTGCCTGTCTGTGAGGACTTTGTACATTCTCCTCATGACCATGTGAGTTTCTGCTGGGTCCTCCCACATTCCAAAGAGGTATGAGTTAGGATTAGGGTTAGTAAGTCACAGGCGTGCTAAATTGGCTCTGAAAGCATGGCAACACTTGCAGGCTGTCCCCAGCACAGTCAGACTGTGTTAGTTGTCGAAGCAAACAACAGGTTTCACTGTATGTTTCAATATGCATGTGACAAATAAAGTTAGTCTTTATCATCTTTATCTTTAAATGCCAGCATATATTCTGCATATTTTAATGAACTCCAATTAATGTGGATTTTTATTTCACCCACTTGGGAAAAGTGAAATGGACATTTACCAATAAGAAGCAAATTTTCAAGCCTAATTATGTCTTTTTTTTTTGTCCAGTGAACTGGAAGAGATGGCAAAAAGGAGTGGTAGAACATTTCCATGAAACTGCCCAACAGTACCAGCTAAGCATAACACGGGGAAAGAGATTGAAAAAGCCAGTGGTTACACTGATGCCACATCTAGCACCAGTGAAGGCACAGCTCAGATACTGTATATTGTTTCAATCACATCCTAAGTAAAATGTGACTGCACTGGAGAATGTGTAGTGGGCATTTACAAGTACATTGCCAGCACTGGGAAAAATTTAGCCACATGGACAGATTATATGGTTTGGACTTGCTTTCTTTACAATTGAGGCAAAGGAGAAATTTAACTGAGGTGTATAAAATGAAGCATGAAAACATAAAAAGAAAGGACCATAGCAGTTGTGTCTAAAGCCAAGGAGAACAGATTAAGGTAACTGGAATAAATTTACTATTGTCCACATGGACCGAGATGTAGTGAAAAGGTTTTGTTTGCATCCCATCCAGACATTTCATTCTGTACATAAGTTTTAGTGAGTCCAGGAGCATGATAGTTGAAGGGTAATAACTGTTCCTGAACCTGGTGGTGTAGGACTTGAGGCTTCTGTACCTCCTTCCCGATGGCAGTAGCAAGGAGAGAGCAGGGCCTGGATGGTGGGGGTCCTTGATGATGGATGCTGCTTTCTTGTGGCAGCATTCCATGTAGATGTGCTCAAAGGTAGAGAGGGTTTTTCCTGTGAAGGACTGGGCTGCATCCACTTTTTGTAGGCTTTTCCATTCTTGGACATTGGTGTGGTAAAAACTGTCACCACACATTAATGAAGAGCGGTGAGCTGTGGGGATCCAACTCCAGTGCTGGAAGGTGGGGTTAGGCTGGGTAGCTCTTTCATAATGGCGTGAAAATGATGGGCAGTATGGATCCCTCACGGCATAGCTATGATTCTAAACAACTTCTAACACAGATCCCGAGAGTAGCATCAGATTTAAGATCTTGCCAGAGCACCCTGGCTGCATTAACCTGTGATGTTCAATCACCTGAGTGAAAGGATATTATTCAAGCCCCAGCTGGGCTTTACCGTGCGTGAGGAACATGGTGATCAAACAGCGGAGGATCTCCCTCCTCTCCTCCTCAGATGCCGGAAGCTGAGTGTTGGCATACATGATGTCCTTGGCCTTTACGCAGTGCTGCTTAGCTTGCAGAGCCTGACCTGTGAGGGCAGTACCACACGTCAAAGAAATTATTTGCAACTTTCTTCAATTAGCCCTATTCACCACACAGCCTGATCGACCTCAAACATTTTAAGGTGATCAAACCGTCATTCCCCCCACCCCCCCACCGTCTCTTCTCTGCGCCCGTTTAACTATCTCCCACTCAGTTTCAAGTATGGCTGCAGTAGAGATTTTAATATTTCTCAGGCAGTGAGGCCATTGAGGCATCATCCAATTTTAAATACCAAGAGCCCATTCTGAAGCATGAGGGAAAATAGTAGGTCAGGTTGCGGAGAAACACCAAACAGCAGGATGCTAGTATGTCTTTACTCTAGCCTTCCACTGCACCTCTTCCTACAGATGCTGCTTGGCCTGCTGCGTTCACCAGCAACCTTGATGTGTGTTGCTTGAATATCGATAGGCCTAGATAGGATGGACATGGAGAGGATGTTTCCTATAGTGGTAGGGAGTCTAGAACCAGAGGGCACAGCCTCAGCAAAGAAGTACATTCCTTTAGAACAGGGATGAGTAGGAACTTTTTTAGCCAGAGAATGGTGAAGAGAACATGACCTGGATGGAATTCATTACCACAGACAGCTGTGGAGGCCAAGTCACTGGCTACATTTGAAGCAGAGATTGATAAGTTCTTGATTAATAAGAGCATCAAAGATTACTGGAAGAAGGCAGGAGAATGGGGTTGAGAGGGATAATAAATCAGACATGATGGAATGGCAAGACAAACTCAACGGGCTGAATGGCCTAACTCTGCTCCCATGTCTTGTGGTCTAACTTCACGAAGCCAACAGACTGAGTTGAGTTACTCAACATCATTGGTGAGTTCCACCTATAGTTCATTAATTCTGAAAGCACCTGACCAACACATTGTAACCATAGTTGATTTAATATTAGTACAATACACTATCCTGCACTGGGTGATCCATCTCAGAGGAAGAAATGGGCATAAAATGGAAAGGGGTAAACCATTTACACCCATTCCTCCCTCTATTTGCCACATTGGCATACCCGAAGGTGTGGATGCAAAGGGCTAACTTATCCATCCTCTGTGATTGTGACCCGAAACTTTGACTGTTTATTCCTCTCCATAGACGCTGCCTGACCTACTGAGTTCCTCCAGCATTTTGCATGTGCAAGTCAAATCCTGGTCTCACCAATTGAGGAGATACCCAAGATAACACAAGGAACTATTTCCTTTATATAAATGCAGTGAGCTGCTATGATGAGTAGTACAATGATTTTATCTATAAACATTTGATTGTAAAATTATTTTAAAGGGTAATAAACTGCAGGGCCATCAAGGTGAGTGGGATTAATTGGATGATTTTACTTAAAGAGCAAGCACAGTGCTTGTGGGCTGAATGTCGTCACCCCGCCGTGCATCATTCTACGAGGAAGCCGTCAGGCTAGGCTGGATGAAGAGTGATGTGCCAGCAGCAGCTGCAGTGCCCATTCACCAGGAGGCTGGTAAGATTTCTTAACACTCTTCTCCAGATACGCTCGCTGTCACACTTTATATTTAGAGAACAGATCAGTTAGTGTTGGGAATTGAGTGTAATAATTTACTGCCAGACAGGAGTAAATGGATGCAGCAAGATATAAAGGTATCAAATTTATTAATGAAGCATACTTTTTTTGTAACGGTAACATTTTAACTATTATATTATGTATCATTGCACAGGAGCATTCAGTTATCTGAGGTTTCACCCGTAGCCAATATTCAAACTTTGACTGTTTTAGAGTAACACACACAAAATGATGAAGGGCCTCAGCCCGAAATGTTGGCTGCTTATTCCTCTCCATAAATGCTCCTCGAAGTGCTGAGTTCCTCATTTTGTGCATTTTGTGTGTGTTACTCTGGATTTCCAGCATTTGCAGAATCTTTTGTGTTCTTGACTATTCTACCTCGGGACAGTAATATGATGAGTTTTCTTTCGACCGCACCCAACTTTCAGAAGCAAACACAAGGAGAAAACTCAGTGAAATTCCTTTGCTGACTTAGAGGCAGAATGTGACACATTACAGGACATGTGGGATGGAAGGAGGCTGTTCAAGGGAATGTGCAAAGTCACCACGTCACTGTCTCCAATATTATCCATGCACATTGGCCTCAGAGAAATGTATACAGCTAAATGAAACATGTGACCATACACTGCAAGACATATGAGCAAAATTAGGCCATTTGGCCCATCAAGTCTGCTTCGCTATGGTAATAACTTTGAACCTAAACTTGATAACATGAGGAATGGAAATCAAAAGAGGTTTTGTATTTACATCAGCAGTCCCCAACCACCGGGCCGCAGAGCATGCGCTACCAGGCCGCGAGGAAACAATATGATTTGGCGATATGAGTCAGCTGCACCTTTCCTCATTCCCTGTCATGGGCGGCACCTTTCCTCATTCCCTGCTGGGCCGCAAGGAAACAATATGATTTGGCGATAGGAGTCAGCTGCACCTTTCCTCATTCGCTGTCACACCCACTGTTGAGCCATTACGCGCGCGTCGTCCATGTCAGCATGGGAAGGAGATCAACTCCTCGAGCTTGCAAATGACGGCGGGCTGAAAAGTACGTTTGACATAACACCTCTGCCGGCATTCTGGATCAAAGTCAAGGCTCAATATCCTGAGATAGCCACGGAAGCACCGAAAACGTTGCTTCCATTTCCAACATATCTCTGCGATGAATGTAACAAAAACTAAATTGCGAAATAGACTGGACATAAGGAACCCCCTTCGAGTATCGCTGTCTCCCATCACCCCTCGATAGGACCGTCTTGAGCCCAGGGCTCCCACTGATTCAGCAATATTGGTGCGTTGCAATGATTTTATATGTTCATGTGGGGAAAATATGCGCTGTGTATTTAATATCCAAAAGTTACTTAAAATGTTATGATGCTATTGACTTATATAGCCATATAACAATTACAGCACAGAAACAGGCCATCTCTGCCCTTCTAGTTGTGCCGAACGCTACTCTCACCTCGCCCCGCCGACCTGCACTCAGCCGATAACCCTCCATTCCTTTCCTGTCCATATACCTATCCAATTTAACTTTAAACGACAACATCGAACCTGCTTCTGCCACTTCTACTGGAAGTTCGTTCAACACTTACTTCAAGCTTCCCTGTCCTCCCCTGATAATTGACTTATTGCTATATTCATGCGAGGAAAATATGCACTCTGTGCTTAATATTAAATTAGTTAGACAAACCCTTTTAGAAACAAAATTGAGTGTATTAGCCATTTGTCACCGATATTCCGGTCCTGATTAACACTCCCCCCCGAACAGAATCGCCAAAAACAATTTGTAGAGAAATAATCGGCACGTGCATGCATGCGCAAGTCACACATGCGCACTGGTACCCGCGCAAGGCTTCATGGTCATTGTAGTCTTTCTCAGGGTAAACCCAACATATTTGACTGCTACACACATCAAAGTTGCTGGTGAACGCAGCAAGCCAGGCAGCATCTCTAGGAAGAGGTGCAGTCGACGTTTCAGGCCGAGACCCTTCGTCAGGACTAACTGAAGGAAGAGTGAGTAAGAGATTTGAAAGTTGGAGGGGGAGGGGGAGATCCAAAATGATAGGAGAAGACAGGAGGGGGAGGGATGGAGCCAAGAGCTGGACAGGTGATTGGCAAAAGGGGATACGAGAGGATCATGGGACAGGAGGTCCGGGAAGAAAGATGGGGTGGGGGGGGGACCCAGAGGATGGGCAAGGGGTATATTCAGAGGGACAGAGGGAGAAAAAGGAGAGTGAGAGAAAGAATGTGTGTATAAAAATAAGTAACAGATGGGGTACGAGGGGGAGGTGGGGCATTAGCGGAAGTTAGAGAAGTCGATGTTCATGCCATCAGGTTGGAGGCTACCCAGACGGAATATAAGGTGTTGTTCCTCCAACCTGAGTGTGGCTTCATCTTTACAGTAGAGGAGGCCGTGGATAGACATGTCAGAATGGGAATGGGACGTGGAATTAAAATGTGTGGCCACTGGGAGATCCTGCTTTCTCTGGCGGACACAGTGTAGGTGTTCAGCAAAGCGGTCTCCCAGTCTGCGTCGGGTTTCGCCAATATATAAAAGGCCACATCGGGAGCACCGGATGCAGTATATCACCCCAGCCGACTCACAGGTGAAGTGCCGCCTCACCTGGAAGGACTGTTTGGGGCCCTGAATGGTGGTGAGGGAGGAAGTGTAAGGGCATGTGTAGCACTTGTTCCGCTTACATGGATAAGTGCCAGGAGGGAGATCAGTGGGGAGGGATGGGGGGGACGAACAGACAAGGGAGTCGCGTAGGGAGCGATCCCTGCGGAAAGCGGGGGGGGGGGCGGGGAGGGAAAGATGTGCTTAGTGGTGGGATCCCGTTGGAGGTGGTGGAAGTTACGGAGAATAATATGTTGGACCTGGAGGCTGGTGGGGTGGTAGGTGAGGACCAGGGGAACCCTATTCCTAGTGGGGTGGCGGGAGGATGGAGTGAGAGCAGATGTACGTGAAATGAGGGAGATGCGTTTAAGAGCAGAGTTGATAGTGGAGGAAGGGAAGCCCCTTTCTTTAAAAAAGGAGGACATCTCCCTCGTCCTAGAATGAAAAGCCTCATCCTGAGAGCAGATGCGGCGGAGACGAAGGAATTGCGAGAAGGGGATGGCGTTTTTGCAAGAGACGGGGTGAGAAGAGGAATAGTCCAGATAGCTGTGAGAGTCAGTAGGCTTATAGTAGACATCAGTGGATAAGCTGTCTCCAGAGACAGAGACAGAAAGATCTAGAAAGGGGAGGGAGGTGTCGGAAATGGACCAGGTAAACTTGAGGGCAGGGTGAAAGTTGGAGGCAAAGTTAATAAAGTCAACGAGCTCTGCATGCGTGCAGGAAGCAGCGCCAATGCAGTTGTTGATGTAGCGAAGGAAAAGTGGGGGACAGATACCAGAATAGGCATGGAACATAGATTGTTCCACAAAGCCAACAAAAAGACAGGCATAGCTAGGACCCATACAGGTGCCCATAGCTACACCTTTAGTTTGGAGGAAGTGGGAGGAGCCAAAGGAGAAATTATTAAGAGTAAGGACTAATTCCGCTAGACGGAGCAGAGTGGTGGTAGAGGGGAACTGATTAGGTCTGGAATCCAAAAAGAAGCGGAGAGCTTTGAGACCTTCCTGATGGGGGATGGAAGTATATAGGGACTGGACATCCATGGTGAAAATAAAGCGGTGGGGGCCAGGGAACTTAAAATCATCGAAAAGTTTAAGAGCGTGAGAAGTGTCACGAACATAGGTAGGAAGGGATTGAACAAGGGGGGATAAAACCGTGTCGAGGTATGCAGAAACGAGTTCGGTGGGGCAGGAGCAAGCTGAGACAATAGGTCAGCCAGGACAGTCAGGTTTGTGGATCTTGGGTAGGAGGTAGAAACGGGAAGTGCGAGGTGTGGGAACTATAAGGTTGGTAGCAGTGGATGGGAGATCCCCTGAGTGGATAAAGTCAGTGATGGTGTGGGAGACAATGGCCTGGTGCTCCTTAGTGGGGTCACGATCGAGGGGTAAATAAGAGGAGGTATCCGCGAGTTGTCGCTGTGCCTCGGCAAGGTAGAGGTCAGTACACCAGACTACAACAGCTCCCCCCTTATCGGCGGGTTTAATAATAAGGTTAGGATTAGTGTGGAGGGAGTGGAGAGCAGAGCGTTCCAAAGGAGTGAGGTTGGAATGGGGACAAGGTGCGGTGAGGTCGAGATGGTTGATGTCCCGTCGGCAGTTAGCGATAAAGAGATCCAGAGCAGGCAGAAGATCAGAGCGAGGTGTCCATGAAGAAGAGGAGGGTTGAAGACGGGAGAAGGGTTCATCGGTGGGGGTGGAAGAGTCCTTGCCGAAGAAGTAGGCTCGGAGACAGAGATGGCGGAAGAGTTCCGCATCATGGCGAATGCGGAACTCACTGAGGTGTGGGCGAACGGGGACAAAGGTGAGGCCCTTACTGAGGACAGAGCGCTCTGTCTCCGACACTTGAAGGTCGGAGGGGATGGTAAAGACCCGGCACGGATGAGAGCTGGGATCAGGGGGGGAGGGGGGAGGCTGGGGGTGTCAATGGAGAGGGGAGGGTTGGGGTGAGTGGAAGATGGAGCCTCTGAGGACCCAGGAGCTGACGATGGGATCTGAAGGACATGGGATTGCAGAGTATTGGTAGGGGAAGGGGAGACGGGAGTCACAATAGCAGCACATAAAGCCTAAAGCCAACTGGTGTAAGTTGGCGACAGAGGCACGTTCCAAGAAAGGATATATGGCTGTGATAGCGAGTCTGAGTCAAAATGTGATCGAAAAGTTGAAGAGCCGAAGAAATTACAGATGGGGAGCAGTGAGAGATGGTTTCACTGAACTCCCGTCGAAGAGAGGATTTAAACTTCTTCGGTGTAGGCATTACCGGAAGAGGCTTCGCAGTAGTGAATTTAAAAACGCAAACAACAGGAATTCTGCAGATGCTGGAAATTCAAGCAACACACATCAAAGTTGCTGGTGAACGCAGCAGGCCAGGCAGCATCTCTAGGAAGAGGTGCAGTCGACGTTTCAGGCCGAGACCCTTCGTCAGGACTAACTGAAGGAAGAGTGAGTAAGAGATTTGAGAAAAAGGAGAGTAAGAGAAAGAATGTGTGTATAAAAATAAGTAACAGATGGGGTACGAGGGGGAGGTGGGGCATTAGCGGAAGTTAGAGAAGTCGATGTTCATGCCATCAGGTTGGAGGCTAAGCAGACGGAATATAAGGTGTTGTTCCTCCAACCTGAGTGTGTCTTCAGTTTTACAGTAGAGGAGGCCGTGGATAAACATGTCAGAATGGGAATGGGATGTGGAATTAAAATGTGTGGCCACTGGGAGATCCTGCTTTCTCTGGCGGACAGAGCGTAGGTGTTCAGCAAAGCGGTCTCCCAGTCTGCGTTGGGTTTCGCCAATATATAAAAGGCCACATCGGGAGCACCGGACGCAGTATATCACCCCAACCGACTCACAGGTGAAGTGTCGCCTCACCTGGAAGGACTGCTGAATTTCCAGCATCTGCAGAATTCCTGTTGTTTGCATATTTGACTGCTACTCTTGTCCGTTGGCAACCCTACCCACGCACCCCCCCAAGATCGGCCGGTCTGCAAGAATATTGTCAATACGAAACCGGTCCGCAGTGCAAAAAAGGTTGGGGACCCCTGATTTATATAGTACCTTCCACAACCTCCAGGACTCCTTAAAGTTATTTAATTGGCTGCAAGGCATTTGGGGCATTCTGGAGTGTACCATAAACAACATGTAATGACAACATTGGTAGAACATCCCCATATGTCTTACAGCAGTGTTATCACAAAATCTGAAACAAGGGTACACATTCAGAAAGTGATAAGAGCTCAGTCTGAGGTAACTTTTAAGCAACATCTTAAAGGAGGAGAGAGAGAGAGACAGATGTGGGTGGTGGGCACAGGTGACACTCCATAAGTTAGTTCAAGGCAGTAATGATAGAGAAATTACAGTGGACAAGATGTAGAGATGGAGAAGTTGACAGAGAGGAGGAGGAATAAAAACATGAAGGATTCAAACGCAACGGAGAAAACTCTGAAGTTATGTTATTGCTGGAACTTCACCAGTATATTCAGGAAGCATGGTGGTGATGGGTGGACAGGAATTATTGTTAATCAGGACGAAGGTAGGAGAGATTTGGATTAGGGTCCAGAGATTAGGATGAGACTAGCCATGAGGTGCTGGAACAAGCAGTCCCAGAGACAAAAAGCTTTGAATGGTATTTTAGAGGGAGATGAGGCAGAGATAGAGGTGGATGATACATTAAAGAAAAAGTTACTGAGGAAGAAGAGGATAGAAGTTTCCACCTGCCTTTAAGCTCCAGGTAGCCTTCTGCTAGGCTGATATGGGCCTGTGCCATCCGCCAGTGGAAATCCCCAAAAATGATCCTTGCCAGAGCCACACATCGCATCAATTCTTGCACTGCAAGCACCTCCTAAAGCAAACGAAAGCTACAAGCTCAGGACAAAAAGAGTAGTTAGTGGTGCTCCCTCGCAGCTCCAGGGACAGAGGTTCAATGCTGAACCTGTGTGGATTTTGCTTGCTCTCCCTGACTGTGAGTGTTTCCTCAGGGTGCTCTGGTTTCCTCCCACATTCCAAAGGCATGCAGGTTGGAAGGTTAATCAACCTACCCTTAATTGTAGGTCAGTGGGAAGAAGAATTAAAGGGAAGGTGGTGAACATATGTAAAGAATTAAGTTGAGGAGCAACAGGGAAATAAGGAGGGGTGAACTGGACCAATGGGATTGCTTTGTTAAGAGCTCCCATGGACTCAGTTGCCTCCTGTATTTTAGTAAATAAGCAAGCTCTCTGAGGCGTCCAACCCATGCAGCTCTGGAACGCACAGGGATTAAAGGGCAGAGGGGAGATCCGCTCTTGCAGAATAGCACATTCCCATTCAACATTAGGATGGTGCGACCCAGTGAGACAGAGCAAATCTGCCTGGCTGGATTGATGTTCCCCCTGTAGTCGTCTGGTGGTGGGCAGAAACTCTGGCTGCAGTGCAGCAAGGAATGGCTCCTGGACTAAGGCAGCAGGTCAGACTACTGCCCAACAAAGAAGAAAAAGCACACTAGAATATAAAATCAAATATCATACAAAATTAATCACAGTCCACAGAATCTGTGACAATATCTCCAGGTCCCCTCTTCCCCAGTAGAATAACCTCTTTCTCTCTCTCCCCATCTCATTTATCCAGATTACGTTGGTACATATATACACACCATTTCTGCTGCTTCCTGTCCTCCATAGCCCTAGGTCTCAACCTTTTTGTCATTTAACCTCTTCTCCTACACTATTCCACACTTTTGTTTTCCTGCCCTTCCCTCCTCTTCACTCATTTTATCTCCAATTTTCTCAATTCTGATGAAAGCCCATTGATCTGATAAATTAATTGTGTCTCTCCACAGATGCTGTCTGGCCTGCTGAATATTTTTCACCTCATATCTGCAGCACAATTGTTTTCCTTGGTTTATATCTTGGTCTCCCTCACATGAGAATCCACTTGCAGTTCTACCTGATCAACATCCTATAGATCTCATCAGGTGGCTCGCTGAAGTCTCCAATGTCTTTATTCATCCTTGATGCACCATGTGTCCTCTCAGCTTGCAGAATCATAACACAATGTATGGCACAGGATAAAGCCATTTCAGCTCATTATGTATCTGTTAGTTGAAGAAAAAATTATCCAGCCTAAATCCCTCCCTTCGAGCACTGTGTCTGTTCACCTGTATGCTTCGTACACTTTCCATACTTCTTTCAATGCCAATGCACTGTATGTCCAGAGATATCAACTTCTTTGTCTTGAAGAACTCAGTGATATAACAGATGTCAAACATCTCAGATTCATGTGGGGAGTGATGTTAAGATTTTTCCATCAGGTTTGCATTCAGTACTATGGAGCAAATTTGAAACGTATACTTCTTTCAATGCCAATGCACTGTGAGCACTGAGAAATCAACTTTTTCATCTTGAATAGCAAAGTGATATAACAGCTCCTAGACAACTCAGAATCATGTGGAAAGTTATATTAAGATGTTTCCATAAGGTTTGCATTCAGTACTATTGAGTCAAATTGAAATACATACTTCTTTTAATGCCAAAGCACTCTTACACTGAGAAATTAACTTTTTTCTCTTGAAAAGCTAAGTGATAGTTGTTTACAATATATATTAATGACTTGGATGAGGGAATTAAATGCAGCATCTCCAAGTTTGCGGATGACACGAAGCTGGGTGGCAGTGTTAGCTGTGAGGAGGATGCTAAGTGGATGCAGGGTGACTTGGATAGGTTGGGTGAGTGGGCAAGTTCATGGCAGATGCAATTTAATGTGGATAAATGTGAAGTTATCCACTTTGGTGGCAAAAATAGGAAAACAGATTATTATCTGAATGGTGGCCGATTAGGAAAAGGGGATGTGCAACGACACTTGGGTGTCATTATACACCAGTCATTGAAAGTGGGTATGCAGGTACAGCAGGCGGTGAAAAAGGCGAATGGTATGCTGGCATTTATAGCGAGAGAATTCGAGTACAGGAGCAGGGAGGTACTACTGCAGTTGTACAAGGCCTTGGTGAGACCACACCTGGAGTATTGTGTGCAGTTTTGGTCCCCTAATCTGAGGAAAGACATCCTTGCCATAGAGGGAGTACAAAGAAGGTTCACCAGATTGATTCCTGGGATGGCAGGACTTTCATATGAAGAAAGACTGGATGAACTGGGCTTGTACTCGTTGGAATTTAGAAGATTGAGGGGGGATCTGATTGAAACGTATAAGATCCTAAAGGGATTGGACAGGCTAGATGCAGGAAGATTGTTCCCGATGTTGGGGAAGTCCAGAACAAGGGGCCACAGTTTGAGGATAAAGGGGAAGCCTTTTAGGACCGAGATTAGGAAAAACTTCTTCACACAGAGAGTGGTGAATCTGTGGAATTCTCTGCCACAGGAAACAGTTGAGGCCAGTTCATTGGCTATATTTAAGAGGGAGTTAGATATGGCCCTTGTGGCTACGGGGGTCAGGGGGCATGGAGGGAAGGCTGGGGCGGGGTTCTGAGTTGGATGATCAGCCATGATCATAATAAATGGCGGTGCAGGCTCGAAGGGCCGAATGGCCTACTCCTGCACCTATTTTCTATGTTTCTATGTAACGAGGGTTTCTGATTCTCTAAGATCTCTTACGAATTTTTTTTAGTATATCAAAATAAACTTTAATCATAATATAAAAAAGAATAAACCATGCAATGCCTTTTCATTCTACATTCATAATCAACGTTTTAAGTAGTGTTTCATGACATTCCTTTTAAATCAATAAGACTATTGTGGCTCATTGAGGTGATTACTACAATAATTCAGGGGCTTCCTGAAACCGAGCCCCTCCTTGTCCAGTAGTGAAAGAACCCTAAACTGTGGTTGTTCCCCACCGAGCCCTTCTGATGGCTGCACCAAGCTTCAGTGCATCCCTTAACACGTCCTCCTGCAGCCCGGAATGTGCTAGTTGGCAGCATTCCTCTTACCAATTGCTTTAAGTCTAGCCCAGCTGAACTCTTCCTAAGAGAAACAGGCCTTTCCTATTTTTTCCTCTGTCTAGTTCTTTCAAAATTTTACAGAGCTTAGTTAGATCTCCCCTTAACCTTAAGCTCTATAGAAAACAACTGTAGCCTACTCCAACTGCTATCAGTTCTGGTGAACCTGCCTTGTAAATCACTTTCAAACTTTTTCAAGTGCCTCCTTATCCTATTTATAACGTGGAAGTTGTATGCATTGAAAGGTATATCCTACCTCCCCACTGGCAGTGTGCATCCGTGCCCTCTGTTCAGCCTGTGCCAACTTTTCCTCTGGCAAGATCATGATGGCCGCTTCCTTCAAGGCATTTCTCTGCTTCCGCCTGACCTGGACACTTCCACTCAGGGTGCTGGGTGTCTCAGGGCCTCCCGAGCTTGTTCCAGTGTCACCGTATCTGGATGACAGGAAGAGACTCTGACCTGTGACTGTCCTTCATTGATACAGCACAACACACTGTTTTAAGATTGCAATGTCCCTCTATACTTACTTTTTGCGTCAGTTATCTAGACCATAAGACATAGCAGAATTAGGCCATTCAGCCCATCAAATCTATTCTGCCAATACATCATGGCTGATTTATTATCCCTCTCAACCCCATTCTTCAAGCTTGTCTCTGAACCTTTTATGCTCTTACTAATCAAGAACCTATGAACTTCTGCTTTAAATATACCCAATGACTTGATCTCTACAGCTATCTATGGCAATGAATTCCACAGATTCACCACTCTCTGGCTAAACAAATTCTTCCTTGTCACTTTTCTAAAGAGATGTTCCTCTATTCCAGGGTTTCTCAACCAGGGTTCTGCGGAACCCTAGGGTTCCGTGACAGGTCACTAGAGATTCTGCGAGAGATCATGAATAAAAAAAACATTGTTTTTGAACTTCACGCAACACATGATGCTAGCGCTTGTAGTGATGGGCTATGAGCGAGCAGCTGCATTGAAATCTCAGCCCAGTATGGCAGTGCACAGTAGGACTGCATTTATTTAGTTGAGTCCATTCTCAGTTTTTGACACAAGATAGAGGAGGCCACTGATAATTGCTGAACGCTGTATTGCTGGAGGGGAGGACAGTAGGCTGTTAAACGAAGTGTGTTTTCCCAGCATTGAATGGACTCACCCAATTTGGGCTGTGACGTCAGCCTCTCCCTCCCAGATTACCCCCCTCAACTTCCCTTTACGCACCACCGACTGACTTATGAGAGCGAACAAACTACCAGTGTGGTAGAAAATTGGAGGAAAATTTTCATTCTAAAGACAGTCCAGGGTGACAATTTTTGAACAAGAGATGTGAGATGGAAGAGGAGGATTCTAGGTCTAGGCCTATGGACAATTCTGATAAGGTTATTGATAAGGAATTACAATCTTCTGAGTCTTTCACTGCACTAGTGCGACAACAAACACAAAAAATCCGTCTTTATAACTAAAGCTACTTATCAATGCGTTTTATATGGACTGGTAACTGAAGTTGTCCTATTCCATTGTGCCTAGTTTGTGGCAAACAACTTACAAATGTAGCAATGGCTCCTGCAAAATTGAAAAGACACTTAACTACAAATCACAGCCATATGACATGTAAAAGTGCTAATTATTTTAAATGACTATTGGAATCTCAAAACAAACAGATTAAAGATTTTGAAAATAAAGTCACAGTCAGTAAAAGGACCCAGGAAGCAAGTTATTTAGCAGCTTTAAGACCAGTTCATTCGAGAATGTTTAAAACAATGTGTGAAAAACTGGAGAAGGAGCACACCAATGTCCAGCTCCATACAGAAATCTGGTAGCTTAGCAGAGGAAGAGTTCTCAACAGGGTATTTGAGCTGAAAGGTGAATTGCAGGAGTAATTTCAAGATTTTGCTGAGTGCTTTGAAGATGAAGAATGGCTGCAGAAACTAGCCAACTTAGCAGACATTTTACATCATATGAACCAGTTGAACAAGTCTATGCAAGGCAATGGAGAAAATGTTTTGACTTCACGTGACAAGATTCTTGGATTTAAAAGGAAACTGAATCTTTAGAAAAAAAAATTATGTTGCAAAATGTTTCCACTGCTGTTTGGCTTGAGAGTGAGGAAGGATATCATAAAGTCTTGAATCTTATTGAAAACCACCTTGAAGAACTGCAGAAATATAATTGAAGAGTATTTTTCGCCCCTTTCAACACAAGTTGGCACAACATTGTGGGCCGAAGGGCCTGTACTGTGCTGTACTATTCTATGTTCTATGTTCTATAAGCGTATGACCGGGTGAGGGACTCTTTCTCTGAATCTTCTGCTCAGCCTGAAAACTTGACTTTGAGAGAAGAGGAAAAACTTTGTGAGCTGCACTCTGATCATGCATTCAAGATGAGATTTACTGTCCTGCCCCAGACAAGTTCTGGATTTCCGTAATTCAATGGAAAACAATGATCATTGCTGCAGTTTTCAACTTCTTCATGTGTGAGCAAGCTTTTCCTTGTATAACAAGCATCAAGAGCAAAGATAGAAATCGTCTCATTTCAGTTGAAGGCGAAATCAGTCTGTACTTGTCTAAAGTTCAACCCAGAATTGAGAAACATATTATGTTTGCCTTATGAATGTTAAAAATTTATGAAATGGGAAGAGATTAATTCAAGAAAGGCAAGCTAAGCTTAACTACCTGATATTTTTTCAAGAAAGGTTGGCTAAAAATTAATTCTCTACTCAAAAGAGCATTAACATTTTTTTGGATTATTATATCTACAAATTACAGATCGCGATAATGTACCATGAGCTATAGATATAATAATTTTTATGCAGGGGCTCCCAGAGATCTGAAAATTATTTCAAGGGTTCTTCCAGGGCAAAAAGGTTGAGAAAGGCTACTCTAAAATGAGGTTATGCCCTCCAGTCCTAGACTCCCCCACTATAGGAAACATCCTCTCCACATCCACTCCATCTAGGCCTTTCAACAAACGACAGGTTTTAGTGAGATCCCTCTTCATTCTTCTAAACTCCAGCAAGTACAGGCCCAGAGCCATCAAACACTCCTCGTACTTTAACTAGTTCAATCCTGGAAACATTCTCATGAACCTCCACAGGACACTGTCCACTGCCAACACATCTTTCCTTTGGTACAAGGCCCCAGACTGCTCACAATACTCCAAGTGTGGTCTGACCAGTGCCTTATGAAGCCTCAACATTACATCCTTGTTTCTATATTAAAAGAATACTAACAATGCACTTGCTTGCACTGCGGTTTCACGCAAAAAAAATCTTTTTTTTTCCTCAACCACAGGGAATCCACAGAGAGGCTATAAATGAAATAGTGGGAACGCTGGAAATACTTAGCAGGTCAAGCAGCCACCACGGAAAGTGGAATGGTGTCAATGACCTTTCATTGGAAACTCCATAACAGGGCACAAAGGTCTCAATCTGAACTATTAACTCTTCCTCTTTCCACAAATGCCAACTGGCATATGAGTAATTCTTTCGAATTCTATCTTCTTTACTTCAGATTTCTAGCATTTCCTTTGTTTTTAAAACACTGTTTTGAAACGATCAACAGCTGTATTGTGGGAAGTGCGGCAGCTAGTTCCACACAGCAAGCTAGCATCGATAGTGATGGGAAAAACACAGTGAATACTCCCCCCCACATCTTCAATAACAACAGGGGTCTTTTACTTTCAGCTGAGGGTACAGACAAGAGGTGAGCCAGTGGTAGCACTTTTCAGTGTACCAGGAGCATCATTCAAGTTGTTGGGCAAACACATTGCAAAGAGATGTGAGCTCCTTATTTATTGTTTGTAATTCATTGTAATTTTATACCTTATACCATAATGCTGCCACAAAACAACAAACCTCATGTCATATGTAAGCAATAATAAATCTGAATCTGAGCTTAGATCATTTATTTTTGACTACATATTCAAAAGATAGGATTGCTATAGTTGTTGAAGAAAGTGCAAAAATGGGTCTACTATCTATCAATTGCAAAAAGACAGAATGTATGGTGATATCCAAAAAGAAGGAGAATCCTATCTGCAGGCTGAGAATAAAAGTGGAAGTCATAAAACAAATACAGAACTTTTGCTACTTAGGAAGTTGGGTGACATCAGATGGCAGGTACTACTTGGACATCACAAGAAGAATAGGGATGGCAAAAGACACCTTTATGAGAATGAAGAGTATACTGACCAATACTAAACTAGGTATGACAACCTGCCTCAGAGCACTGAAATATTGCGTTTATCCAGTTATGTTATATGGTTCAGAATGTTGGACAATATCTAGTAACATGAGGAAATGAATTGAAGCAGCAGAGATGTGGTTTTTGAGGAGGATGCAAAGAATATCATGGACCAAATGAGGATGTCATGAACAGAGCAAGCACAAAAAGGGAAATAATGTATGAGAGCATGAAAAGGCAACATGACTTCATTGAACATGTGATTAGAAAGAGGAGTTAGGGGTCAGCTGGTAGCGCAACGACATCGGCGCCGGACCCGGGAGCGGAGGGTCCCGGGTTCAAAACTAGTTGTGTCCGCCCCCGAATACGCTTTTTCATCCGTGCTGGGTTGACTGTCGAGATTGTAACTTGACCTCATAAAATAAAGGGAAAAATACTGCGAAAATGTCTGTGTGAGGAGTGGCGCACCACACAGTCTCTCTCTCGCTCCGCGCCTTGTAAAAGCCATGAAAAAGACATCATCACGGACGCACGCACACGCAGACACGCATACACAGACTCGCACGTAGGCACATGCCAAAAAAAAAGGAAAGAGGAGTTAGAACGCACGGTAATAATGAGAAAGATTGAAGGGAAGAAAGCAAGAGGAAGGCAAAGACAAATGATGATGGAGACAGCAGTCAGAGAACTAGAAATGAATACCAATGAATTGATCCACTTGACCCGAAACAGGAGTGTATGAGCCATGGCAGTCAAAGCTCAAACTAGGCATGGCACCTGATGATGATGATGATGATTCAAAAGATGAATGTTGTCCAGGGAAATGGGAGTCCCTGGTCTTTATGATGCACTGCACTGCATCGTCCGGACAATGAGCAAGCCATCACATCCTTTGGCAATTCTACTCAAAAAGCATTATCAACGGACATTATCCACTAATTCATACATTTACCAAACTCTTCAAGTGAGTTATGGTTGCCTGTAGGGAGACAAATTTCAAGGCTGTATAACGTATACATACTTTGATAATAAATGTACTTTGAACTTTAAGGCAATATCTATAAAATTATAAAATACATTTATTTTTAAATATCACATAAAGTGGAGATAATCAAAGATTAGAGCCTGTGGTTACATCAGGGTGTAGGTTGTTGGTTTGCTATATTTACATTTCATAACAATGAAATATATGCAGAACACATGGTATTACAGGGAAGATTCCAGCAAGGATAAAGCAGTGGTTGATTGGCAGGAGGCAAAGAGTGGAATTAAAGGAGCCTTTTCTGGTTGGCTGCCAGTGAGTAGTGGTGTTCCAAAGGGGTCTGTGTTGGGACCAATTCTTTTTACATTATATGTCAATGATTTGGATGATGGAACTGATGGCTTTTTTGTAAAGTTTGCATACAATATGAAGATAGGTGGAGTGCTGAGTGCTACTGGTACCATGTAACCCAGTACTACCTGCCCCATGGTCGGGTGGTCGGCGACTAAACTGGCTCCCCCACCAGGCCCACCTGGTGAAGAGGGTGGCTAGACACCTTGCAGGATGAAAAACAAGACATGTCAAAGGGTAGATGAACCCTCTCGTAGGGTCAACGACCATCTAGCAAACACGTGTCGTGAAGCGCGGAAAGGGCATCCCTTGCATCGAAGCTTGGTCCGGCCATTCACTGCAACAGAACTTCCCCCAGCCGTCCTGGACCCCGCCATGCCACTGGATCTGGGAGGGGATATTGAGAGCGTGGGTCTGGACCTGTGCAACCCCCTACTCACCTAAAATCCACTCGCATACAAGCTGTTCCTTTCTGAGGAGTGGGGTATCACCCCACTAACTGACTGAAAGGAACCATCATCATCCTATGGGATGGATAGCCAGAGGGAGAGAGGGGGGTGGAGGGGCAGGTAGTTTTGAAGAAGTAGAGAGGCTACTGAAGGATTTAAGACAGATTAGGAAAATGGGCAAAGAAGTGGAATACAGTGTTGGGAAATGTATGGTCATGCACTTTGGTTGAAGAAATGAAAGGGCTGACTATTTTCTAAATGGAGAGAAAATACAAAAAAACTGAGGCATAAAGGGCTTGGGAGTCCTGGTTCAGGATTCCCTACAGGTTAATTCGCAGGTTGAGTCTGTGGTGAGGAAGGCAAATGTGACGTTAGCATTCATTTCAAAAGGACTGGAATATAAAAGCAAGGATGTAATGTTGAGATTTTATAAAGCACTGGTGAGGCCTCACTTGGAGTATTGTATGCAGGTTTGGGCCCTTTATCTTAGAAAAGATGTGCTGAAACTGGAGAGGATTCAAAGGAGATTCACAAAAATGATTCCAGGATTGAATTGTCATATGAAGATCATTTCAATAGTGCGCATGCGCCGGTCGTGCATGCAGCCTGGTTCAGCCGTTCCGATTTATTCTTACTTTCTTCTTCTTACTTTTTAATTTACATTATTTTTTGTATTTTTTTTCTCACGGTAACACGTCGAAGCTGCACCCTCTCTAACATGCTGGTAGAGAGAGTTTTATTTGGGTTTTCTTTAGTGCTGGAAATGGTTACATCCCGACACGTGGGACAGAAGCAAAGTCGCATTGTGTATTCCACGGACCAACAAATTCCAGCCGGCTTAGCGAGCAGAGCGGCGGACACCCATGCGGAAATCCGGAGGAAAACACATGGAGGATGCGGCGGGGGGGGGAATCACAAAGCCGAGGAAAGAGGACCGGGTCGAGACAACAGAGACTTCTGGAGAAGAGGAGTTCGGTGGGTAATACCATTCCGGCTGACCGGAAGTGCACTGAGAGCGGTAAGCGTAAAGGAGTTAGGTGCTTACTGATCTGGTTAACAACAGATGGTGCAATCCGGGGTATATTACGATCGAGGAACATGTTTGCAGACTGGATATTTAACTTTTTACTGTTGGACTTCAGCCACATTCCACCGTGACACAACACTTGGCGGCACGGGAGGTCGTTCCTGCCTGTGGCCATCGAACGTGCAGCTCCTCCCGTGGAGGGTCAGACACCCTGAGCCAATAGACTGGTCCTGGACTTATCTTCCATCTGGCATAGTTTGCATTTTGTTGTTTGATTGTTGGGGTTTTTTGTATTGCTATATTTACGCTCTATTCTTGGTTGGTGCGGCTGTAATGAAACCAAATTTCCCTTGGGATCAATAAAGTATATCTATCTATCTATCTATTTGATGGCTCTGGGCCTGTATTCCCCAGAATTCAGAAGAATGAGTGGTGACCTTACTGAAACCTATTGAATGGTGAAAGGCCTTGATAGAGTGGATGTGGAGGGCATGTTTCCTATGATGGCAGAGTCAAAGACCAGAGGACACAGCCTCAGAATAGAGGGGCGTCCTTTTAGAGTGGAGATGAGGAGGAATTTCTTTAGCCAGAGAGTGGTGAATCTGTGGAATTCTTTGCCACAGGCAGCTGTGGAGGCCAAGTCTTTATGTATATTTAAGGCAGAGATTGATAGATTCTTGATTGGTCAAGGCATGAAGGGTTATGGGATGAAGGCAGGAGATTGGGGCTGAGAGGAAAATTTGATCAGCTATGATGAAATGGCAGAGTAGACTGGATGGGCCAAATGGCCTAATTCTGCTCCTATGTCTTATGGTCATATATATTTCACAACATAGTTTTAAAAAAAGTGTCCATTCACTAGCTTCTGTAGTATCCAGGATATCTTCAAGGAGCAATGCCTCAAAAAGGCAACTTCCATCATAAAGGACCCCCATCACCCAGGACATAGCTGTTCTCATTGTTACTGTCAGGAAGGAGGTACAGGAGCCTGAAGGTACACACCTTTCAGGATCAGCTTCTTCCCCTCTGCCATACGATTTATGAATGGACATTGAACCCATGAACACTATCTCACTACCTTTTATTTTATTTCTATTTTTGCACTACGTAATTAATTTAACTATTATATATATTTACTGTAATTCAGCTTTTCTCTATTATTCTGTGTTGTTGCAAAGACAAGAAATTTCATGACATATACTGGTGATATTAAACTTGATTCTGATGTTTTTTAAGAGTTTGTTTCTCCTTTGAAATCTTTTATCCAGATAGTTCAGGACTCAAGAAGTTGGTCATATGTACGGCAGAGTGGTAGTAGGCAATTCATCTGCAGAATTCATCATGTCAGATGCATTGGCTCAAGTGTGGTTCTTCAGCTGACGTTACAATTGAGCACTGTACTGTCTGCTCTCTCAGTGATGTAAAGTATACCACAGCCACCATTACAGGGCTATCCAGGCCAGACCATACAGCACAAAACTGGCCCTTCAGCCCATCATGCCCGTGCCCACTGTCGATATTAATCCCAATCCTTCGACCAAGATACTGAAAAGAGACAATATGATCACACTGAACTAATCATGCAAAAAATTTCAAATCATAAACTCCAAAATGAAAAATGACATCCAGTAGTGTTAGGGGAATGCAGTTTTTGTATCCAAAACAGTTTTGCTAAATAGGTATTCTGCAATATACCAAAGCATTGAAAGTATGATCAATAAGGTGTAAATTAACTCCAGCTTAAAATATGCAGTCACAATGATTTTCAAAAATAATTCAATGATCCAAACTCACTCTGTTTCTGCTCGTGGCGAATTTATTCTAGATGTAACTTCACTGTTCAAATCCTCCTCTGGGCTGCTCATTATGGATTTTTTTTAAATCAACTTCTCTTTAACTTAATTAAAAGTGCGTTTGCTATTTAATGCACCTTTTTGGTGTCATAATGTTGTTGAACGGAGGGATTAACACTTTGCAAGAAATTAAACACTGCAGCAACTACTCCACATACGCTTCACTTGCGCATAGCAACGCTCTAGGCCTTGATTGCCATGCAACGGACACCCACTGTCAATCAAGATCTGAGTTAACAAATAACAACACAGGGAGGGCGGGACAGCAATGAAGAACCAACCAATCATTGCAAGAATTTCAAAGAGTAATGAGGGAATAATTACGTTTCTTAACAAATAACATCGAAATAAATCGTCCTTCCTTTTGAATGATCTCTCGGAATATTTTCTTGAAATTAATCCAAACCTCATTTAATTCATCACAACCATGAGAGTTGACAGGCAATTCAACTGCAGAAAGCATCACATTAACTATTTCCTCACCTGTATAGGATTCGGTTAAAAAAAAAGAGGATGCTATTGTTCATAGTGCAGATCTGGATGTAAGGATTATATAAAAGAGGGAAAAAAAGACACTTAATGTTCGAGTTTATTGTTGTCATAGGTATAAACACTGTGAAAATTAGCTTTGGAGCCTGGTTGAGGTAGTGCACTGTCAGAATGGTGAGGCAGCTCCTCACAATTGGTGAGACAAATCTGAGGGAATGCTGCACTCAGAGGGAAGGTATTAAGAGTCAGACATCCCACCTCTCCCGGAAGTTCCGGGAGTCTCCCGCATATTAATAGTGGCTCCCTGATGCCCGCAAATTATATACAATATCACAGAAATCAATCTTTTTGAGAGTGAGCGGGAGAAAGCAAGAGAGAGATCGAGAGCAAGCAAGCGAGCGAGAGCGAAAGCAAGCGAGAGCGCTTGAGCGATTTTCCCCCCCTTCCCTCTTTTTCTTCTCCCCGGACCTCCTGTCCCATGATCCTCTCATATCCCTTTTGCCAATCACCTGTCCAGCTCTTGGCTCCATCCCTCCCCCTCCTGTCTTCTCCTATCATTTTGGATCTCCCCCTCCCCCTCCCACTTTCAAATCTCTTACTAGCTCTTCCTTCAGTTAGTCCTGATGAAGGGTCTCAGCCCGAAACGTCGACTGTACCTCTTCCTAGAGATGCTGCCTGGCCTGCTGTGTTCACCATCAACTTTGATGTGTGTTGCTTGAATTTCCAGCATCTGCAGAATTCCTCGTGAGACCGCTTGAGAGAGCGCGAGCGACCACGAGAGAGAGGGAGAGAAGGCGCGAGTGAGACTGTGCCGTAGGAGAGTGTTCCAAAAAAAATAAGTAAAACGTACATCACCCCAGACTACACTAAAGTGTACTCCTGCCTAATAGGGGTCAAAATAATGACAGTGTTGCTCACTGCACTGTTTGCAACAGTGACTTTTCTACTGCCCATGGTGGGTTAAGACTGTAAAAGACATGTTGAGTTGAGTTTAACAGGTGTCATTCATTCATTAGCATAGCTAACGTTATTTAAAGTAGCTGGCCAGCTGCTAAGGAGCTACTCTATTGCAGACATCCCACCTCTCCCGGAAGTCTCCCACAAATTGATGGTACTACCTCCCTGAAATGAGTTTTTGCAGGGTGGGATGTCTGAAGAGTACACCATAACTTCAAAGGGACTGGGCTAAGGGAGTACAGTGTTGGCAGAGGAATGGTCCTTAAAGAGCCATTGTAGAACCAAAATGCCTTTGCTAAGGAAAATCTCCAAACCTCAGAATCAGGTTTATTATCTCTGACCTGCCAGCTTGCAGACCCTTTCCTCCTTCCACCTTCTTATTCTGGCTTCTTCCTCCTTCCTGCCCAGTCCTGATGAAGGGCCTCGGCCCGAAACGTTGATTGTTCATTGCTCTCCATACATTTTGCCTGACCTGCTGAGTTCCTCCAGCATTTTGTGTATGTTGTTCTGGATTTCCAGCATCTGATGAATCTCTTATGTTTATTATCACAAATGTTTGTCACAGAATTGTTGTTTTGCAGCAGTACAGTGCAAGACGTAAGAATTACTATAAGTTACTATAAATTACAATAAATAGATAACATATAAATACTATAGTGCAAAAGTGGAATAGTGAGGTAAAGTTCATGGGTTTATGGCCTATTTAGAAATGTGATGTTGAAAGGGAAGGAGCACTGTTGGTGGGATGATTGCACTATCAGAGGTGCTGTGTCAGGGAGTACCACATTGCCCAATTTAGTAACTTTCATATAAGCTGTAAACTGAGATCCAATCTGCTCTCTTTGAAGGCCAGAGAAGATCCTGTGGCATTATTCAAAGAAGAGCTGGAGAGTTCTGCCCAGTAGCCTGGCTGATATTTACCCTAAATCATCATAAGATTTAACTGATTGCTTTGGGACTTCCCAAGGTCATGAATGGTGCTTTATCATTGCAAATCTTTCAGCAGAACCTGTCAGTTAAATCATAGTTTGCAAGGAATACCTCAGTATACATAGCTAACATATAATGCATTTGGGAATCAAACCAAAAGCTTAAGGAGCTAGTAATAAGATACCCAATACTTAATACAGGGTAAATTGTCATTTGGCATATAGATATTCATTCAGACTCAATGAATTCTTAACGTCTTCATGGACAGAAATAAGCCACTTGGCCCATTGAGACTGTACTGGCTCCTGGTTGAAATGTCCACCAGTCCCATTCACTATTCCCAATTTTTGGAAAGATTTGGAAGATGATGGGCCAAAGATGAGCAAATGTGACTAGTCTGGATTGGGATGATGGGCCTATTCCTATCCTGTCTATTCACTCTATGAAAAGAAGTGAGAACAGAAATCATTAAGTTACCTTGAGACCTGCAGACACAGGCCAGGGACACCTGCAGCCCAGAGTTCAAGAATATGCGTGGAAGGATTGGGACAGAGGCATTGGGAGTGTAAATGTGAATCGGCACTGGCCTGGAGCTGGTTCATGGGTTACCAGAGGCACCAAGTCAGATCCTGGAAATTCTCAGGCGCACATCTGGTGACTACAAATGGGTAGATACTGCTTTTTATGTTCTCCACTTGAGGGCCACATTGCCACACAGATGAAAGCAGGGATCCTAACTGCAACTGATTTGGAATAAACTCCATAATGAATTTAATTTAAACACACAGAGGGCCTCTCTCTTTCACACTCCTCTTCCTCTATGACATGCTCACACACACACACACACTGACACACACCTCACACAATCTCTCTCATACACACACAATCTCTCCCTCTGTCTCACAGACACAATCTTTCTCCATCTCTCTCACTCAGTCAAATGCAAGACACAAAGTATCTCTCTCTCTCTCTCTCTCTCTCTCTCACACACACACACACACACACACTCACTCTCAGACACACACACAAAGTCTTTCTCATTCATACACACATGACACCCCTCTTTCCCCTCACATATATATACACACACACACACACACACACACACACACACACACTTACTTCTCTCTCTCTCACACACACATTCACACACTACATCTCTCTCTCTCACACACATTCACACATACATACACACATGACGTCCCTCTTTCCCCCTCACACATATATACATGCACACACACACACACACACACACACACAACGTTTCTCTCTCTCTCACACATATTCACACATACATACACACATGAAATCCCTTTCTCCCCCCCCCCCCACAAACATACACTTTCATGCCGAATGCACAAGGGCAGCAAGCTTTCTTTAAGTTCTGAGGCAAATTACAGGCCCTGCGGGACAGGCTGGGAGGTCAGTGGAACTGGACTCATTGCACAGTGGGTGGGGGGAGTGTTCCGTTTAACCATTCCAATGATCACTCCCCCGCACTCCTTCACCATCTCTCCTTCCCCTCATCAGAATAGTGTTCTACTAGTAGCCACCCATTTCCATTCCACTTCCCGATTCTACATTGACATGTTGGTCCATGGCCTCCCTCATATTTGTCCAGGCGGCCTCCAACCTGATGGCATGAACATTGATATTTCCAATTTATGGTGACCAGTCCACTCTGTTTCCCCTCGCGCCCCTTTTTTGCTTATTCCCCCATTCTCACCCCTTCTATTCTCCTCCCCCACCCTCATAACCTGCCCATCAGCCCCCTCTAGTTCCTCACCTCCTTCCCTTTATTCCATGGTCCACTGCCCTCTCCTAGCAGATTCCTTCTTCTTCACCCTTTTCCTCTTCCACCTTTCTGATCCCAGCTTCTCACATCATTTCCCCATCCTCACCCACATACCTTCCCTCTCAGGTGCTCTTACCTATCACTGCCAGTTTGTACTCCTTTCTCTCCCCTCACATTCCTATTCTGGCTTCTTCCCCCTTTCCTTTCCAGTCCTGATGAAGGCTCTTGGTCTGAAACGTCAACTGTTTATACCCCTCCACTGATGCTGCCTGACCTGCTGAGTTCCTCCACATCCTGAGCTGCTTAACACTTCCAGCATCTACAGAATCTCTTATGTTTCAGTTCAAACCAGTTTTTATTTATACTTATTTTTATTTATCTATTGAGGTATAGCACAGAATAGGTCCTTCCGGCCCTTTGAGCCACACCACCCAGCAATCTCCTGATCTAATCCTAGCCTAACCATTGGACAATTTACTATGGCCAATTACCCTACCAACTGGTACGTCTTTGGAATGAGGGAGGAAACCAGAGCACCCTGAGGAAACCCACGCGGTCATGGAGGGAACATACAAACTCCTTACAGACCGTAGCAGGAATTGAACCCGGGATGCTCATACTGTACAGCGTTGCGCTATCTACTACGCTACTGTACAGCATTGTGGAAGGATTAGAATCAAGAGATCAGATTGGACGAGGCAAAGGTATTTTGCAGAATTGTATAGATAATGAGATAACATGGTGAGAGATTTGAAAACAAGAACAAGAATTTTTAAATCAGAGTAGAGCATGGCTTAATCCAGTTGTGATTGTGGCAGCACTTACAGAGCAGACATAACAAGTCACTATAAAGTACAATAGAAGAAAGACAGAAATTGTGCAAAAGAGGAATAGCAAGGTGTTCATGAACTGTTCAGAAATCTGCTGGCAGAGGGGAAGATTCTGAATGATATTGGTCCATTATTTATCTCAAAACTATGCAGCTAGGATGTACAAATGATGATGAAGATCGATACTTTATTGATCCCAAAGGAAATTACAGTGTCACAGCAGCATTACAAGTGTACAGATATACAAATATTAGAAGGGAAGTAAGAAAGAATGAAAAATAAGTTACCACAAACAGTCTAACAGGAGGGAGTCATCATTTCCCCAGCTATAGGTTGACTCATTATAGAGCCTAATGGCCAAGGGTAAGAATGACCTCATATGGCGCTCTTTAGAGCAGCACAGAAGTCCTAGTCTATTACTAAAAGTAAAGGCAACTCTGGCCCTTCTTGTACACAACTTTTGTGTTGGTGCTCCACTCAAGTCTGTCATCCAGGTGCACCTACAGGTACTGATAGGTCCTCACCACATCTACGTCCTCACCATCAATAGTAACAGGGAACAGTGTAGGCTTTGCCTTCCTAAAGTCCATCACCATCTCCTTGGTCTTACTGATGTTGAGCTGCAGATGATTTAGTTTGCACCATCTGACTAAGTCCTCCACCAGGCTCCTGTATTCATCTGTCCATCCTCCCTTTATACACCCAACTGAGTCATCAGAGGATTTCAGCAGATGACATGACTCAGTGTTGTATCTAAAGTTGAAGGTAGACAGGGTCAACAGGAAGGGAGCCAGTACAGGGCAATGAGGGCTGTGTGGTGTTGGTCGAGAAATTAAAAAAACGTGATCCTCACAGTGCTGCCCTGCTTATCCCAATGGGAGTAGACTCTGTTCAGCTGGTAGATGACAGCATTGACAACTCCAATGTGCTCCGGGTAGGTAAACTGCAGGGGATCGAGGGCTGATCTGACTGGGGTCAGAGGTGAGCCAGGACCAGCCTCTCTAGGATCTTCATGATGTGTGAGGACAGAGCTACTGGACTGTAGTCAGACAGGAGCTGTAAAGTGCTCCTTTTCTCTGCTGGCCCACAGGTCACCATTGGGCAAGGCGTAGAACCTGCTTAGCCCCCAGATCAGGGTCACGTGAAGCCATGGGAGCAGGTGGTGGATGATCATATGAGCAGCTGGTGCACATCACAAGTCCTGGCCATGTGACCACTGACACCAGGCAGGCAATTTCTGAAGAGTATTGATAATGGCTGGGGTCACCCGGCTTGTAAAGAGACTGTCCATAAGAAGGCAATGACAAACCTCTTCTGTAGAAAACTTTCCAAGAACAAGCATGGACACGAGACCATTATCGCCTGCATCATACGACTCAGCACATAACGATGATATGATTAATTAAGAGACAAGACACCAGTGATGCAGCACTAACCTCTTTATCACCAATTACTTGTAGGACGCTTGGCCAGGAACAGTGGTGGGACAGGTAGTAACCTAACAAGGCACTAGCAAAGTTTTCCCATTGGAAAGTAAATTTAGACCATAGGAGCAGAATTAGGCCATTCACGCCTATCGAATCTGCTCTGCCATTCGATTATGGCTGATTTATTTCCCAGTAATTAAAGCCAGCAATCACCAATTAGGGTTTACAGCCTCCGTCTGTAAGGAGAGTTCTTCCTGTGATTGTGTGGGTTTTCTCCAGATGCTCTGGTTTCCTCCCACATTCCAGAGATGTACGGGTTAGGGTTTGTGAGTTGTGGGCATCCAATGTTGGCGCCAAAAGCATGGTGACACTTGCGGGCTGCCCCCAGCATATCCTCGGACTGTGGTGGCTGTTGCTGCAAATGACACTTTTCACTGTATGTTTCAATGTACGTTACATCTGAAATATACAACTAATCTAATCTTCTAAAGCTCATGTGCTGATTGGGATTCCTGTATGGTTTTGTAAGCATTAATCCCCTATACATCCATCGGAGCAGATAGACTGGGCTACTTATAGGGAATATATAACACTGCAGCATCCATTCAATAACCCTGACACCTCTGCTCGTGCTACGCTTGATTTTCTGGAGTTTTGGAATCTCTCCAATCAAACCCTGGCATTCTTTGATGTTACTTTTTAAAATGTCACTATGAAAGATTAAGATAATATAATAAACTGAGTGGGTTTAAAGGGAGTGGGAAATGGAGTCCTGGTGAGGTTATAAGGAGCACAGGGAAAACAGCCCAGTGAGTTTAGAATGTCTGTTTCAACCTGTCAGAACGAGCTGAAACATACAAATATTACAGACCCCAGATAGAAGAGATGGACACCACTTCTTTGCAAACTGTGGATTTGTTAAGCAGGTGTGTGTTGTGGTAGTTAATCATGGTATTCCTAAGCCACTCTGTTAGGTATGCCTACATGGGAAGAGTTCACAAGCAGTGCTATCAATAAAGTTCAGTTGACTATCCTGCCTGTTGGACTCTTGGCGTGTTCTCTGCCCTCTCCCTCAATCGAACACAGCAGTCTGGAGACAAATGCACGGGTCCTTCTCTCGGTTCATCCCCAGCAGCTGGTGTGACAGAGAACCCTCTGATCTATGGGCTGTTGCCAGGGATGCACATAGAGACAGACAACAAGTACTGCAAGAGGGTAATCACCTCGGTGAAAGGTGCCCTTTCCTCTGCCCAAAACCTGGTCTTCCACCAGAGCGACATGTCAGTACGGGACTGCTGCTGTCTGGCACACTCCGGGCTGCAGGAGGACATGCTGAGGGATGCACTGGGAGTTGGAGAAAGAAATGTTCAGGGAAGGACCACAGTCTGGGTTTTCCACTACTGCACAGAAAGGGGATGAGTCAGTGGGGAAGCCCCTCAAACGTTGGAATGGTGCTCGTCAGTGGTAATGGTGCTGTGGTTTAAAAGAAGTCAACACTACTGAACGTAAAGACTGTGAATGTAAGAGATTTGCATGGTTTCTTCTTTTGTATATACTTTTTATTATAAATAACATGTATTTTAGAAATATTAAAAAATACAATTCTGGCTGCAAATGTAAGACCAGAAGGCATAGGGATAGAATTGGGCTATGAGGCTCATCGAGTGTTCTCCACTATTCAGTCGTGGCAGATTTATTTTTCTTGTCAACTTCATTCTTCTGCCTTCTCCCCATAACCTTTGACTCCCTTATAATGAAGACCCTATCAACCTCTGCTTTAAAAATACCCAATGACTTAGTTTCCACAGCCATCTGTGATAATGAATTCCCTAAATTCACCACCCTATGGATAAAGGCATTCTTCCTCGTTTCTGTTCTACAGGGGCGTCTACTCACGTTTCTGACTGCTGCTGTTCCCAAGTCATATTTTGGCTGCACATATCTTCTACTCCAGAAAACTGAGTGAGTCAGATGCTGAACCGTTAGGGTTTAGCAGAATCAGGTTTAAAATCATTGACATATGCCATGAAATTTGTTGTTTTGCTAAAGCGCAATACATGAAAATCTATAAATTACGATAAGCAACGCACACAGTACTGTGCAAAAGTCTGAGGCACGTAGAGTGTATACACCTGTATAAATTAAATAATAGTGCAAAAAGAGTGCAAAAATAGTGAGGTAGTGTTCATGTGTTGGTTCTTTGTCCATTGAGAAATCTGATGGCAGAAGGGAAGAAACTGTTCCTAAAATGTCAAGTGTGTGTTAGCAGATTATTGGAATATAAATAATACGGATGCTTAAAGCATGCTGCAGGATTTCTGGGGGTATGCCACATTCTTCACACCTCCCCGTGCACCCCCACCCCCCACAACCATTTGGCACTCCTCCTCAAATGCACGAGGGTATTGTTACAAAGAATGGCAATCCCCTGAGAGTTTATTGCTGCCAAAACCACGTCACCATCAAACCCTAACCTGCTGTCTCCATTCCAAACCCTGAAGGCATTCCACTGTCCCCTTGAAGCTAAGGTTGTGGCGGGTAGCTTTACTGAGCGCCCCATGACAAATCAACAGGTCTGGGCAGTGAGCAGTAAACAAGATCAAATAATCAAGCTGTGAGGATCACTGTCAAACTCAAGTGCAGGAATCACAGAGACTTCGGCAATTCTATCAAAATTAAAGATTTATTACATAATTTAACTAGAGAAACTAACAAGAGCTCAGGTAAACCGCACAGTATCCCAGTGAACAGAAATCACTGACAATACACAGAAGAACTCGGTCTGAGTTTCATCCGACAAGGAACCACAGCGACACAACAAAGAGGGGTTGGCATGTCCCTCTGAAATACACCCTGGAGCATGTAGGAATTCCAGATATTGATATTACAGTGCTAATTAAATTAACCCAAATTGAATACGTGATAAAAACAAAGAGTTTGACAATCCCCATGATCCTAAATAAGATACATGTAAAACAAAGTGAAAACCAGACCTGGTGCAAAGGCAAGCAAATAGGTAAACAATCCAAGGACAACACATACCCACGAGGTGAAATAGAGGAAAAAGCAGTCCACATTCTGATTTATTTTTCTGACTTATTTTTAAAACCGTTTCCAGGTTGTGACACAAACATGGCTGTGCAACGTTTGCCACATGACTCCAACTTACTGATGTCAATTCCAACTGTTGATAATTGCTGGTGATTTGAGGGGAGTTTTGATCTGTGTAACTGATGTTCAGTGGGAAATGGACTGGCACTGTTACAATGATGGTTTCCATTTATATTCAATTTCACTGTTTACCACCTGAAACACCATTGTTAATGCAACAGGTTTTGATCTCTAATGTGGGGGAATTGATTTCCATTAGTTCTCCAGAGAGCAAAGACTTTGCCAGCTTCTCAGAATTATTAGGCTTTATTGTCTTATATATTACATTGAAAACCTGCATTCAGAGCTTTGATTAGATTCAAGACTCAAGTTTATTTTTATGTGTACATCAAAACATACAGTGAAATGGCTTTTTCCACAGATCATCCTGAGATGTAAAAATTTGGTTTTCATTTGTAGTTGTACCTTTATTAGTGAGTCCAGAGAGATGAAGCTGTAGGAAGTGTATCAATTTATGAGAAGCCCTGATATGTAGACAGAACCCTTATCCCAGGGTATAAATGTTAAACGGCAGAAGGCACAGGTTTAAGGTGAGAGGGGGAAAGTTTAAAGGGGATTTGCAAGGCAAGATTGATAGGTGCTTGGAATGTGTTGCCAGGGTGGTAACGGCAGATACAATGATATGAAGTATTTAGACAGACATGTGAACAGAAAGGAGAGACCATGTGTAGACAGGTAGGATTAGATCTGGATTAGCATCATGATCTAGCAAAGTTAAATTCCTGGGTGTTACTATTTCAAAGTATCTATTCTGGACCCAGCATGTTAAGTGCAATTGTGAAGAAAGCACAGGAGTGCCTACACCTCCTTAGATGTCTGCTGAGGTTTGGCATGACATCTAAAACTTTAACCAACCTCTATAGATTTGTAGTAGAAAGTGCATTGACTGGCTGAATCACAACCTGCTATGGAAACACCAATGTCTTTGAATGGAAAATCCTACAAAAGGCAGCGGATTTGGCCCAGTACATCACTGGTAAAAACCTCCCAACCACTGAGCACATCTACATGAAAACCAGCACCCATCATCAGAAATCCCCACCACCCAGGCAGAAGGAAGGAGAGGAAGGAACAAGGAAGAAGGAAGAAGGAAGGTAGAAGGAACAAGCACCTCAGGACTCGGACCACCAGGTTCAAGAACAGTTACTACCCCACAGGATTGCTACCTGTGCTACATGCCAGTGAGGGTAGGAATAGGATGCTCTGGAGGATGAACAAATGGCCGAGGAACTGGTGTAGGGGGCAGGGTTTCAGATTTCAGGATCATTGGGACCTCTTCTGGGGCAGGTGGGACCTGTACAAGAGGGACGAGTTACATTTGAACTACAGGGGGACCAATATCCTTTCAGGGAGGTTTGTTAGTGCTATTGGGGAGACTTTAAACTAGATTTGCAGGGGGATGGGAACCAGAGTGCCAGAGCTGACAGTGTGGCTGGGGTGAAAATAAATGATGTTAAAAGTTCAAGCAAATCCGCTAATAGAAAGGTTGTGAGTGGTGGCAAAAATCTTCTGAGGTGTATATATTTCAATGCTAGGAGTATTACGGGGAAGGCGGATGAGTTGAGGGCATGGATTGACACGTGGAAATGTGACGTTATAGCAATTAGTGAAACTTGGCTACAGGAGGGGCAGGACTGGCAGCTTAATATTCCAGGGTTTTGATGTTTCAGATGTGATCAAGGCAGAGGAATGAAAGGTGGGGGAGTAGCATTGCTTGTTAGGGAAAATATTACAGCAGTGCTCAGGCAGGACAAATTAGAGGGCTTGTCTACTGAGTCCTTATGGGTGGAGCTGAGAAACAGGAAAGGTATGGCCACATTAGTGGGATTGTATTACAGACCACCCAATAGTCAACGAGAATTGGAAGAGCAAATCTGCAGGAAACATAAAGTTGTGGTGGTAGGGGATTTTAATTTTCCGTATATTGATTGGGACTCCCATACTGTTAGGGGTCTAGGTGGTTTAGAGTTTGTAAAATGTGTTCAGGAAAGTTTTCTAAATCAATATATAGAGGGACCAACTAGAGGGGATGCAATATTGGATCTCCTGTTAGGAAACGAGTTAGGACAAGTGACAGAAGTCTGTGTAGGGGAGCACTTTGGTTCCAGCGATCATAACACCATTAGTTTCAATTTGATCACGGACAAGGATAGATCTGGTCCGAGGGTTGAGGTTCTGAACTGGAAGAAGGCCAAATTTGAAGAAATGAGAAAGGACCTAAAAAGCGTGGATTGGGATAGGTTGTTCTCTGGCAAAGATGTGATCGGTAGGTGGGAAGCCTTCAAAGGAGAAATTTTGAGAGTGCAGAGTTTGTATGTTCCTGTCAGGATTAAAGGCAAAGTGAATAGGAATAAGGAACCTTGGTTCTCAAGGGATATTGCAACTCTGATAAAGAAGAAGAGGGAGTTGTATGAAATGTATAGGAAACAGGGAATAAATCAGGTGCTTGAGGAGTATAAGAAGTGCAAGAAAATACTTCAGAAAGTAATCAGGAGGGCTAAAAGAAGACATGAGGTTTCCTTGGCAGTCAAAGTGAAGGATAATCCAAAGAGCTTTTACAGGTATATTAAGAGCAAAAGGATTGTAAGGGATAAAATTGGTCCTCTTGAAGATCAGTGTGGTCGGCTATGTGCGGAGCCAAAGGAAATGGGGGAGATCTTAAATAGGTTTTTTGCATCTGTATTTACTAAGGAAACTGGCATAAAGTCTATGGAATTAAGGGAATCAAGTAGTGAGATCATGGAAACTGTACAGATTGAAAGGGAGGAGGTGCTTGCTGTCTTGAGGAAAATTAAAGTGGATAAATCCCCGGGACCTGACAGGGTGTTCCCTCGGACCTTGAAGGAGACTAGTGATGAAATTGCGGGGGCCCTGGCAGAAATATTTAAAATGTCGCTGTCTACGGGTGAGGTGCTGGAGGATTGGAGAGTGGCTCATGTTGTTCCGTTGTTTAAAAAAGGATCGAAAAGCAATCCGGGAAATTATAGGCCGGTAAGTTTAACGTCGATAGTAGATAAGTTATTGGAGGGAGTACTAAGAGACAGAATTTACAAGCATTTGGATAGACAGGGACTTATTAGGGAGAGTCAACATGGCTTTGTGCATGGTAGGTCATGTTTGACCAATCTATTGGAGTTTTTCAAGGAGGTTACCAGGAAAGTGGATGAAGGGAAGGCAGTGGATATTGTCTACATGGACATCAGTAAGGCCTTTGATAAGGTCCCGCGTGGGAGGTTAGTTAGGAAAATTCAGTCGCTGGGTATACATGGAGAGGTGGTAAATTGGATTAGACATTGGCTCAATGGAAGAAGCCAAAGAGTGGTAGTAGAGAATTGTTTCTCCGAGTGGAGGCCTGTGACTAGTGGTGTGCCACAGGGATCAGTGCTGGGTCCATTGTTATTTGTCATCTATATCAATGATCTGGATGATAATGTGGTAAATTGGATCAGCAAATTTGCTGATGATACAAAGATTGGAGGTGTAGTAGACAGTGAGGAAGGTTTTCAGAGCCTGCAGAGGGACTTGGACCAGCTGGAAAAATGGGCTGAAAAATGGCAGATGGAGTTTAATACAGACAAGTGTGAGGTATTGCACGTTGGAAGGACAAACCAAGGTAGAACATACAGGGTTAATGGTAAGGCACTGAGGAGTGCAGTAGAATGGAGAGATCTGGGAATACAGATACAAAATTCCCTAAAAGTGGCGTCACAGGTAGATAGGGTCGTAAAGAGAGCTTTTGGTACATTGGCCTTTATTAATCATAGTATTGAGTATAAGAGCTGGAACATTATGATGAGGTTGTATAAGGCATTGGTGAGGCCGAATCTGGAGTATTGTGTTCAGTTTTGGTCACCAAATTACAGGAAGGATATAAATAAGGTTGAAAGAGTGCAGAGAAGGTTTACAAGGATGTTGCCAGGACTTGAGAATCTCAGTTACAGAGAAAGGTTGAATAGGTTAGGACTTTATTCCCTGGAGCGTAGAAGAATGAGGGGAGATTTGATAGAGGTATATAAAATTATGATGGGTATAGACAGAGTGAATGCAAGCAGGCTTTTTCCACTGAGGCAAGGGGAGAAAGAAACCAGAGGACATGGGTTAAGGGTGAGGGGGAAAAAGTTTAAAGGGAACATTAGGGGGGGCTTCTTCACACAGAGAGTGGTGGGAGTATGGAATGAGCTGCCAGATGAGGTGGTAAATGCGGGTTCTTTTTTAACATTTAAGAATAAATTGGACAGATACATGGATGGGAGGCGTATGGAGGGATATGGTCTGTGTGCAGGTCAGTGGGACGAGGCAGAAAATGGTTCGGCACAGCGAAGAAGGGCCAAAAGGCCTGTTTCTGTGCTGTAGTTTTCTATGGTTTCTAATACTATTTGTTTTAATTCAAAGACACTGCACAGTACCAGGCCCTTCCAGACCAAAGAGCCCGTGCCACCCAATTACAATCATGTGACTAATTAACATACTTTGTCTTTGGAATATGCAAGGAAACTGGAGGATCAGGAGGAAACCCACGCGGTCATGGGGAGAATGTACGAAACCCCTTACAGACAGTGGTGGAATTGAAGCAGCTTACAGGTGCTGTAATAGCATTATGGTAATGGCTATGCTACTGTGCTGCCCCTGTTCTACATTCTAACACAAAGGTATGGACTGACAGGCCAACATCACTCTGAAGGAACAGTCCAGCATCAGGCAAGCTGAATCTCCAATGAGACATTGAAGCAAGATCCCATTTGGTGTCCCAGGGACTATTTGGGAAAGGAGCTGGGGAATTAACATTGATGCCCGGGCACTGTTTGTTCCTCTCCTCACAGAAAGTACACAGATAATTTTTACTGTTACTGTTTGTGGGAACTTACTGTGCACAAATAGACGATTGTTTTTCTGACATAAAATACTTCACTAGCTTTGGACTTGTGCTGGAACGAATGTGAAATCCGCATCCCAAATGCAAACAGTGTAAGTCACTTTATCAGCTCCCTCACCTCCCTCTAGTGCTCCTCCCCATTTTCTTCCTTCCATGGGCTTCTGTCCTCTCCTATCAGACTCCCCCTTCTCCAGCCCTGTATCTCTTTCAACAATCAACTTCCCAGCTCTTTACTTCATCCCTCCCCCTTCAGGTTTCACCTATCAGCTAGTGTTTCTCTCTTCCCTGCTCCCTCTTTCTTACTCTGACTCCTCATCTTTTCTTCCCAGTCCTGCTGAAGGGTCTCAGACTGAAACATCAACTATTCTCTTCTCCATAGATGCTGCCCAACCAGCTGAGTTCCTCCAGCATTTTGTTTGGATTTCCGGTACCTGCAGATTTTCTCTTGTTTGTGATGGAACTTGCTTCAAACGGTTTGCTTTTAAGCTCCAGATTATACAATTGTGTGTGGCAGAAACTTTTCTCATGTTTACTGTCAGGAGAGGGGAAGGAAATGAGCAGTCAGTGCAGAGTGCCCCTGTGGCCATTCCCCTCAATAATAAATACATCGTTTTGGGTACCATTGAGGGCGACGACCTACTTGGGGCTGGGGTGCACAGCAACTGAGTCTCTGGCACTGAGTCTGGCACTGTGGGAAGTGGGGGGGGGGGAGACAAGGACGGCAGTAGTGATAGGAAATAGCATAGACAGAGGAGTAGACATAAGATTCTGCAGACGTAAGGGAGACACCCGGATGGTATGTTGGCTCCCAGGAGTCAGGGTCAGAGACATCTTGGATCGGATCCACAGCATTCTAAATGGGGAGGGTGAGCGGCCAGAAGTCTTGGTACATATTGGCACCATTGACATAGGTCGGAAAAGGGAAGAATTCCTGAAGAGAGATTTTAGGGAGGTAGATAGAAAGCCAGGGCAGTAACTACGCCACACACCAGAGAGGGTAAGAATAGGATGAATTAGCAGATGAATGCATGGCTGAGGAACTGGTGCAGGGGACAGGGCTTCAGATTTCTGGATCATTGGGATCTCTTCTGGGGAAAGTATGACCTGCACAAAAGGGGCAGGTTACACCTGAACCTGAGGAGGATCATAAACTTTGTGGGTAGTTTTCTTAGAGCTGTTGGGGAGGGTTTAAACTAATTTGTTAGGTGGATGGGAACCAAAGTGATAGGGCTGTGGATGGGGCAGTTGATGTACAAGCAGAGGTAGTGTGTAGTGATACCGTCAGGAAGGAAAGGCAGATGATAGGGCAAAATTGCAGCCAGTGGGATGAAATGCAGTGTAACATAGGGACAAAATTGAAAAGAGTAATGAATATAGGACTGAAGGTGTTATGTTCGAATGCACGCAGTATACAGTTTGATTAATTAGATTTTGTAGTGCAGTTAGTGTTTGGTAGGTATGATGTTGTGGGCATCACTTGAGTCGTGGCTGAAAGAAGATCATAGTTGGAGCTTAACAGCCAAGGATACACATGGTATTGAAGGGACAGGCAGGTTGGCAGAGGGGGTGGGATGACTCTGCTGGTAAAAATTGAAATCAAATCCTCTGAAAGAGGTGACATGAGATCAGAAGATGTAGAATCCTTGTGGGCAGAGCTAAGAAACTGCAAAGGTAAAAAGACCCTGATGGGAGTTATATACAGGCTTCCAAACAGTAGTCAGGAGGTGGGCTACAAATTACAATGGGAGATAGAAAACACATGTCATAAGGGGAATGTTACGAAAGTCATGAGGAATTTCAATATGCAGGTAGATTGGGGAAATCAGGTTGGTGCTGAATCCCAAGAGAGAGAATTTGTAGAATGCCTACAAAGATGTTTTTTTATATAGTAGCTTGTGGTTGAGCCCACTAGGGGAAAGGCAATTCTAGATTGGGTGTTGTGTGACGAACCTGCTTAAGGTAGAGAATCCTTAGGAAGCAGTGATTATAATATGATTAAATTAACCCTGTGGTTTAAGAGAGGGAGAAGCTAAAGTCTAATGTATCCGTATAACAGTGGAGTAAAGGGAATTACAAAGCCATGAGAGGGGAGCTGGCCAAAGTTGATCAGAAGGGGACACAAGTAGGGATGATGGCGAACAGCATTGTCTGGAGTTTCTGGGACCAATCCAGAAGACACAGGATAGATACATCCCAAAGAAGTAGTATTCTAAAGGCAGGATGAACTGTGGCTGACAAGAGCAGTCAAAGCCAACATAAAAGCAAGAGTGGGCATATTATAGAGCAAAAATTAATGGGATAAAATATGAATTTAAGCTAGTCAATAATATCAAAGAGGATACCGAAAGTTTTTTCAGAAATATAATAGGGTATAAGAGAGGTGAGAGTAGGTATCAGATTGCTGGAGAATGACGCTGGATAGGTAGTAATGGGGGACAAGGAAATGACGGATGAACTAAATAAATATTTTGCATGTGCCTTCTCTGTGGAAGACAATAGTGTCAGAGTGCAGAAGTGAGTGCAATTGAATTTACTAGGGAGAAGGTGCTTGGGAAGCTGAAAGGTCTGAAGATAGATAGTCACTTGGACCAGATGGACTGCACCCCAGAGATCTGAAAGGGGTAGCTGAAGAGATTGTGGAGGCATTAGTAATGATCTTTCAAAAATTATTAGTTTCTGGTATGGTTCTGGAGGACTTGAAAATTGCAAATGCCACTCCACTCCTCAAGAAAATGGCTAACATGAGAGGACACAGTTTTAAAGTGTTTGGAAGTAGGTACAGGGCAGATGTCAGGGGTAGGTTTTTTACGCAGAGAGTGGTGAGTGCGTGGAATGGGCTGCTGGCGACGGTGGTGCAGGCGGATACAATAGGGTCTTCTAAGAGACACTTGGGTAGGTACATGGAGCTTAGAAAAATAGAGGGCTATGGGTAACCTGAGGCAATTTCTAAAGTAAGTACATGTTCGGCGCAGCATTGTGGGCTGAAGGGCCTGTATTGTGCTGTAGGTTTTCTATGTTTCTATGTTAAAGAAGGGAGGGAATCAGAAGAATGTAAATTATAGACCAATTAGCCTGACTTCAGTGGTTGGGAGAACACTGGGGTTCAATTGTTAAGGATGATGTCTCAGGGTACTTGGAGGTACATGATAAAATAGGCCAAAGTCGGCATGGTTTCCTTAAGGGATAATCTTGCTTAATAAGTCTATTGGAATTCTTTGGGGAAATAACAAGAAGAATATATGAAGAAGAATCAGTGGATGTTGTGTACTTGGATTTCCAGAAGGCCTTTGACAAGGTACCATACACAAGGCTGCTTAACAAGATAGGAGCCCATGGTATTACACGAAAAATACTAGCATGGACAGAGGATTGGTTGATTGGCGGGAGGCAACAAGTGGGAATAAAGGGGGCCTTTTCTGGTTGGCTGTCAATGACTAGTGGTGTTCCTCAGGGGTCAGTGCTGGTACCACTTCTTCTTATATTATATAATCAATGATTTGGATGATGGAATTGAAGACTTTGCAGTCAAGTTCATAGATGATATGAAGATAGGTGGAGGAACAGGTAGTGCCGAGGAAGCAGGTAGTCTGCAGAAGGACTTAGACAGATTGGGAGAATGGATAAAGAAGTGGCAGATGGAACCTAATTTAGGGAAGTGTATGATCATGCACTTTGGTAGAAGGAATAAAGGCCTAGAGTATTTCCTAAATAGAGAGAAAATTCAAAAATTAGAGGTACAAGGGGACTTGGGAGTCCTCTTGCAGGGTTCCCTGAAGGTTAATTTGTAGGTTGAGTCTATGGCGAGGAAAGCAAAAGCAATGTTAGCACGAGGAATTCTGCAAATGCTGGAAATTCAAGCAACACACATCAAAGTTGCTGGTGAACGCAGCAGGCTAGGCAGCATCTCTAGAAAGAGGTACAGTCGACGTTTCAGGCCGAGACCCTTCGTCAGGACTAACTGAAGGAAGAGTTAGTAAGAGATTTGAAAGTGGGAGGGGGAGGGGGAGATCCAAAATGATAGGAGAAGACAGGAGGGGGAGGGATAGAGCCAAGAGCTGGACAGGTGATTGGCAAAAGGGATATGAGAGGATGATGAGACAGGAGGCCCAGGGAGAAGGAAAAGGGGGAAGGGGGGGGAAAACCCAGAGGATGGGCAAGGGGTATAGTCAGAGGGACAGAGGGAGAAAAAGGAGAGTGAGAGAAAGAATGTGTGTATATAAATAAATAACGGATGGGGTACGAGGGGGACGTGGGGCATTAGCGGAAGTTAGAGAAGTCAATGTTCACGCCATCAGGTTGGAGGCTACCCAGACGGAATATAAGGTGTTGTTCCTCCAACCTGAATGTGGTTTCATCTTTACAGCAGAGAAGGCCGTGGATAGACATATCAGAATGGGAATGGGTGAGTCTGTGGCAGGGAAAGCAAAAGCAATGTCAGCATTCATTTTGGGAGGACCAGAATATAAAAGCAAGGATGTAATGCTGAGGCTTTCTAAGGCACGAGTGAGGCCTCACTTGGAGTATTGTGACCAGGTTTGGGTCCCTTATCTCAGAAAGGATGTGCTGAAATTAGAAAGGGGTCAGAGGAGGTTCACAAGGATGATTCTGGGAATGAAAGGGTTATCACATGAGAAGTGTTTGATGGCCCAGCACCTGTACTTGCTGGAATTTAGAAGAATGAGGGGGAATCTCTTTGAAACATATCAAATGTTGAAAGGCCTAGATAGACTGCATGTGGAGAAGATATTTCCTATAGTGGGGGAGTCTAGGACCAGAGGGCACAGCCTCAAAATAGAAGGAAATGCATTTAGAATGGAGATTAGGAGGAATTTCTTTTGCCAGATGGTGGTGAATGTGTGGAATTCATTGCCAAAAGCAGTATGGAGGCTGGATCATTGGATGTATTTAAGCTGGAGATTGGTAGGTTCTTGATTAGCAAGGGCATGAAATGTTATGAGGAGAAGGCAGGAGAATGTGTCTGAGAGGGAAAGTGTATCAGCTATGATGAAATAGCAGAGCTGACTTGGTGGGCCAAAAAATGGCCTAATTTTGCTCCTATCTCTTATGGTCAATGGTTTACCTGGACAGGAAACCAAATGCTGTCAGGCACTGACATCTAGTGGTTCCAACCCAACAAACATCTGAAATTGGACGCATCCTGCGCCCACCCTAACTGGTGAGGTATTATATTCCTGTCCTCAGCGCTGTGACAGTTCAATAAATCATTTTGTTATTAATGACTCAGGCTATAAATTAGGTGAGCAGAGGGCTGCATCAATTTTGTTTTCTCGCTGTGGAAAATTATTCCCCATTTCCTGAGAAGAGAAACATTGAGAAGCATCTCCCAAGTCTGGTGAAGACTTTGGATGGAGGTGTTTTACGTTAAAAACACAGGAAGCACTCCTCAGGTCAGGAATAAGAAATAGAATCAGGTTTATTATCACTGACATATGTCATGAACTTTGTTGTTTTGTGGCAGAGTACAGGGAAATACATAAAAATACTATAAATTACAATATTGTGTGTGCATATGCATGGGTGCGCATATGCCCGTGTGCACAGAAAGAGAGCAAAAATAGTGAGGTTTTTGGTGTTGCATGAAGGAAATCATTGGAGAGAGTTACTGGTAGATACAAAACAGCTTCTTTATTCGACAAAACAAGGTACAGCAGGCAACATATGGAGATGCTTTCCGTGGAAAGGTCTGCTGGCCCAATGTGGGGCTCGATATTTATTTGCTAAACACAAAGGACAATCTATGTTTACAAAGTATAAGCAATGCTTTCTTTTGAAGCTACATACGAACTTCACACCTTCTGATTCGCATCCATCCCACAGACGCCAGCAGCGCCTGGACTGGGATCCACAGCTTTTAGGAATGTATTGTTCCAAGTTAAATCCACAATACATTTTCAAGGAACAGAAGATTGGTAGCCAAAGCTATTTGCTAAATGTAAATGACCCAAACCCAAAAATCACTCTAACAGTTTCAGTCCCTCTCCCCTTCTCAATGTCCTTGTCTCTATCTCCAACTTTTAGTACTCATTGTGACTTAACAGGAGATTCGCACTTGCTCAAAGAAATTGCCCCTTTTTATACCCTTCAAAACCCTTTACTCTAGTGTTCATGGATTCATGGACCATTTTGAAATCAGATGGCAGAGGGAAAGAATCTGTTCCTGTGGAGAATGAAACAGAGTTAAATGAATATCCCTCTCTCCTCTCTATCCACCCCCCAACCCTCACAGCAACTTGTTTCCCCCTTTTCCAAATTCTTGCACCTGAAATGTTAACTGTTCCTTTCTCCACTGATGCTGCCTGACCAGCTGTGTGTTTCTCTCACTTCCTGATTTTGTTTCAGATTACCAGCACCTGCAGTTTGATTGTTTATTTATTTATTTTTATTTAGCATGGTAACAATGAGTCTGTGCCACCCAATTACATCCATATAACCAATTAACCTATAACGCATGTCTTTGAAATGTGGGTGGAAACCGGAGCACTGAGAAGAAACCTACGCGGTCATGGGGAGATTGAACAAACTCCTTACCGTCAGAGGCAGAATTAAACCCGGGTTGCTGGTGCTGTAATAGCATCAAGCTGACTGCTATGCTGCTGTGGTTGGTGTTAGTCTGAAGGCAGAACCTTGTCATTAGAAATGAGGGATCACATTGGATGACCCCATAAGAAATAGGATGAGAATTAGGCCATTCAGCCCTCAAGTCTGATCTGCCTGTCAACTGTAGTGATTTTTTCATCTTAATTTTCCTGTCGTCTCACTATAACCCTTAACCCCCTTACCGAACAAGAAGCCTATCAATTCCTGCCATAAATACCTATAACCATATAACCATATAACAACAACAGCAACAATTATAACAATTACCTCTAATAACTTGGTCTCTACAGCTGTCTGTGGCAATGAATTCCACAGATTCACCATTCTCTGGCTGAGGGTTTGACTGTAGCACACAGCATTCATGACATCCCCTGCACTGGGTTTAAGTTTGGATGTGTAATTGCCACCTGTACTGAGAAACAGTGAAAAGCTTGTCTTGCATGCTGTTCATACAGATCAAATCATTAGATAGTGCATTGTTTTAGTACAAAGTCAAGCAATAACAGGATGCAGAATAAAGTCTCACATTTCAGGGAATGTGCAGTGCAGGCAGACAACAATGTGCACGGCCATAACAAGGTAGAAGGTAGTTTAATAGTTAGCATAATGACTTCACAGCACAATTGATCACCTATCAAAGTCCAATTCCCTAATGAGTTTGAACGTTCTCCCTATGACTGCGTGGGTTTCCTCCGGGTACTCTGGTTTCTTCGTATATTCCAGAGATGTACGGGTTAGGGTTAGTGAGTTGTGGGCATGCCATGTTATTGCCAGAAGTGAGGCATTACTTGTGGGCTGCCACCAACACATCCTCAGACTATGCTGGTTACAAAACTTACAATGTACAGTATTTCACCATATGTTTTAATATACATGTGACAAATAAAGCTTATTTTTATCTTTAATCTGTCCTTGACCCTGGTGGTACGTACCTTCATGCTTTTGTATCTTCTGCCTGACCAGAAAGGGGAGAAGAGAGACTGACCCAGGTGAGTGGGGTTTTGGGCAACCCCACATTCCCTGATTCCTATAGAGTCCTTTGATTTATTCTTTGACTAGCATCACTCTGCACATTTAATGTTGTCCTCTGCTACTGTTCCTGACTGTAATTTCACCCAGACCCAGCAGAGGGAGTAAGGACTCATCTGAGACTGCTGCCGATTCTATCCATGTTCTATGGAGAGACTTACATGGAACACCGGTTTACACCCATCCATTTTATTCTCGCCATGATCCCAGCAACTTCCCCTACCACTTGCCACTCACCTACAGACCAAGAGCAATTTGCAGCAGCCGATTTACTTACCAAACTGCATTTCTTTGGGATGCTGGAGCACGCCGGAGCACCCAGGGAAACACGCATTTTCACAGGGAGAACGTGCAGACTCCTCCAAGACAGCGCCTGAGGTAAGGATTGAACCTGACTCATTGGAGCTGTGCCACTATGTAGGATAGGAGGGAAAAGGGAAAGTCACTGATGTCCTTCAGGGAAGAAGATGAGCTTAAAGGGGCTGGGTCAGCTTTCCATACTCCGGGGAGTTTGAGCGTCTCAGCTGGAGCAGTTGGGGGAGTCTTGTAACAACATCCACTCTACTAGGCCTTTCAATATTCGATAGGTTTCAATGAGATCCCCACCTTTATTTTTTTAAACTCCAGCCCAGAGCCATCAAACGCTCCTTATACATTAACCTTTTCATTCTCGTAAACCTGAAGACCGATAATAAGTTAGGAACAGCTTCTTCCCATAAGGTCATAAGATCTTAAGGCATAGGAACAGATTTAGGCCATTGAGCCCATCAAGTTTACTCCATCATACAGATTCAAAGCCGTCAAACATTCTTCATACGTTAACTCTTTTGAAGATTTTTACTCCTCGTGTATGTGAAGGATGTCAGAAATAAAGTCAATTCAATTCATTCCTGTAATCATTCTTGTGAGTCTTCCCTGGCCTCTCTCCAATGTAAGAACAGTTTTCCTTAGATAAGAGGCCCAAAACTGCTTGCAATGTTCCAAGTGCAGTCTGACCAATGCCTTATAAAACCCCAGCACTGAATTCTTGCTCTATATTATAGTCCTCCTGAAATGAGTGCTAACATTACACTTGCCTTCCTTACCACCGGATCAACCTGCAGATTAACCTTTAGGGAATCCTGCACAAAGACTCTCAAGTCCCTTTGTACCTCTGATTTTTGAATTTTCTTCCTGTTTAGAAAATAGTCTATGCCTTCTACCAAAGTGCATGACCAAACACATCCCTCCTCTATATTCCATCTGCCACTTCATTGCCCATTCTCCCAATCTGTCTGAGTTCTTCCGCAGACTATCTGCTTCCTCAGTGCTAACTGCTCCTCTACCTATCATTGTGTCATCTGCAAATTTGGCCGCAAAGCCATCAATTCTGTCATGCAAATGATTGAGATATCCCATGAAAAGAAGTGGTCCTAATACTGACCCCTGTGGAGCACAACTATTAACTGGTAGCCAACCCATGACTGTGTGGATAGGCATAGCTCAAATACCATCTATAAATTTGCTGACCATACAACCATTGTTGGTAGAATCTCAGGTGGTGACGAGAGGGCGTACAGGAGTGAGATATGCCAACTAGTGCAGTGGTGTCACAGCAACAACCTGGCACTCAATGTCAGTAAGATGAAAGAGCTGATTTTGGACTTCCGGAAGGGTAAGACAAAGGAGCACATACCAATCCTCATAGAGGGATCAGAAGTGGAGAGAGTGAGCAGCTTCAAGTTCCTGGGTGTCAAGGTCTCTGAGGATCTAACCTGGGTCCAACATATCGATGTAGTTATAGAGAAGGCAAGACAGCGGCTATACTTTATTAGGAGTTTAAGGAGATTTGGTATGTCAACAAATACACTCAAAAACTTCTATAGATGTACCGTGGAGAGCATTCTGACAGGCTGCATCACTGTCTGGTATGGAGGAGCTACTGCACAGGACCAAAAGAAGCTGCAGAAGGTTGTAAGTTTAGTTAGGTCCATCTTGGGCACTAGCCTACAAAGTACCCAGGACACCTTCAAGGAGAGGTGTCTCAGAAAGGAAGTGTCTATTATTAAGGACCTCCAGCACCCAGGGCATGCCCTTTTCTCACTGTTACCATCAGATAGGAGGTACAGAATTCTGAAGGCACACACTCAGCGATTCAAGAACAGCTTCTTCCCCTCTGCCATCCCATTCCTAAATGGACATTGAACCCTTGGACACTATCTCACTTTTTAAAAATAATAATAAAATATTATTTTTATTATTATTTTATTTATTTCACTTCTATATCATTTATTGCATTGAACTGCTGCTACTAAGTTAACAAATTTCACATCACATGTCGGTGATAATAAACCTGATTCTGATTCTGACCAGAAAAAAGTCTCCTTTATTCCCATTCTTTGCCTCCTGCCAGTCAGCCAATCTTCTATCCATGCTAGTATCCTTTCTTGTAATATCATAAGCTCTCATCTTGTTAAGCAGCCTCATGTGTGGCACCTTGTCAAAAGCCTTCAGAAAATCCAAGTACACAACATTCACTGATTTTGCTTTGTCTGTCCTGCCTGTTATTTCCTCAAAAAATTCAAACAGATTTGTCAGACAAGATTTTCCTTTAATGAAGCCATGCTAATTTTGGCCTATTTTACCACATGCTGCAATGAACCCCAAAACCACATCCTTAACAGTTGACTCTAACATCTTTCCCACCACTGAAGTCAGGCTAAATGGCTTATAATTTCTGTTCTTCTGCTTCCCTCCCTTCTCGAAGAGTGGAGTGACATTTGCAATTTTTGCAATCAGTCCTCCAGAACTATTCCAGAATGTAATGATCCTTGAAAGATCATTACTAATGCCTCCACAATCTCTTCAGCTACCTCTGTCAGAACTCCGGGGTGTCATTCATCTGGTTCACCTCCACCATCGGATTTCTGAACCGTCCGTGAACCCATGAGCACTTCCTCGGTACTCTTTTAATTTTGCACTTTTTTGTAATTTATAGTAATTTTTAAGCCTTTGCTCTATGTTGCTGTCACGGATCATCACCTTCTCATGGTGGACAGGCTCATGAGTTCCTGAGAAGGACGCTGTCTGGAGTTTAACCATTTGATGCATAGTTCCAGGGCAGTAATGTCAAGGGGGAAGTTCCAGAGGTGAAGAGTGATCTAACCAAGACCTCACTGCAGGAGCTGGCGGAAGATCACGATGGCAGTGAAGGGGGAGGAAGGCTGCAGCAGTCATCTCACCTTCCATGCCACCAGACCCTGAGCCCGACCTGTCAAGGACTGTGTGATGGCTGTCCGTGCATCAGCCTCCCCACGTTAAACAGTCACACACAGGTCTTCTCTGTTAAGGGGATGACCCCCTTCGGGGAACATCACACACAACTCAAGTGATCGCACTGCTACTATTGTTGCTAGAATCAACAAATTTCATATCATGTAAGTTGGTGTTAATAAATCTGATTCTGATGTATCCATTTCATCATTCTGATGTATGGTGTGTAGCTCGGAGGGAAAGTGCAAGTGGTGGCGTTCCCACTGCCTTTTGATCAGGGATGTTGATGATGTGGGAGACTGTTCGAGAGTCACAGCTTATTGATTTATTGAGACATGGCATGGGATATGGCCTTCCAGCTGCGCCACCCAGAAATCAATCCCCCAATGTAATCCTAGCTTAGTCACTGACTTACATGATATGAAATTGGCTGGCAATTTTCAATGACCAATAAACCTGCAGCCAATAGGTCTTTGGACTGTGGAAGGAATCCAGAGCACCTGGAGGAAACCCACACAGTCATGGGGAGAACATACAAACTCCTTACAGGCAGCGGTGCGAATTGAACCCAGGTCGCTGGTACATAAAGTGTTATGTTTTGTTGACGTTACACACCACAAGCTCTCAGGACTGATGGTAGAAGCAATGAATGAAAAAGGTAAGTGTTAAAATAATGCAAGAAATGATTGGAAACTGTGGCAAATGTCAAGTATCCAGAGGCAAAGAAGTTTATATGCAGATAAAATTTTCTCCTGAGGTAGTAATCCGGTTTTAATATTCCTGTCAGACTAATTTTATTTCGTTCTGGTTTCAGAGCAATTAAAAATCTGTTTGAAAAAGGTGACATAAATATCCGATTAAAAATTATTCTAAAATCAAAGGCAAAAGATCAAAGACCGAGCACGAACTGTATGCTAAGATCGGCTCCTTTTTTAGTGTTGAGGAGACAGGAAAAACTTAGTGCTTCAGTCTTGTGACCTCACACAGCAATGTACAGAGCAGTCACCCTTCCAGAGTGGAGGGTGAAGTACAACACGGTGGAGAGGACCCGAAGGGTAATTATTGGTTTATCATTATGCAATAATAGTACATTTAATTACTATATAATATTAAATAATACGTTTATTGTTATTATTATTATTATAATAAGACCATAAAACATAAGAAGAGCATTAGGCCATTCAGCCCATTGCATCTGCTCCACCTTTCCATCAGACATCTTCTATTAAGATAACTACGCTGCTCCAAAGACCACCATATGAAGTTATTCTTATCCTCAGCCATTAGGCTCTATAATGAATCAATCTATAGCTGGGGCAGTGATGACCCCCTCCTTTTAGACTATTTGTGGCACCTTATTTTTTATTCTTCCTACTGCTCTTCTAATATTATATCTGTGCACTTGAAATGCTACTGTGACACCATAATTTCCATTGGGATCAATAAAGTATCTATCTATCTATCATGGTTGATTTATTATCCCACTCAACCCCATTCCTCTGCCTTCTCCCCGTAACATCTGATGCCCTTACTAGTCAAGAACCTATCAACTTCCACTTTAAATGTACCCAATACCCATACCTCCTGGATGTGAAAGAGGTTCACTCAGATGGGCCAATGAGTGATTGACTCCAAAGACAGTGAGGGGCTTGTCGACCATCATACACTCATTTATGATTAATCCTGTTGTTGTTGTTGTTGAGTGCCACCGAGTGATCATTGACTCATGGCAACCCTATAGATAGGATATTAGATTAGATTAGATTAGATTCAACTTTATTGTCATTGTGCCAAGTACAGATATAAAGCCAATGAAATGCATTTAGCATCTGGCTAGAAATGCAAAGAATAGTGTTATTTACAAAATAACTGCGAATAAAAAAAGTGCTACAGCACACAAATATAAAAGTACTGAGACAGTACAATATGGATGCAATATTGCTTAGCGCTGTGATGAGAGGTTCAGCAGTGTCACAGCCTCAGGGAAGAAGCTCTTCCTGTGCCTGCTGATGCGGGAGTGGAGGCTCCCGTAGCGCCTCCTGAATGGGAGGAGAGTAAAAAGTCCATGGTTAGGGTGAGATGCATCCCTGATAATGCTTTTCACCCTGCCCAGGCAGCATTTATGGTAAATGTTTTCAATGGTGGGCAATTGGGTGCCAATAATCCGCTGGGCAGTTTTCACCACATGCTGGAGTGTTTTGCGGTCCGATACGGGACAATTGCCATACCACACTGAGATGCAGTTGGTGAGTATGCTCTCAATGGTACAGTGGTAATGATATGGATAGCAGAATGGATAATGTAGCTGTCCATAGGGTTTTCATGGCAAGATACAGATAGATACAGGCAGATCTTCCGCACAGATACTCGTGCTGCCCAGGTTGGGACCCGGCCGGATTCGAACTCAGGGCCGTCTGCCTTGAAGGCTAGTGCCAATGCCAGAACACCGCAGACCTAATCCTACTTAATCCCAGTTTTTATTTTCTTAGCATTGCCATTGACTCGTCCCCAGAGAGACACAGCTCACCTGCACACCAGGGGCACGTTACAGCTGCCAATTAGCTTGCAAACCCGCATGTCTTTGGGACATGGGAGGAAACTGGAGGACTGTTGGGATGGAAGGGGTTGAGAGAGGTTGTCACCACTTGCAAGGGGTTGCCAGGATGAAGAAGGTAAAGAGAAGAGAGTCCCTGAATGATGATGATGTTAATATGAGATCATAAGACATAGGAGCAGAATTAGGCTATTTGGTCCATTGAGTTCGTTCCACCATTCCATCAAGGATGACTTATTTTCCCTCTCAACCTCATTCTCTGCCTTCCCCCTGTAACCGTTCATGCCCTTAGTAGTCAAGAGTTTATCAATCTTTGTCTTAAATATATCCAATGTCTTAGCCTCTACTGCCTTCTGTAGCAATAAAGTCCGCAGATTGACTACCCTCTGGCTAAAGAAATTCCACCTCATTATGTGATAGATTGGCACCAGTGCATGAAGGTCCAACTTTACTGGGAATGCTTTTGGACACCTCTGTAAGAGCTCCCTCATTCTCCTGTGTTCCAGGGGAAATCCTAAACTCTACACCTTTCCCTGCAACTTAGGTCCTCAAGTCCCAGCAACGTCTTTGTTAAGTTTCTCTGCACTCTTTCAAGCTTATTGATAGGGTGGGCAGGCCCCATAGACAAGGCCTGGTGCCCACCTGCCCACCTGCCCAGGTTAACAGGTCTCAGGTCAGAGGTCTGTGTGGGCAGGAGACACGAGAACTGGTGACCCACCACTACCCCCCCCCCCCAGTGGTCCCTGTGAGTCTGGAAGTTGAGGCCCGATGGTTGAAGTCCCTTTGTCAGGGTATTCAGGAGGACTGATGTGTGCAAGTCTGTGAGTCAGGCCAGGGACTGGAGGTTAGAGACCCAGAGGTGGCCTGTCCTGGGGTGTGGGAGAGAGGGTGGGTGGTAGAGAGTAAAGGGGCTTGTTTTGTTGCTGTTGTTGTGGTGTGGGAAAACTACATTGCTACTGGAATGTGTGGCAACATTTGCAGGCTGCCCCCAGTACATCCTTGAGTTGCGTTGGTTGTTAACACAATTGATGCATTTCACTGCATGTTTCAATGTAGATGAGATATATAAATTATTCTCTAAGTTCCAAGTAAAGTTTATTATCAAAGTACATATGTGTCATCATATACAACCCTGAGATCCAGTTTCTTGCTGGCATACTTAATAAAGCTTAGTGGAGTTAATTAAAGACCATTCCAACAGGGCAGACAATCAGTGTGTAAAAAGCAACACACTGTGTAAGTGCAAAGAGAGAGAAACAATAACAATAATAAAAATAATATTTACAACTGGTGTCATCCCAAAGGCACTACACCATAGTATGTTTACGTAAATTTCCGGAAAGCCACAATACTAAACGCCACTGGAATAGTCCGAAAATTCCTACCAATTGACAAATGAGCATGATTGGCTATATCTGTACTTTCAGTTTTACCAGTTTGAGCTGAAATAAAAACAACAACAATAATAATAAATAAATAAACAAACAATGAATATTTATTGAGTGAAGTTAAGATGGTGCTAAACGGCGTCTCTTTTGCTTGCATCTTCAGGGACAGCTCTATTCCCATCTTTAATATCTCTATTTTTCCCTTTCAGGGTTCTTTTGAAGACACCGACCTGGAGTTACATGCTGACTTCGGTTCTTTGAGGAAATGGGACCCATTCTTGGGGTTTCAGGACTGGCTGTGGTTCGGCACCCAAGGGTTCGGCCTGAGAGTCCGGCTTGGATTTGCAAACCTAAGATCTCGGGGCTCTGGAGACAGGCGGATTGAGGGTTGGTGTCATGGCAGGAGACGCGTGTGCCATCAGGGGAGTTGGAAAATCTACTGCTTGAGATCTTTAGGCACCAAGCTCGAGAAAAGCCACGTAATGGACTTTTAACACTGTAAACCAGCGAGCTGTTTGTTATGTCTCCCCGCTCGCTGGGAGAATGGAGACACCTCCTTCTCCCTTATTAGGGAGAGAGAGAACCTGTGGTATGTCGAATGCGGGGTGAAACGCGAAGTCTTTGGGGTAACTGCAAGTCTGTGTATTTGCTATTGCTTTGCTCTTGCTTGAGTGTTCAGTGGTGGTGCTGATGCTTGCTTTTTTTGCTGGTGGGGCGAGGGGATCGTTGCTCGCTGCCGCTTACACATGGAAGGGAGGGAAGCTGGGGGGGGACTTTGGGTTTCTTACATTTAACTGTTGTTCTTTCTTTGGGTCACTTCTCTGTTTTCGTGGATGTTTGCGCAGAAAAAGCATTTCAGGATGTATATTGGTATATTTGATGTGTGTTGCTTGAATTTCCAGCATCTGCAGAATTCCTGTTGTTTCAGGATGTATATTGTATACATTCCTCTGACATTAAATTGGACTATTGAGAACATGAGATGAAGAGTCCCAGAAAGTGAGTCCATAGGTTGTGGGAGTGGTCCAGTGATGGGGCAAGTGAAGCTGAGTGACATTTTCCCCTCTGAATCAGAATCTGAAGGTTAACTTATCAACTTAATGCATCCAGACCTGCAGAGGGAATGAAGATTGGGTTCATTCCTGTGTGTTCTTGCTCCTGAATTACAGGTTCTTCATAGCCACCTTCTCAACTTCTCTATGACGCAATGGCAGTTGTGTCTGGGAAACAGCCTTAATTATCAGCATGTCACCAGTTCAACTAAATAGGACAGAGCGAAATGTCAGATCCACTCAAACCACCCACAACTTTGTCTTCTCATCTTCTTCAATATGCTTTTCTTCATGTTAAGGTCAATTTTTAATGTGTGTTTAAATGTGCATTTGACTTGACGTTACAGAGATAAGGTTACTGATGACATCTTCATCCTGTTCCTTTGGTAATATTAATGTTTGCTTTGGCATGCCATGTGATAAATCAGTGGGTCCATAGGGCTACTGAATATAAGTAAAAGCAACTCTACAAATGCTGGAAGTATAATCTGCCTGTGTCTTCTTGGACGTAACTGGCACCAGAAGTGAGTCCTTAAGATATTAAAAACTAACTGCAAATGTTAGTTGTCACTGAATAAACACAAGAGATTCAATAGATGCTGGAAATCCATAGACCTTCTACTGTCTACTTCCTGTTATGCTGCTGGGTATTTCAAAGAACCTGTCCTGAACCCAGCATGTAACTGCAATTGCAAAGAAAACACGGCAGTGCCTCCACTTCTTTAGGAGTCTACGGAGATTCAGCATGACATGAAAACCATTGACAAACGTCTATAGATGTGTGGTGGAGAGCGTACTGGCATGCAAACACCAATGCCTTTGAATGGAAAATCCTAAAATAGATACTGGATTCAGCCCAGTACATCACAGGTACAGCACTCCCAACCATCTAGATAGAAATATAGAAACACAGAAAACAGGTGCAGGAGTAGGCCATTCGGCCCTTCGAGCCTGCACCGCCATTCAGTATGATCATGGCTGATCATCCAACTCAGAACCCTGTACCAGCCTTCCCCCCATACCCCCGATCCCTTTAGCCACAAGGGCCATATCTAACTCCCTCTTAAATATAGCTAATGAACTGGCCTCAACTGTTTCCTGTGGCAGAGAATTCCACAGATTCACCACTCTCTGTGTGAAGAAGTTTTCCCTAATCTCGGTCCTAAAAGGCTTCACCTTTATCCTCAAACTGTGACCCCTCGTTCTGGACTTCCCCAACATCGGGAACAATTTTCCTGCATCTAGCCTGTCCAATCCCTTTAGGATTTTATATGTTTCAATAAGATCCCCCCTCAATCTTCTAAATTCCATGAAATTCTAAATTACGTGAAACACTGTCATCCATCATCAGAGATCCTCACCTCTTGGGCCATGCTCTTTTCTCACTGCTGTCATCAGATAGAAGGTACAGGTGCCTCAGGACTCACACCACCAGATTCAAGAACAGTTACTACCCCTCAACTATCAGGCTCTTGAACAAAGGGGAATTTCTACACTCACTTGCCCATCCATTGAGATTTCCCAAAGCCAATGATCTCACTTTAAGGAATTTTTATCTTGTTATTTCATGTTCTCATTATATATTTGTATTTATTTATATTTGCATAGTTTGAAGTCTACTATGTTCTGAATGATTTTCCTTTGATCTTATTATAGATACTATTCTATAGATTTGCTGAGTATGCCTACAGGAAAATTAATCTCAGGGTTGTACGTGGTGACATACATATACTCTGATAATAAACCTTACTTTGAGCAATGAAAGTCTCCCATCTCGGGCGGTGTTCAGGGCTTCCTTCATCATGTCAGCAGCTTCCTCTCAGTTTTCACTACTGTCAGTTATGCAGGCCCCAGGTGGAGACTCTGGAGCACAGTACTGTCACACTCAGATGCAGAAGGATTGTTCATTGCTGTTTCCGTGTCAATTTTGATTCATCAATCATTGTTGTTAGCCCTGAGCTGAACCTCCAGACCTGGAGGACTGGCGGACCACTCTTAGTCTGGCCTCTATCCTTTGACCTGCTTGACATGGAAGACCTTACCAAGAGCCAAAGCATAAAGCCCTGACTCCAGGCAACATAGGTCCCTGGGTCACTGAGGCACACAAGTCTCCAAACCCTATGGCAAAATTGTGGTCCTTGTGGAGGGGAAATCCATAGTAGCACACACAAACTGCTGGAGGAATTCTGCAGGTCAGACAGCATCTGTGGAGTGGAATAAAGAGCCGACATTTCCGGATGAGACCCTTCATCAGGACTGGAAAGGAGGCAGGAAGAGTTCTCCCACATCCGATTGCTGTCTAGTTTTTTATTCTACCACTCATGGACTGCTATACAGTCAGTGGCAACTTTATTAGGTACCTCCTGTAACAAAGTTGGCTCTAAATGTATCTTGGTGGTGTTTTGCTGCTGTAGCCCATCCACTTCAAGGTTCAATGTGTAGTGCGTTCAGAGGCACTCTTCTGTACATAGCTGTTGTAACGCGTGGTTTTTGAGTTGCTGTCACCTTTCTTGACCAGTCTGGCATTCTCCTCTGACCTCTCGTATTAACAAGGCATTTTTGCCCACAGAACTGCCACTCACTGGATGTTTTTGTTTATCACACAATTCTCTGTAAACCCTAGAGATATTGCAAAGAAGAAGTCAACCGTTTCTGAGATACTCAAACCACCCACCTGGCACCAACAATCATTTCACAGTCAAAGTCACTTTGATCACATTTTTCCCCATTCTGATGTTTGTTCTGAACAACAACTGAACCTTTTGACCATGTCTGCATGATTGCATGCATTAAGTTGCTGCCACATGATTGGCTGATTAAATATTTGCATTAACCACCAGGTGCACAGGTGTACCTAATAAAGTGGTCACTGACAGTATTATCCCAAGAACAGAATTTTTCAAAATATATTTGCTGGCATTGCATAGAGTCAAACCACTTAAACTGCCTACTGTCATTGAACTGTACCCGGACCACAGCCCTCCATATCCCGACCATCCATGTACCAATTGTGGGAGATATTTCTGGATATTCACTTTGGATCTGGACCAGATTGTTAGGATGGCTATTGCCTCTCTTCCTTCCATTGGTTTTAAGGTTCCTATGTGAAGTGAGGTTGCTCAGTTCCAAGCAAACTCCCATTGTGAAGAGGCACTGTTTGGACAAGGACCAATGCCATCTCCTTCAGAGGAACTCAAGAACAGCAAAATGCTGGAGGAATTCAGCAGATCAGGCTGCATCTTTGGAGAGAAATAAGCACGTGACGTTTTGGGGCAAGATCTCTCATCAGGACTGGAAAGTAAGTTGGGTGGGGGTGGCAGAAACATGCCATCTTGTGATATGTGGCTTTCAGGTCCGTTTCCAGACATCTCAGTTTGGGCCAGGTACCTACTAATTCCACTGACTGCTTCTCCCACCGGATTCTACACACAAAGATTCCTGTCCCTTTCTTTTACCTCCTTCCATTCCGTGAAGGCTCTCAGCCCAAAACATCAACTGTTTATTCCTCTTCAAAAATCCTGACCTGCCGAGTTCCTCCAGCATTTTGTGTGAGTTGCTCAAGATTTCCAGCATCTGCAGAACCTCTTGTGTCTATGAACTCAAGAACAGCTTGAGGTCATAAAAAGTCATTCTGACATATTTAGAGGGTGATATTGGGACTGAGAAAGCGTGGCCTGGTTGCAAGCTATTTATATTCCCTACCCCATTCCACACCAACCCACCTGTTCTTGGCCCTCTCCACTGCCAGACTGAGGCTAAACACAGACCAGAGGATTACTGCCTCATATTCTGCCTGGGCAGTCTCTAACCTGAGAACATGAACACTGAATTCTCCAATTCCATGTAACTTTTTCACACTCCTCCTGATCTACCCAAATCCTCCTACAGCCAATCCAGCTTCCCCTCCCCACAATGTTTCTTTTCTCTCCTTCTCCCTCTCTTTCTGACCATCACCCACACACTCCTCTCACTGGAGCCTCCTCACCACTCTTCCACTTTACCCTCCCAATCTCCCTTATTTAGTTCCGTGCTCCACCTTGTTTTCCTATCAGATTCCAGCATCTTCAGACTTTTCTTGCTTCCACCTATCACCTGTTGCTACTTCTACCCTTCAACCCCCATTTGCCTGTTGTCGTTTTACACCTGGATCCACCAGCTCTTAGATTCAGAGCATCATACATCATGGAAATAAACTTTTCAGTCCAACTGGTCCACGACGACCAAGATACCCTATCCAAGCTAGTCCCTTTTCCCAGCGTTTGGCCCATTACCTTCCAAACCTTTCCAATCCACTCACTTTCCCAACTGTCTTTTATAAGTTGTTATTCAGAATCTGGTTTAGTATCACTGGCATGTCGTGAAATTTGTTAACTTCGTGGCAGCAGTACAATGTGGTACAAAATAATAGAGAAAAAACTGTGAATTACAGTAAGTATACATATGAATATTAAATAGTTAAATAAGTAGTGCAAAAAAGTGAAAAAAAAAGTAGTGAGGTAGTGTTCCCGATGCAGCCTTCTATATATCGGCGAGGCTCCCGATGTGGCCTTCTATATATCGGCGAGGCTCCCGATGTGGCTTTCTATACATTGGCGAGGCTCCCGATGCGGCCTTCTATATATTGGCGAGACCCGACACAGACTGGGAGACTGCTTTGCTGAACACCTACGCTCTGTCTGCCAGGGAAAGCAGGATCTCCCAGTGGCCACACATTTTAATTCCACGTCCCATTCCCATTCTGATATGTCTATCCACGGCCTCCTCTATTGTCAAGATGAAGCCATACTCAGGTTGGAGGAACAACACCTTATATTCCGTCTGGGTAGCCTCCAACCTGATGGCATGAACAATGACTTCTCAAACTTCCGCTAATGCCACACCTCCCCCTCATACCCCATCCGTTAATTATTTATTTATATACACACATTCTTTTTCTCTCTCTCCTTTTTCTCCCTCTGTTCCCTTGCCTATCCTCTGGGCTTTTCCCCCCTCCCCCTTTTCTTTCTCCCTGTCCCATGATCCTCTCATATTCCTTTTGCCAATCACCTGTCCAGCTCTTGGCTCCATCCCTCCCCCTCCTGTCTTCTCCTATCATTTTGGATCTCCCCCTCCCCCTCCCACTTTCAAATCTCTTACTAACTCTTCCTTCAGTTAGTCCTGACGAAGGGTCTCGGCCCGAAACGTCGACTGTACCTCTTCCTAGAGATGCTGCCTGGCCTGCTGCGTTCACCAGCAACTTTGATGTGTGTTGAGTGAGGTAGTGTTAATGGGTTCAGTGTCCATTCAGAAATCAGATGGCAGAGGGGAATAAGCTGTTCCTGAATTGTTGAGTGTGCCTTCAGGCTTCTGTACATCATTCCTTGAAGATGTCCTGGATACTATGGAGGCTAGTGCCCATGATGGAGTTAATTACAATTCTTTGCAGCTTACTTTGATGCTGTGCAGTAGCCCCCCCCACCCCATACCAGACAGTGATGCAGCCAGTTAGAATGCTCTCCACAGTTCACTGTGTCTGTCACAACTTCACACACGTAGATACCACCCTTTGTATAAAAAGAACTGTCTCTCAAGTTCCTATTAAATCTCTTCCCTCTCACCTTAAGTCTAGTTCTCTCGCCCCAGCCCTTCCCCTCTCTTTTCTCAGTAGCACCTTTCTTAGTGGGATCTTCCTGTGCATCTGCCAGGTCTCCCCATGTGACATCAGTGACCGCGCTCCAATGGTGCCTCTCTGACTGTACAGCACCTTGGCATGAATGGTCCTGTTTCAAGTGTCACACTTTCAGTTCTTTCTGCTTTTGAGAGAAGTCCTGCTTTAGGGGCTGAGCATCAGAAAATCTCTCTCCGTTCGTTGGCAGGACTCCAGTCACATCCAATCATTGCTAAGCCAGTGCCTCTCTCTTTCTACCTTCAAGAGTTGATTAAATTATTTACGAGCAAACCAATCCCCAAGCAGTTGAACTGCAGATAGAAAATTCTCTTCAAAGGCATTTTCTTCAAGGCAAACTTTGGTTTTCGTGCATGTCTAACAACATCAAATTAAATCACAAAGAACAGAGTTTGATTTCCCTCAAATAGACTATTCAACATCTGACTGAGCAGGCCACACTGACTCTTGAACCCTCATAGGTTTTTACTGTGGTTCTGTTCCCTGGGGATGTGGTGATCAGGGGTGGGGTGGGGGGGGCTGATATTTTAATCAAACTCACTCACCGAAGCAGCAGATACAGGAATCTGAAACAAAAACAGAAACATAGTTAGGACTCTTAGAACGTAGAATGGTACAGCACAGTGCAGACCCTTCAGCCCGCGATGTTATGCAGACCCTTTAACCTACTCTAAGATCAATCTAACCCTTCCCTCCCACATAGCCCTCTATTTTTCTATGTGCCTATCTAAGAGTCTCTTAAATGTCCCTAATGCACCTACCTCTACCACCACCCCTGGCATTGCTCCCCCAGAGATCTGAAGACACACTACAACAAAAATTGAAAAAGGTAAACAGAACTTGGATCCACGGCACCCACTACACCATCATGTGCCAGTCTCCAACCACCTAAAATCGAGGAAAAGCTTTGCTACAGTGGAGGAACTACCGCACGGAACATCCCCCCAAACACACAGGATTGACCTCTGGCAACAAACAGAAGCCAGAACCCACCAAACAATACAGTGCAAGACCCCACAGAAATGTTACCAGACGGGGCACTGCTTGACAGACGGAAGTGATGCACTCTCAACAGAGTGAGAGCGGGAGTTTGTAGGACGGGAGACAATATGGTGAAGTGGGGTTTAAAGACCAGCAAATCCTGTGAGTGTGGTGAAAGGGTGCAGAACATTGAACACGTTCTGCACAACTGCCCGCTCTCACCTGATTTAGCTGACACTGACCTGCTCAAATTCAACCAAACAACACTAGACTCGCTGGCTGTCTGGTGTGACAAGCCATCATGATGATGTCTCTGGCTGTGCATTCCATGCACCCACCATTTTCTGTGTAAAAACCCACCTCTGACATTCCTCTATACTTAAGGTTACAGCCTTTTGTATTAGTCATTTCTGCCTTGGGAAGATGTCTCTGGCGGTCCACTCCATCTATGCCCCCTTATCATCATATACACCTCTGTCAAGTCACCTTCATCTTCCTTCACTCCAAGGAGAAAAGCCCTAGCTCGCTTAGCCTGTCCTCATAAGACATGCTCTCTAATCCAGGAAGGATCCTGGTATATCTCCTTGCCACTCTCGCTAAAACTTCCACGTCTGAGGTGACCAGAACAAAACACAATACTTGAAGTATAGTCTAACCAGATTTTTATAGAGCTGCAACACTATCTCACAGCTCTTGAACTGAAACCCAACTAATGAAGCCCAACACACCTTACGCTTTCTTAAACAACCTTTCAACTCTGAGGGATCGATGGACATAGACCCGCAAGACCCCTCTGTTCCTCCACACTGCTAAGAATCCTGCCATTAATCCAGTACTCTGCCTTCAAATTCCACCTTCCAAAGTGAACCCCTTCACACTTTTCCAGATTGGACTCTGTCGGCCACGTCTCAACCCAGCCCTGCATCCTATCAATGTCCTGTTGTAACCCCTGACAATCTTCTACACTGTCCCCAACTCCACCAACCTTTGTGTTGTTACGTAACCGGCAACAATGAATATTAATCGAGGCAGGTTTTATGAAAACAACCAAACATTTATTAAACACATATAAACAATAAGGGAAAAAAAACCAAAGGAAAACTTTAACCGGAGGTTAAGCAGGTACGCAGCCGTCATCAACTCCACTCGGCTCTGGTTCTTAAAGCGTTAAATGCGAAACAGTTCTTAAAGCGAAACAGTCAGATATAGTTCTTAAAGCGATAACTTCGAAAGTCCAACAGTTTTACACATTCAATTGGGAGAGACTTCTCTGGAGAAAGATTTCTTCACCGACGCACCTTTACTGCCGGTTCTGTCCACAGGATTCCCGATGCCAAAAATAAACAGTTTAAATCGACTGACCTTAAATTCCTTTTAGAGAGAGAGAGCCTTTTTGCATGACCTCATTGCGCTATTGCAAGAGTTATCTCAATGCAGGTTCTCTCCAACAAAGACTCAATAAGGTCGACCCTTTATTAAACTGCCAAACGATGCCGACTTCTCTCGATCCTTCACTTCGATGAATTCTTCACTCGCCCTTCAAAACTGTCGGAATTGAGTAAATTGGCACTTCCAGCCACAAATTTCCAGCCCAAATACAATATCTTGTAAGAGAACGCACCTTCCGTTTTAAAAATGAAACTGCGTCACAAAAACAAACACGCAACAGAAACGGAGGCACAACACGTTCTACCTGGAAATCTACAAACTCAAAAACCTACTGCGTCACCTGAGTCGACCCTTATATAGTCACGGGGGCACATGTCATCACGTGACCTCACATCGGCGGGGAAAATCACATCAGGTGACCTCCAAAAGACCATTACATCACTCCCACAAAAAAAAACAGACCTCCTTGAGCACGTAACAGTGTCAACGGCAAACTTACCAACCCACCCTTCCACTTCCTCAACCAAGTCATTTATAAAAATCACAACTCATGGAACATCTGTGAGGCTTCTGGCTAGGAATACTTCCTGATGCCCTTCCTTCTGTTCTGAAGGGGAGTTGTTGGAGGGGTTGTTAACCTTTGAAGAGGGGCTGACTTGGTTTCCACAGCTGCCGAATTCTTCCTGTATTTTTTCTCTCTCAATCAGCCTCACTGGTGGGGGTCCCACTGGGGGTTCAGAATGTAGATTCACTTCCTGCCTTTTCTTTGCTCTCAGTGTCCAGTGGGAGGAGACTGAAGCACCCAGAGGAAACCCACATGGTTACAGGGAGAACGTACAAATTCCTTAGGGACAGCGTCAGGAATTCAACCCTGATCGCTGGCACCGTAAAGCATAATGCTAACCGCTACACTATTGTACCACTGTGAGTACAAATGGAGAGTTTCAGTCTTGTGTGTCCAAGCAGCTGAAGATCCAACCAGCAATGGAGAAGCTATTAACCTTAAGAATGATAATGAGGCCAGAATTGAACAACTCTCCACGTTCTGCTGTGATCACTCCCACCAAGAATCCTTTGTCCATTTGTCCCTCCCCACTAATCTCCCTCCCAGCTCCAAGCCCCGCAGGCAGAGGTGCTACACCTGCCCATTCACCTCCTCCCTCAGGTCCACAAACAGTCCTTCCAGCTGAGGTAACACTTCACTTGTGAGTCTGTCGGGGTCACCTACTCTATCTGGTGCTCCAGGTGCAGGCTCCTTTACATCAGCAAGACCTGAGGTAGATTGGGTGAACACTTTGTTGAGCATTTTCGCTCTGACCTTAGCAAGCAGGATTTTCCAGTGGTCAGCCATTTCTATTCCATTCCCCATTCCTTTTCCCATTCTGACATGTCAGTCCATAGCTTCCTCTATACTGCCATGATGAGGCCACTTTCACAATGGAGGAGCAACACCTCATATTCTGTCTGGGAAGCCTCTAACCTAACGGTATGAACATCATTATCTCTAGCTTCTGTTAGTTTATCCCCCTCTCTCTCTTCTCCCTTTTTCCATTCCCCATTATGACTCCCCTTTTACCTCATCTGCCTATCACTTCCCTCTGGTGACCCTCCTCCTTCCCTTTCCCCAATGGTCCATGCTCTTCTCCATTCAGATTCCTTCTTCCTCTCCTTTGCTTTTACCTTTACTTTTTCCACCTATCACCCCTCACCTTCTTAATTCACCTATCACCTTCTAACTTCCCCTCCCCCTACCTTGCTATTCTGGAATTTTCCCCCTCTCTTTCCAGCCCCGATAAAGGGTCTCAGCTCGAAATGTTGACTCTTGTTCCTTTCCGTAGATGCTGCCTGACCTGCTGAGTTCATCCAGCATTTTGTGTGCATTGTATTGAACAAGACTATTTTTTTGTAAAAAGAGGACAACGTCAAAGTCTCTGCTTTCTGTAATTTTGGTTCTAATAAGTGTGTAAACACAAGACATTCTGTGTCTGCTGAAAATCCAGAGAAACACACGCAAAATGCTGGAAAAATTCAACAGGTCAGGCACCATCTATGGAAATGAATAAACAGTCAGCATTTCAGGCCGAGTCTCGTCATCAGGACATCTTTTTAACGAGTTTCAATTTAGGATGCCGCAGGAACGTAGAGCAATGCTATCACAGCTCAGGGCATCGGAATTCAGAGTCCAATTCCAGAGTCATCCGTAAGGAGTTTGTACATCCTCCCCGTGTCCACCTAGGTTCCCTCTGGCTGTTCCGGTCCCCTCCCACTGGATAGTAGGTTCAATGGTCATTGTAAGTTGTCCTGTGATTGGGTTGGGGTTAAATAGGTGGGTGACTGGGTGGTGCGGTTCGTTGGGCCAGAAGGGTCTGTTCCATACCATATCTCTAAATAAAATCAAGTAAACAAGACTGAAAGTGAGAACAGCTGACTTGAAGAATCTTGGCTGGACAGTGATGTCTGAGGGAGATGGACGTGCTAATCTCTGTTGTCTAAGTACGAATTGGGCCTTGAGTGAAATGGATGATCATTATGCTGCAGAAAGACAGATGCTCAAATTTCTAATCAGACACTGGCCTGAGGGAAGAATAAACTGTTCCTTCACACCCACAGTTAGAATATTTCACATTTAAAGACCTTAGCTGGTTGTCTCCCTTCTGCTGTGACTCTAGGAAACTGGTTTAGGCAGAGGCACAAGAGATTCTGCAGCTGCTGAAACCTAGAGCAACAAACAAACTGGTGGAGAAGCTACGATGCCTCCTCATAGGGTGAGAAAACATTTACCAGTAAATTGCCAACAGCTTTCATTAGTGTTCTATTACAGTCCTTTAAAACCAATAGGACTGTTGCCACTCACGTGGCCCCCTGGGGTGGTATGCTACCACAATGATTGAAGGGCTTCCTCATCCAACCCAGCCCCTCCATGTCCAGCAGCAGAAAGACCCGACACTGTAGCCCTTTCCCTCCAAGCCCTTGCAGTGGCTGCACTGAGCTTCAATGCATCCCACAGCACATACTTCTGCAGCCTGGAACGTACCAGTGGTCAGCATTCCTCCATGGACATCTCGATGTTCTGCAGACAAAAAGTTTGACTATGCCTGGTGCGCTGGCTGTTTCAGGCCAGGTCGATTTGGCTTGGTGCAGGTTATCGGAAATTTCAAAATCAAAACCCAAAACCTCTTATCGCAAATTACAAAATCCCAAAACCTCCGAAATCCGTATTTTTTTGAGTACTGACGTGACACAACAGATGGAATATTCCACAAGAGGTTGGGAAGGTTTCCAGGTGATGCACAGGTCTTTGCACACTGCAGACAGTTCTCAGAAGCGACCTCACCTATGCAGTGAACAGAAATTAATGAAAAATAGCAAAACAATGCATAAAGTGAAAAATGAAGATCTTGGTTGTGTATTGTCAGCATCAGAGTGAACATATGCCACTAAATGGTATGCTGATCATGAAACAAGCAAAGGTCTATCACGATGAACTGAAAATTGAAGGTAATTGTGAATATTCAGCAGACTGATTGCAGAAATTTAAGAAAAGGCACGGCATTAAATTTTGAAAGCGTCTGCTGATCTTGAAAATCTAGCACTCAGAAAAGTTTATGATGCTGATTCTTTTTACCGTACATAATTGCATTAATTTTTTAAAGCATCGCTGATGAAAATCTAACACCAGAGCAAGTCTACAATGCTGATTGCTTTTATACCTTACATAAAATCTAGAAGTAAGTAAAATAAGAATACAGCGCACTGTAACCTTCTAATCAAAACACAGTATTATAGTTGGAGATTGTGCCACCAGTAATCCCTGATTTAACCCTAACCGAATCATGGGACAATTTATAATGACAAATTACCCTCCTTACCAGTACGCCTTTGGACTGTGAGAGGAAACTGGAGCACCCGGAGGAAACCCACATACATTCCACGGGGAAGACATACAAACTCCTTACAGAGGACACTGGGATTGAACTCCAAACTCTGAAGTCTTGAGTTGTAATAGGGTTGCACTAACCACTCCGATACTGTGGCCACAATGCGCTGAATTGGGTACTGGGACCCCGCATTCCAGAGGGAAGGCATACAAACTCCTTCTAGAGGTTGCTGGGATTGAACTCCGAACTCTGACATCCTGAGCTGTAATAGCCTTGTGCCAACTGTTACGTTATCCTGGCCACAAAGCGTTCAATTAGGACAGTCTTTAGTTCTGGTTGGTACTTGCCTCCCTGGCCAGCACACCTCCTTGGGAACAAGATCAAGGTGACAAGTGGATGAAGCCCAGCTGCCATTTGCCTCTGCAACAGCATCTCAGATAACGGATGTATTATTTGAGGAGACACGAGGGACACAAGCAGATTGTTTTGCATCAATGCCACTGTGACGTAGAGAAAGACGGGAGCGAATCCAAACTGCTGGAGGAACTCAGTAGGTTAGGCAAATCTGTGGAGGAAAACCCATATGCACCACTGCCTGGATGCAAACAGGATGGATGGAGGCATCAATACCCAAGAATGGAAAAGTATACAGAAAGTAGTAGATGCAGCCCAATCTACCACAAAGTCCTCCCTGCCATTGAGCACATTATGAGAAGGCTGCCACAAGAAATCAGAATCCATCGAGGACCCCCATATCCAGTCCATACGCTCTTCTCACTTCTACGAGGTACAGGAGACTTAGATCCCACACCAACCAGTTCAGGAGCAAATACTATCTTTAAACCATCAGGCTCCTGAACCCGGGTGGATAACTTCACTCACCAAACTCTGAACTGATTCCGCAACCCTTAGACTCACTTTCAATGACTCTACAACTCATTTCTCAGTATTATGTGTTTATTTTTTTATTTGCACACTATCAAAGTTCAGAGTAAATTTATTATCGAAGTACATATATTCGCCATATACAACACCGATATTCATTTTCTTGTGGGCATTCACAGTAAATATAACAAACACGACACAATCAATGAAAGACCACACCCAACAGTGCAAAAGACAACAAATTGTGTAAATACAAATGAAAGAGAAAATAAATAAATATAATAAATAAATAAACAATGAATATCAAGAACATAAGATGAAGAGTCCTTGAAAGTGAGTCCATAGGTTGTGGGAACAGTTCAGTGACGGGCCAAGTGAAGTTGAGTGAAATTATCCCCTCTGGTTCAAGAGCCTGATGGTTGAGGGGTAGTAACTATTCCTGAACTGGTGGTGTGGGTATTGAGGCTCCTGTACCTTCTTCCTGATGACAGCAGTGAGAAGTCAGCATAGCCTGAATGATGGCAGACCTTGATGATGGATCCTGCTTTCCTGTGACTGTGATCTGTGCAGATGTTTTCAATGGTGGAGAGGGCTTTACCCGTGATGGACTATCTTTCGTAGGCTGTCCATTCAAAGGCATTGGTGTTTCTATACCAAGCTGTGATGCAACCAGTAAATATACTCTCCACCACACATCTATAGAAGTTTGTCAAAGTTTTAGACATCATGCCAAATCTTCGGAAACTTTTAAGGAAGAAAAAAAAGCTGCCATGCTTTCTTTGTAATGGCATTTACATGCTGGGTTCAGGACTGATCCTCTAAAGTGGTAACACCGAGGAATTTAAAGTTGCTGATCCTGGTTACTTGTTTGTCAGTACCTCCAGCTGAACTCTGTCTTTTTGTGTGTTTCCCTCTAGCTGTCAGTCTATGGTTTTGTATTGCCAGGTTCTCCTGCTCTACTTCAGTCCCTGTATTACTGAGTACTCCGTCTCTCATCTGTTTCTCATTATTACCTGTATTGCTGCCACCTGTGTCTCATTGTGCTCCACCTATCATCTGCCTCTCTGTTTATTGCTCAGTGTATTTCAGTCCTGTGGTTTCACCTATTTGTTACCAGATTGGGCTAGTGAATTTTCTTGAGTCTTTTCAGCATTTGTATCTGTACTCTGTCTGTCTGAATATCGGCTCTAACTGTTTCCTGATTCTGGGTTTTGGATTTCTCTGGATGTTTTGATCTCTGCCTGAACTTTGACGCTGACTTTGTTTGCACCTCGGGATTTGTTACTCAATTAATATCACTGTGTGCATAGTACTGGGTCTGCGATTGGATCCCTGCTCCAGCACCCTGACATTGTTAGTCTTTGGTTATGTATAGTTTATCACAAATTCTATTGTTTCCTTCATTTTTCTTTAAATGTCTGCAAGAAAATGATTCACAATGGTATATGGTAGCATATACATACTTTCATTTGATTTTGACTTTGAAAATGGATAGTCAATGTTTTGGGTTGAGAACTACCAAAAGTGCTGCCTGTCCTGCTGAGTTCTTCCAGTAGTTTGTTTGTTGATCACAATCCAGCAGCTCAAGTCTCTTGTGTCCCTTGGGAAAGACCTGTCCTGGATTGGATTTACAGTGAATAAACTATATTTTGAAATAAAAAAATAATCACTTATAACACATTTTGGTATGTTTTTGAAACCTGTTAATCTTCCACTGTAAGGACTGGAACTTTCCGGGGTGCAGGACCATGTGCAGAGGGACACATTAAAGCTTCGTGCAACCTCTAAACCTGGGGTTCCACTGAGTACGTACCTCCTATACCTAATAAAGTGGCCACTGAGTGCACGTTTGTGGCCTTCTGCTGGTGCAACTCATTCTCTTCAAGATTTGATGTGTTGTGCATTCAGAAATGCTCTTCCACATACCACTGTTGTAATACACACAGTTATGTGAGTCACTGTCACCTTCCTGTCAGCTCCAACCATTCTCCTCACTGGGTGTTTTGTTTTTGCAGCATTCCCTAAATTCTAGAGCAGGGATTCTCAATCTTTTTTATGCCATGGACCAATGCCATTAAGCAAGGGGTCTGTGGACTCCAGGTTGGGAAACCCCGCTCTACACTGTGGGGGAAAGACCATAGCGTAGGGTCCTTCAGTCAATGCATAGTGAGGGGCCAGGTCCTGTTTTGACTTCATGCAAACATTGCTCTGCCGAAGACTGCAAAAGAAATTGCAAATCTGTGAACACAGTCCAATTGTTCATGAAAACTAACCCTCCCTTGATGACTCCATCTAAAATAGTGCTGCATTGGGAAGACAGCTATCATAATTAAGGACAAACCCCAACCCAGTCAATCACTCTTTTCCCTCTCTTGTGACACAGAAGATAACAAAGTTTGAAACTGCATACTGCCAGACTCAAGGATAGCTTCTATCCCACTATTGGCAGACACTTGAACAGAATTCTCGTTTGCCAAAGATGATCTCTTAGTCTCCCAGTCTACCTTGTCATAGCCCTTGAACTTCATTTGTCTACCCACATGCAACTGTAACACTATATTCCACATTCTGTTATTGCTTTTTCCTTTTGAAGTAACTTGATGTACTTATGTATGGAATAATCTGCTTGGATGGTACGCAAACAAAAGCTTTTCACTGTATCTTGGTACATGTGACAATAATACATCATTTACCAATTATTGCTCATAAGTGTAATTATATGCTTGGTACAGTGAGTGAAAACAATGTCCTACCATTGTTTTCTAATGAATAAAGATTAGAACATATCGTGACAAAAGCTTAGGTTAATCGATTGTAGGATTTTTTTTTATGATTTCTTTGCCACTAGATTGTTTGGGGCATTGCCAAGTCGTGGCTGAAAGAAGGTTATAGTTGGGAGCTTAATGTACAAGGATGCACATTGTATTGAAAGGACAGGCAGGTAGTCAGAGGGTTGACGTGGCTCTATTGGTAAAAAAATGAAATCAAATCCTTAGAAAGAGGTGACAAAGGATTGGAAGATGTACGATATTTCTGGGTAGAGTTAAGAAACTGCAAGAGGTCCTGCAGAGGTTGGTGCTGGAACTGCTTTTTATATTTTATGCCAATGTTTTGGATGATGGAATTGATGACTTTGTAGCCAATTTTGTGGATGGGTGGAGGGACAGATAGTGATGAGGAAGCAGGAAGGCTGCAGAAGGACTTGGAGAGATTAGGAGAATAGGCAAAGAAGAGGCAGTTGGAAAGTGTATGATCACATTGGCAGAAGGAATAAAAGTGTAGATTATTTATGAAACAGGGATAGAATTCTAAATTCGAGGTGCAAAGGAACTTGGGAGGCCTCATGCAGGTTGAGTCTTGGGTGAGGAAGGCAAATACAAAGCTTGCATTCGTTTTGAGAGGATCAGAATATAAAAAGCTGAGGCTTTATAAGGCCTGTGTATCACGAGCCGTTTGGGGCCCCTTATCTAAGAAAGGATGTGCTGACTTTGGAGAGGGTTCAAAGGGGGTTATCAAAAATGATTCTGGGAATGAAAAGGTTATCATATGAGGAGCGTTTGATGGCTCTGGGTCTGTATTCACTGGAATTTAGAAGAATGAGAGGGAATCTGATTGAAACCTACTGGATGTTGAAAAGCCTAGATAGAGTGGATGTAGAGAAGATGTTTCCTATAACGTAGGAGTCTAGGACCAGAAGGCATAACCTCAGAATAGAGGAACATCCATTTAGAATGGACACGAGTGGGAATTACTTTAGGCAGAAGGTGGTGGCCTGGTCATTGGATGTATTTAAGGCACCTAATTACATGCCATTTTTACCCACAGAACTGCCACTCCCCGGATGCTGTTTGGTCTTTTGCACCATTCTCTGTAAACTCTAGAGACTGTTACATGTGAAAATCCCAGGAGATCAGCAGTTTCTGAGATACTCAAACCACCCCGTCTGGTACCAACAATCATTCCACGGTCAAAGTCACTCAGATCACATTTCGACCCCATCCTGATGTTGGGTCTGAACAATAACTGAGCCTCTTGACCATGTCTGCATGCTTTTATGCATTGAGTTGTTGGCACATGAGTCACCGATTAGAATTAATGAGCAGGTATACAGGCATAGCTAATAAAGTGACCACTGACTGTACAATATAGAACAGTACAGCATAATAGGCCCTTCGGCCCACGATGTTGGACTGACCTTTTAACCTACCACAAGATCAATATAATCCTTCCCTCCAACACAGCCTTCAATTTTCCTTTCATTCCATGTGCCTATCTAAGAATGTCTTAAATCTCCCTAGTTCATACATGTCTACCACCAGGGCGTACCACAGACCCAACACTCTGTGTAAGAAATGTGCCTCTGACATCCTTTCCTATTCTTTCCTCCTATCACCTTAAAATTATGACATCATGTATTAGCTATTTCTGCTGTGGTAAAAAGTTACTGGTTGGCCCCCCTATCTATGCCTCCTATACATCTCTATCAAGCTATTTCTCATTTAGAAATAAAATTACGCAAGGTCAGAATGAAAACTGCAACTTTGTTGGTGCCAGATGGGGTGGTTTGAGTATCTTAGAAACTGTCGATCTCCTGGGATTTTCACGCACAACCATCTCTAAAGATTAGAAAATGGTGCAAAAAAACAAAAAGCAGCCAGTGAGTGACAGTTCTGTGGGCAAAAATGGCTTGTTAATCAGAGAGGTCAGAGGAGAATGGCCAGACTGGAACAATTGCACACTCGTTCCCACTAGAGATGTGTAAAGACAAGTTAAATTAATCCCATCATTCATTCCAAACCTTAATCAATAATCTGACCATAGAAGTAGTTATAATCTTCCTGCCGACAAATAAAATATTGCAGAGGTTTAAACACTATGGATTAATAATTTTTCTACCCCTAGAAAGATCGTAACTATTACCCTACAACCATCAGCTCCTGAATCAGTGTGGATAACTTCACTCACCTCAAATCTGGACTGATTCCACAAGAACTCTACAACATCGGCTGGGCAGCATGGTAGCATAGTGGTTAGCAGTACTAGTGACCAGGGTTCAATTGCCACTGTCACTTGTAAGGAGTTTGTAAGTTCTCCTTGTGACGACTTGGGTTTCCTCCCACAGCCTAAAGACATTCCAGTTTGTAGGTCATTGTAAATTGCCTTGTGATTAGGTTAGGATTAAATCAGGGGATTGCTGGGCAGCACGGCTCAAGAGGCCAGAAAGGCCTTATCCTTGCTGTATCTCAGTAATAATAATAATAACATATTTTCAGTATTATCTATTTGGACAATTTTTCTTCCTTTGCACATTGGCTGCCTGTCAGTTTTTGTTGTTGTATAGTTTTTCATCAATTCTGTTGTATTTATTTATTTTTCCTGTAAGTGCCTGCAAAAAAAAAAGAATCTCAAGGTAGTATATGGTGACATATATGTACTAGTTCAACGATAAATTTACTGTGATCACTGAACTTTAGCCAGGGACACTCTCTGCCTGACCTTTAGAAAACAGCCCGGAGCAGGAGAAGCAGGGTAACCATTGCTCGTGACTGGAACTCAGCCGTGACTCAGTTAATAAAGATTGTTTTCACAAATATAAATCTGAGGACCTGAAAATTAGGATAGCTCGACACAGCAGGCAACGGGGAAAACGTTGTGCTTGCACTAAATGTGTATTGAAGTGTGACTGCTGTCGCAGTATAGTAAACACAACAGCCAATTTGGGCGCAGCAAGCTCCCCCAAACTGAAATGAGAAACTCATCACTGATGATGGCTGGGGAATAAATGTTATACAGGGCATTGAGAAGATCTTGCGTCATTCCATCAAAGGGGACTGTCTCATCTACATCAACAGAGGGAAATCCTCTCCATCACTGAATGCCTCAAAGACCAGGGAGCATAGGTTTAAAGTGCTGGCCGCATTGCATGAGAGGATATAGATAAAAAGATGGTTTTACACAGATAGCAGACATGATCTGGAATTTTTATGTCCAGGTAGACAGTTTTTTGCAAATTATTTGGGTTCTGGAGATAGAATATATGACTGGGACATAGGGAAACAGGGGAAGAGTGGGACTTAGCGATGGGAAATCCATTGAAAGCATCAATAGAAAGCACTGCCTAATGAAGGAGAAATCTATCATTAAGGGTTACCACCACCTGGGACATCTTCTCACTGCCACCATCAAACAAGAGGTTCAGAAATTGTAAGTCCCACACCACCAGGTTCAGGAACAACCACCAGGTTCTTGAACTGACCTGCACAACACTAAGTCTGCCTCAACAATGGATTATTACAGACCACCTCTTGCACTCTCAGGGATTTGTCCCTGATTGTGTCTTTTTTTTACACTAATGTTTTGCTGTTCTTACTTCACTGTCTCCCATAGTTTATGTTCTGTGTGTTGTCTGTACCTCCATGTCTGTGATGCTGCACGCAGAGTTTTCATTATACCTGTACTTCACCATACCTGTGCTTGTGACAATAAACTTGAGCTGAAATGTTCCACAAGCTGCTGGCAGAGACCCAATGGGCTGAGGGGCCCCTAGATCCAGAGGTTTGGAGAAGCCTGGTGGACGATGAGCTTTGTGCTAGTTCTGTGGTCCTGATCTTCAGACACCCTTTTCCACTGGTGCACTGAAGGTGATGATGGATTTCACCGCTGTGTCTACCTTTGCCCAGAGCTGGGTCTTGGCATTTGAGAAGAGGTCCAGATTCACCCTGAACCTTTATTGTTGGAGAACAGTTTTGTGAAATGGGGCAGTTTGTTTTGGCATCTTTGCCTTGTGGATGTGGACTGTAAGGCTCATTTTCTTGTATGCTTCGATGAGTGAGACATTAATGGTTTGAGACCTTTCTCCGAACATTTGTAAATACAGTTATTGTCTGCATACTGCCAATCAAGGGACCTTGGCTCTGGGGATAAGTTGCCATTAATTGAACTGCTCCCACAGGATAACTCCTAGGAGTTTCCTTGGAATTAGCTGAAAACTGCTTTGGAGTGATGGTCCTAACAGGTACTTCCAGGACTGGAGAAATCCTTCTCAATGAGGCAGAATAATCCAGTTATTCAGACTATTAATTTAGCTCCATTCCTGTAGAAAGATCACTGGAGGTGACACTGTAGCAAATGATCACTGAGATAAGTGTTGGGGTGATGGGGAGAGACCAGCCTCTTTGAGAATGATCTTTATTGAGATCAGCTCTGCTGTAGAACTATTGGTTGGGCTCACAGCTTGCATGCCACTGTGCAGCAGACTTAAGGTGGTGACACATTTCTGTGGACAGCCAAGTTTGAGTAGAATATCCCACTATCCCTCTTATTGATGGAATCAAAGACTTTGAAAAAGGTCAAGTACAGTAGCTGATGCCCTTCCCTGGTTTTTACATGTAGTTGTTCCGCAGTCCCCCTGGATGGACGTAACTGTTCTGAAGAAAGGTTTAATTAAATCCAGATCAGTGATACAAAGTCCTGAGTCCTTGTATCTCCTAGGCAATTCTGTATGAATCATGCTTTGGACCTATCTTGAGCCTTGTGGTGTCATCCATTGAAATTTTCTGGGGCAGTCAGCTCCCCCATTAAGGAGTGCGTGCTCCGTTCAGTATGGGATAATTGACACCCTATTCAACTTGTTAACCCTCACTAATCTTTGTAGATGCACAATAAAAAGCATCCTCTCTGGATGCATCATGGCTGATCTTAAGTGTTCCTGTTATAGTTCTGGCAATCTGCTCCAGAATAGTGAGAAATCTGCTCCAGAACCTTAGGGGTATCAAAAGTTACAGGGAGAACGCAGCACGGTGGGGTTGAAAGGGATAATAAATCAGCCATGATGGAACGACAGAGTAGACTTGATGGGCCAAGTAGTCTAATTCTGCTTCTATGTCGTACAGTCTTATCCATTCCCCAGGGGCAACTCGTGACCTATTTACCAGTGTGATAAGATGACTTACGTTTTACTTTATGCCACTTGGGAGTGTGGCACTGAATTATATTCATAGAATGGACAGGCATCTTTGAAAAATTCTGTATAATTAACTTCACCTTTCAGAGGATTGGTGCTAAAACAGAAGTAAAATGTGGCAGAACTTGCACAGACAAAACTAAACTCAAAATGTTTCTGCTTGCTTGGGATTTGTGTCTAATTGATTTGTACATTATCATATTCAGAAGGGAGAGGTACAAGCTACACATGATGGAAGATTTCCAATCTCCCTCTTCTCCCATTTAGAGGTCTTTTGAAGGCACTGATCGTGGGTACAGGCAAAGTTGTCTCTAAAGCACCCTGGATATCCTTTTCAGGGTGCTCCAAAGTACTTTAAAGTAAATGGGATACTTTTTGAAAGAAACAAAACAGGCTTTTGTGCCCAGCACGGTCCTACAAATAGTGAAAGGATAACCCTTGGAATTAGCTGAAACTTACTTTGGAGTGATGCTCCCAATGGGTACTTTCAGGATTGGAGGAATCTTTCTTAGAGAGGCAGAACAGGCCAATTGTTCAGCCCTACTTATTTAGGAAAATTATTGAAATCAATTCTGCTAGACAGTCCAAACCTACTGTTGGTGATGTTGGTTGAGGCATAGAAGATTGACTATCAGGAATAACTCCCTTGCTCATGCTTGGATGATGCAATAGTCTTCCACTGTAGACAGTACAAGGCAGAAGCTCAAGCAATGCAATAGTATCAGTCTGTAATTCAAGATGGTACCAAGCTGCAGTCTCCATCAAGATTGTGGCTCTGACTTGTCGTTTTTAAAGTTCAAAAGTATTGCTTTGGGGACAGAGAAGGGAGTGATAGATCAGGTTAGGATATAGGGAGTGAGATGCGGAGGAGCTGGAGGTCAGGCTTTTGCTCCACATTCTATGCTTGAAGTCCAGCGACCAGGAGTCCATATGAGTGGGAAGCATGAGGCTGCTCAGTCGGTACAACTAGAGTTTGAATCTGGTGTTCAAGGTCCTGTCATTGGCCAGACCGGGATTACATTCAGTTGAGTATAATGGAACCTACTTGACATTAGACCAGCTTAGTGTTTTGTTAGAATCGCCCATCTTTCTCGAATGATTACGAACAATTGCTAAAGTCCATAATCGGAGTCAACATTGAGACACAGAGGTTGGAATCTGGAGCAAAAGAGCAAACTGTTGGAGGATCTCAGTGGGTCGAGCAGCATCCAGATCATGGCCTCTTTGGAGGCTTTGCTATTGCTTGCATGGTGAGTGGTGGGGGAGGGAGGGGAGGTAGGTGCTTTTGCAGGAGCAAGTGGGGGAAGGGAGAGGGGGTGGGTCGATGCGTTTGTTGCTGCTTGTGTGTGGGAAGCGGGAGGTAGAGAGGGAGTTTTGGGGTTCTGACATTTTCTGTCATTTATTCTTTGGATTTTTTTCTTTCTGTTTTCTGGATGTCTGTGAAGAATACGAATTTCAGATTGTAAACTGTATATATTTTCTGTTATTAAATTGAACCATTGAATATCAGTGTCTGTAAAGCACTTTGAGGTCATAAAACAATTGAAATCTTATTATTCTTTTCTTTCTCAAGGAAGAATCCAATTTTGATTTAAAAGTTGGATTGAAATTTTCATGTGACGTTAATAATGAGCCAGTAATAAATTGGTGTGAAGTTCCTAATCTGTGATATTACAAATGTGCTATCACTGCATGAGTTTCTGAATTTGAAACCAATTATGCACAGATCTAAAAACTAAACTAACTGACCTGCACAGAACTGATTTTAGCTTTCTGCATTTTGATGAGTCTTTGTTGCAGTTGAAAATATTCAAGTTTTCTTCCAAGTAATCGTATTTGAATTGTGCAATGTGGGAAAAACATGACCTTTTAAACTGCTTTCAGGCATGACAGTAAAATGTCATTTCCAGGCTCAAACCTGAAATAACTCGCAGCTAACAAGTGCCAACCAAACATCATTGTTATGTGTAACGGAAACCAGTAACAGATCAGGGTTAGCTTTGCCACTTCCTCAAATGTCAAAGACCACTTTCTGCCTTCCAGTGGTTTAACTACACTTCCTTTCATTGCTCTTTGAAGAAGCTCAACAATTAAGTAGGTAACAGTCAGGAGAGGGAAGGGCAAGAGTCAGATTCTAGAGAGTACCCCTGTGGCTGTCCCCCTTAACAGTAAATTTGAGTACTGTTGGGGGGGGGGACAGCCTACCTGGGGGAAGCAACAGTGACCGTGCCTCTGGCACAGAGTCTGGCCTTGTGGCTCAAAAGGTCAGGGAAAGGAAGAGGATGGCAGCAGTGATAGGGGACTCTATAGTTAGGGGATCAGACAGGCGATGCTGTGGATGCAGGAAAGAAACAAGGATGGTAGTTTGCTTTCCAGGTGCCAGAGTCCGGGATGTTTCTGATCGTGTCCATGATATCCTGATGTGGGAAGGTGAACAGCCAAAGGTCGTGGTACATATTGGTGCCAATGACATAGGTAGGAAAAGAGTAGGAGGCCCTGAAAGCAGACTACAGGGAGATGGATAGAACCTGAGAAACAGGACCAAAAGGGTTATAATCTCGGGATTCATCATCATCATCATCATCATCATCAGGTACCATGCCCAGATTGAGCTTTGACTGCCATGGCCCACACACTCCTGTTTGGGGTCAAGTGGATCAATTCATTGGTATTCATTTCCAGTTCTCTGGCTGCTGTCTCCATCATCATTTCTCTTTGTCTTCCTCTTGCTTCCTTCCCTTCAATCTTTCCCATAATTACCGTGCATTCTAACTCCTCTTTCCTCATCACATGTCCAATGAAGTTACTTTGCCTTTTCATGATCTCATACATTATTTCTCTTTTTGTGTTTGCTCTGTTCATGACATCCTCGTTAGATACTCATTTCATCCATGATATTCTTTGCATCCTCCTCAAAAACCACATCTATCTTCCTTTTTCTTTCAGTGATTTAGTCCCTTACATCCAGCTTTCTTTTCTGGTTAACTTTTATGGGTTTTTTATATGATGTGAAATATATTATAGGTTAGGTAGTGGGCAATATACTTTTTTTCACATCCACAGCTCTGTGGCAACAAATGCTCTGATTAACTTTTCTTTATATCGTAATGGTTGGCTTGGAGTGCGTAGTAGGAGGGTGGGGTGGAAACTAACTTTATATGATTTTATTTTGGGTGCTTTTTCTTTACTGCTATCAATTGTACAGCAGACACGTTAGTTTTGCACTGTATAAATCTCCTTTTTGTTGTGTTTTTTTGTTCCAATGTAGAAATTCATTAAAAAATGAATTTAAAAAAACACATCTCTGCTGCTTCAATTCATTTCCTCATGTTACTAGATATTGTCCAACATTCTGATCCATATAACATAACTGGATAAATGTAACATTTCAGTACTCTGAGGCAAGTTGTCATGCCTAGTTTAGTGTTGGTCAGTATACTCTTCATTCTCGTAAAGGTGTCTTTTGCCATCCCTATTCTTCTTTTGATGTCCATGTCGCACCTGCCATCTGATGTCACCCAGCTTCCTAAGTAGCAAAAGTTCTGCACTTGTTTTATGTCTTTCCCGTTTATTTTCAGCCTGCAGATAGGATTCTCCTTCTTTTTGGATAGCACCATACATTCTGTGTTTTTGCGATTGATAGTAATCTCGGGATTACTGTCTGTGCTATGCGACAGTGAGTATAGGAATAGAGTGAGGTGGAGGATAAATGCGTGGCTAAGCGATTGGAGCAGGGGGCAGGGATTCAGATTTCTGGATCATTGGAACCTCTTTTGGGGCAGGTGTGACCTGTACAATAAGGACGGGTTGCACTTGAATCTGAGGGGGACAAATATCCTGGCAGGGAGGTTTGCTAAGGCTATTGGGGAGAGTTTAAACTAGAATTGCTGGGGGGGTGAGAACCGAACTGAAGAGACAGAGGAAGGGGCGGCTGGCTCCCAAATAGAGAAAGCTTGTAGACAGTGCGAGAGGGTGGATAGGCAGGTGATAGAGGAGAGATGCGCTCAGACTGATGGTTTGAGATATGTCTATTTTAATGAAAGGAGTATCATATACAAAGCAGATTAGCTTAGAGCGTGGATCAGTACTTGGAGCTATGAAGTTGTATCCATTACAGAGACCTGGATACCTTAGGAATGGGTACTTAGACTGGCAGGTTTTAGATGTTTCAGAAAGGAGAGGGTGGGAAGCAAAAGAGGTGGGGGAATGGCACTGCTGATCAGAATAGTGTCACGGCTGCAGAAAAGGAGGAAGTCATTGAGGGATTGTCTACTGAGTCTCTGTGGGTGGAAGTTAGAAACAGGAAGGGGTCAATAACTCTACCGGGTGTTTTTTATGGACCACCCAATAGTAACAGGGACATCAAAGAGCAGATAGGGAGACAGATTCTGGAACGGTGCAATAACAGGGTTGTCATGATGGGAGATTTTAATTTCCCCAATAATCATTGGCATCTCCCTAGAGTGAAGGGTTTAGATGGGGTGGAGTTTGTTAGGTGTGTTCAGGAAGGTTTTCTGACACAATATGTAGATAAGCCTACAAGAGGAGAGGCGGTACTTGATCTGGTATTGGGAAATGAACCTGGTCAGGTGTCAGGTCTCTCAATGGGAGAGCATTTTGGAGATCGGGATCACAATTCTATCTCCTTTACCATAGCATTGGAGAGAAATAGGAGCAGACAAGTCAGGAAAATGTTTAATTGGAGTAAGAGGAAATATGAAGCTATCAGGCAGGAACTTGGAAGCATAAATTGGGAGCAGATGTTCTCAGGGAAATGTATGGCAGAAATGTGGCAAATGTTCAAGGGATATTTGTGTGGCGTTCTGCAAAGGTATGTTCCAATGAGAGAGGGAAGGGATGGTAGAGTACAGGAACCATGGTGCACAAAGGCTGTTGAAAATCTAGTCAAGAAGAAAATAAATGCTTATGAAAGGTTCAAAAAACTAGGTAACCATAGAGATCTAGAAAATTATAAGGCTAGCAGGAAGGAGCTTAAGAATGAAATTAGGAGAGCTAGAAAGGGCCATGAGAAGGTCTTGGCGAGCAGGATTAAGGAAAACCCCAAGGTATTCTACAAGAATGTGAAGAGCAAGAGGATAAGACTGAGAGAGAATAGGACCAATCAAATGTGACAGTGGAAAAGTGTGTATGGAATCAGAAGAGGTAGCAGAGGTACTTAATGAATACTTTGCTTCAGTATTCACTTCGGAAAAAGACCTTGGCGATTGTAGGGATGACTTACAGCAGACTAAAAAGCTTGTGCAGATAGACATTAAGAAAGGGGATGTGCTAGAGCTTTTGGAAAGCATCAAGTTGGATAAGTCACCGGGACCGAACGAGATATACCCCAGGCTACTGTGGGAGGTGAGGGAGGAGATTGCTGAGCCTCTGGCAATGATCTTTGCATCATCAATGGGGACAGAGGAGGTATCGGAGGATTGAAGGGCTGCAGATGTTGTTCCCTTATTCAGGAAAGGGAGTAGAGATAGCCCGGGAAATTATAGACCAGTGAGTCTTAATTCGGTGGTTGGTAAGTTGATGGAGAAGATCCTGACAGGCAGGATTTATGAACATTTAGAGAGGCATAATATGATTAGCAATAGTCAGCATGGCTTTGTCAAAGGCTGATCGTGCCTAGAGAGCCTGATCAAATTTTTTGAGGATGTGACTAAACATATTAATGAAGGTAGGGCAGTAAATATAGTGTATATGGATTTCAGCAAGCCAATTGATAAGGTACCCCATGCAAGGCTTATTGAGAAATTTAGGAGGCATGGGATCCAAGGGGACCTTGCTTTGTGGATCTAGAATTGGCTTGCTCACAGAATGCAAAAAGTGGTTGTAGATGGGTCATATTCTGCATGGAGGTCGGTGACCAGTGGTGTGTCCCAGGGATCTGCTCTGAGACCCCTTCTCTTCGTGATTTTTATAAATGACCTGGATGAAGAAGTGGAGGGATGGGTTAGTAAATTTGTTGATGACACAGATTTGGGGGTGTTGTGGATAGTGTGCAGGGCTGTCAGAGGTCACAGCAGGACATCAATAGGATGCAAAACTGGGCTGAGAGTGGCAGATGGAGTTCAACCCGGATAAGTGTCAGGTGGTTCATTTTGGTAGGTCAAATATGATGGCAGAATATAGTATTAATGGTAAGACTCTTGGCAGTGTGGAGGATCAGAGGGATCTTGGGGTCCGGGTCCAAAGGACACTCAAAGCTGCTGCACAGGTTGACTGTGTGGTTAAGAAACCATACGGTTTATTGGCCTTCATCAACCGTAGGATTGAGTTCAAGAACCGAGAGGTAATGTTACAGGTATATAGGACCCTGGTCAGACCCCACTTGGAATACTATGCTCAGTTCTGGTCGCCTCACTACAGGAAGGACATGGAAACCATAGAAAGGGTGCAGAGGAGATTTACAAGGATGTTGCCTGGATTGGGGAGCATGCCTTATGAGAATAGGTTGAGTGAACTTGGCCTTTTCTCCTTGGAGTGATGGAGGTGACCTGATAGAAGTGTATAAGATGATGAGAGGCATTGATCGTGTTGATTGTCAGAGGCTTTTTCCCATGGTTGAAATGGCTAACACGAGAGGGTACAGTTTTAAGGTGCTTGGAAGTAGGTACAGAGGAGATGGCAAGGGGTAAGTTTTTTATGCAGAGAGTGGTGAGTGCGTGGAATAGGCTGCCGACGACAGTGGTGGAGGCGGATACGATAGGGTCTTTTAAGAGATTCCTGGACAGGTACATGGAGCTTAGAAAAATAGAGGGCTATGTGTAACCCTAGGTAATTTCTAAAGTAAGTACATGTTCGGCACAGCATTGTGAGCTGAAGGGCCTGTATTGTGCTGTAGGGTTTCTTTGTTTCTATGTTTCTAAATTCCCCTGTTCATTTTCTTTCATGGCCTTCTGTTCCCTCCTATCAGATTCCCCCTTCTCCAGGCCTTTATCTCTTCCACCAATTGACTTTCCAGCTCTTGACTTTACCCCTCCCCCCTCCCAGTTTCACCTATCACCTACAACCTGGTACTTCTTCCTCGCCCCTTCCCCACCTTCTTACTCTGACTCCTCATCCTTTTTTCCCAGTCCTGATGAAGGGTCTCAGCCTGAAACATCGACTGTACTCTTCCACAGATGCTGCCGAGCCTGCTGAGTTTCTCCAGCATTTTGTGTGTGTTACTTTGATTTCCAGCATCTGCAGATTTTCTCTTGCTTTTGAAGCTCAAAAAATTGCATGACCCACCTGAGAGGCTGCTGCGTAGTTCAAAGACTTCTCATGAACTTCTCGCAGCAACGAAAATAAACGATGAATGTCAGCACTTCAACGTTGCTTCAGGAATCCCTCCCTGACAATCTCACTACCTCTGGGGATTTCAGCACCGAGGGTGGAGAAAATATATTGTCTGTTTGGAGGAATCAAGTTAGTGCAGGAACACCAGAAAGCAGCCTTCGAAAAAGTTAAGAAAGTGAATGCAGATGTGTGGTGTAAAATTGCACATTACTCCAGGTAACCATGAAGATTATCAGATGTTCTGCAGTCCTGCTTTGTGTCCATTGACTGTGGTGTTTGATACATTGCAATAGTGACTGTGATTGATAATTTCACTTGCTGTGGTACATGCTAAAGTCATAATTGGTGCTGTAAATGTTTCCTATAGTGGGAGTGTCTAGGACCAGAGGGTACAACCTCAAGATAGAAGAATGCCCCTTTTGAACAGAGATGAAGAGGAATTTCTTGATCCAGAGAATGATGAACCTGCGGAATTCATTGCTATAGATGACCATGGAGGCTGATAGATTGGAGGTAGATAGATTTTTAATTCATCAGGACATCAAAGGATATAGGGAGAAGGCAGAAGAATGGGTTTGAGAGGGATAATAAATTAGCCATAATGGAATGGCGGAGCAGACTTGCTGGGCCTAAAGATCTAATTCTGGTCCTATGTCTTATAGTCTTACAACAGCAATATTCCAGAATAACTGAAAGCCCACCATGACATTCACATCAGCCATTCCTCTCCACAGCTCCTCAGTACCCTTCATTCCCCCACACACTTAACGCTTACACTCCACACCTCGTATCTACACAGTCACTGTCCTGCTGTGTTTTCAAATGTCCTGCTGCTACCTAGAAGACTTCCTCTTGCCAAGAGTCTCTTTGTCTCTTCATCATTTCCTATTAGAATCACCTTAGATATAGATACTCCTGTACCTATATGTTATGTACATACTGTACAAGCTAATCTTAAGTATATACAGCCACACTCAAAGTTACTTGCAGATTGTGTTTTGTAGGATTGCTTTTATATTTATATTTATTGTGTTTTTATGCTTACTGTGTTTTTATACATTGCATTGGATCCAGAGTAAGAATTATTTTATTCTCCTTTACACTCATGTTCTGGAGAATGACAATAAACAATCTTGAGTCTTGAATCTTGACGTGTACAAGTGTGGCAGAGGAGAAAGTGCAGGAAAAATTTACTTGACTGGCCAGTTTCAGTCTGTTAGGAAAGGTCTCTTTCGTAGAAATCAGGACAACATGATAGAACTCTTGAAAACAGGATAGTGATAGAAGCAATGTTTCAGTTACAGCCAAGACTAGAAAAAGCAGCCATTCATCTACAAAGTCACAAATAAGTCCAAAAGGGAATTAAGGACACTCTTCTTTTCCCAAAGAATGGTGAGGATGTGGACTACTCTCCCACTGGGAGAATAATTGAGATTTGTTTCATTAAAAGCTGGATATATAGGCAGGAGGACAAGGAACAAATGACCACGTGGATGGGGGAGATGGTGGTTCCTGTCAGTTCAGCTGAATGGCTGTAAATATTTAGTCATAGAAAATTTATACAGAGATAAACATAGCGAAGGCAATTGGATAGGGCACTCTGCATGTAAATGGGAAGTTGGATCCCCGATATGAGATCCATATGGGTAATACAGTTTCCTTTCTGATTTTCTCAAACAAGGAGATTATGTGCTGTTTCTTCCCCTCTGCCATCCGATTCCTAAATGGACATTGAACCCATGAACACTACATTACTACTTTTATTTCTGCGCCACTTGTTTAATTTAACCATTCAATATATGTAATTCACAATTTTTTCTTCTATTATTATGTATGGCAGCCATAAAGGTATATGCCGGTGATAATAAAGCCAAATCTGATTCTGAGTTCTGGTCACCTCCCTACAGGAAAGATATCAACAAGACTGAAAGAGTGCAGAGAAAATTTACAAGGATGTTGCTGGGACTTGAGAACCTGAGTTATATGGAAGGTTTGAAAAGGGATTTAATTCCCGGGAGCACTGGAGATGTGATAGAGATATCAAAGCTATGAGGGGTATAGATAGGATAAATGCAATCAAACTTTTTGGGTGAGACTACAACTAGAGTTCATGGGTGAAATATTTAATCAGAACCTGGGGGGGGGGGGAACAGCTGCCGGTGGAAGTAGTGGATTCGGGTTCAATTTCAGCATTTAAGAGACATTTTGATAAACCCATTTATAGAAGGGGTATGGGGAGGTTATGGTCCACGTGCGGGTCAATGGGACTAGGCAATATCATAGCTCGGCATGGAGTAGATGGACCAAAGGGCCTGTTTCTGTGCTGTAGTGCTCTATGACACTTGGGCTCTAAGTTGCCCCACAAGGATCGTAAAGTTGGCAATACTCTAGTGGATGATGCTAAACCATGTTTATCCATGAGTCACTCACTGGAATGGAGCTTACAGCTGAATGATTTGACATTTATCTCTAGTTCCTACCCAGTGGGAACTTCGAGGAACCACTAGTGATCTTTTTTTCCCCAGTGACCCAGAATAAAGCCAGCCAACACAAAGTTGACAAGCTGAACCAACCAGCAAAGTAGAACCATGTGAAAAATGAAAATGTGAGACAAATGAGGGAAGAAAAGAAAGTAATAAATTATTTATTTAGTCTCATGTAGAAGTACGATCTATTCTGTTTAATCTTTAAGTTATTGTCAACGTGTCCATCTCATACTGAAACCTTTAGTCATTCAGGAAATGAATTCTCAATCAACTTCACTAGAAACAGGACCTTGACCTACCCAATGCCAAGTAATAACATTAGACATCAAAAATAGATTAGATGACATTTCTTCTTCTAATTGATGGTTGATCTGAGCTAGAGCTTTAAAAGCAAGAAAGATGACTTTAAAATCAACTGTAAAAGGAAGCCAATGCAGAACAGCTGTGACAAGAATGACACACTCTCTCATCCTGATTTTAGTTAGAAGTCTAGTAGTGGTGTTCTGAATGAGTTGAGGTTTGCAAACAGATTGCTTTGGAAGGCCAGTAAAAAGCGAATGCAGTCATTTAGTCTATTCAATATAAAGGTGTGAATTAGTTTTTCAGCGTCGTTATGTGACAGAAGCAGACATACTTTTGCAATATTTCTTAAGTGTATAAATGCGGCTCGTCGCTTTCTTTATATGGGATAACACCCATACCAATGGATCAATCACAGGACACCCAAACTCTGATCAGTATTGTAGCCACAGAACCTATATGCTGATTAACCTGAGCTGTAGGTTGATGGTAACCAACAAGACGTTGATGGTGGGAGACTTGGCAATGAAAGTGCCATTGAACCTCAAGGTCAGATGGTTACACTATGTCATGTTGGAGATGGTTGTCCTCAAGATGTTGATGGTGTGAGACTTGGCAATGGAAATTCTATTGGACTTCCAGGTTAGGTGGTTACTCTTTCTCACGTTGGAGATGGTCATTGCCTGTTTATTAGTAGGAATGTTAATGCCTGTTATAAACTCATACCTGAATTGTGTCTTGTTCTTTCTGCAACGCAGGCATGCTTCACTTGCTGAGGAGATGTGAATAGCGATAAACAATGCACAGCCAAGGGTAAGCTTGAGACAGAATGGAGAAGGAATGGGATTATGAAGGATGTGAAGATGACTGAAAGACTCTCCTTCGGTGATGTCCTGAGGCTGAGAGGGCCTCACACAATCAAAGCCATTTTTGTGTGAGGTAGTACTCCAACCATCACAGTGCTTATTCTCTGATGCCCACTGGCTGTAATTTTACCTGGGCTCATTGAGGCCACATGCAGTCAAATGATGTGGTGCTCACATCACATCTGGTAGCTCAGCTGCAGCCTTCTCCAAACGTGTGTCTTTCAGCATCTACATAAGAGATTCTGCCGAAATACATTCAAAATGCTGGAGGAACTCAGCAGGTCAGGCAGCATCTATGGAGAGGAACAAAGAGCCAATGTTTTGGGCCGAGACTCTACATTGAGCTCCTGAGGACATATATAGTCTCAGGAATTTACGGTTACGGTTGCGATAATGGATCCCGCAACCCGCCTGGGTCATAGGGGCGCTGTACAGATGAGCATTGATGTACAGTTGCCTCCATCTCTCACGGTTGTGGGTGAGTGCCTGGGTTGTGGCAGAGCTCCCTCCGGTCTACTCTGCAATGTTGTCTGTCCATTTCTTCCTCTGTCTGCCCTTCTTTCTTTTCCCCTGCACCATTCCCTGAAGAATGGTCCTTGACAGTCGAAGAATTTACTACTGCTTAATTTTAAATAAAGTCTCGCAAAATATTCTAAAAGGCCTTGACTGAATAATTAGGAAAACTGCCAAAGAAATACTCCATCTACCCCAGGACACTACCGATGGGGGTTTTGTATGCTCATAATGAGATGGAGGACTATACCGACCAAAACTTGAGGTGCAGATTCTGATAGTGATCAAAAGGAAAAGCACTAAATTACTTTTCCTTCATCAGTGTGTTACTCCTTCAACATGTCCAGACTTCCCACCTACCGCCCTATCACCCACCTTCCCTTCTGTTCCCTTCTCTCCTTCCTCACTTTCTCCGCAACTTCACACCTCTGACTTTCTCCAGTTCTAATGAAGCCTTGCTGGCTGGGAACACTGGCTCTGTTTTCTACAGGCCCCACTGAGTACCTCCACTACCTTCTGTCTTGCAATCCTAAATAATGATTTAGGCGAGGATATGTGATCTGATGGGATGTTGACAAGTTTCCCAAAACTGATGTGAAATCTTTGCTATGGTTTTTCAATTCTATTTATACTCTTGCTAAAATAGCTTCCAATAATGCAGTAGATATTGCCACAGAAGTACATTGTATTCTAATTAAGCAGATGCATTCACCATTGATTTCACAGCAACTGGAAAACAATCTTTCATCGTTCATTATTTCAAATGCCAGGAATTGTTGGATGTACTATGATTAATCATGCTTCAACTTTGTTCTGAAGCCAATCTACTGAAATTCAGCCTGTTGAATAATTTCTGTATTTATACAAGACAACCCAATTAGTATGGACAGGCGGTTTGACATTGCCGAACTTTTCCCTGGCTATTAATTCCAAAATTACCACAGTCTTGAGATGGTACCCAGGGCCATAAATTAAAAACTGCTTCCTTCCAGGTGCTTCAAATGTGAAAACTTCAAATCCAAATCAATTAGATTAGATTATGAGAACACTCAGTCCTCTTTTATTGTTATTTAGAAATGCATACATGCTTTAAGAAATGATACAATGTTTCTCTGGAGTGATATCACTGAAAACAGGACAAATCAAAGGCTAACACTGACAGAACCACATAATTATAACATATAGTTACAGCAGTGCAAAGCAATACCATAATTTGATGAAGAACAAACCATGGGCACGTTAAAAAAGTCTCAAAGTCCCCGAGTCGATCAACTCCTGAGTCCCCGATAGCAGGCAGCAAAAGGGGCAAACTCCCTGCCATAAACCTCCAGGCACCGTCAACTTGCCGATGCCTTGGAAGCAGCTGACCACAGCCGACACTGAGTCCGTCCATCTGAAAACTTCGAGCCTCCAACCAGCCCCTCCGATACAGCCTCCCGAGCGCCATCCTCTGCCGAGCACCTTCAACCTAGCCCCGGCTGCTGAAACAAGCAAAGCCGAGGATTTGGGTCCTTCTGCTCTGGAGATTCCGGTTACCACACAGTAGCAGTGGCAGCGAAGCGGGTGTTTCAGAAGTTTTCCAGATGTTCCTCCGTACTCTCACGTCTGTCTCCGTCAAATCAGAATTGTGCACGGTCTCTTACTTGACAGGTTACAGATATCATTCACTGGAGCGGCCGCGCGTGCTGCTATCGCACCGCCATCTTCTCCTCCTTCCCAACCAAGTTTGGGTAAGACCACATTTGGATAACCGGGAGAGGTTCTGTTTTTGCCATATATTAGAAAGGACATTGAACAAGGAATAACAAAGATAAGAATTTTGTGTATATTTGACATGCCATCTAAAACTTCGACAAACTTCTATAAATGCACTGTGGAGAGTATCCTGACTGGCTGTATCATGCTCTTGTACGGAAATAATAAAGCACAAGAATGGAAAAACCTACAAAAAGTGGTTGACACAGCCCAGCCCATCACAGGTAAAGCTCTCCCCACCAGTGAGCGCATCCATTGTCTTACGAAAGCAGCATCTATCATCAAGGACCCCACCATCTAGGCCATGCTCTCTTCTTGCTGCTGCTATCATGAAGGACGTGCAGGAGCCTTAGGACTCACACCATCAGCTTCAGGAACAGTTATTACCTTCAACCATCAGGCTCCTGAACCAATGCAGGTAACTTCACTCTCCTCAACTCTGAACTGATTCCACAGCCCATGGACTCGCTTTCAAGGACTCTACAACTCATGATCTCAGTATTATTTATTTATTTCTCTCTCTCGTTATCTATTTATTTTGTAATTGCATTGATTGTCTCTTCTGCACATTGATTGCTTGTCAGCAGTTATTTGTAATTTTTCATTGATTCTATTGTACTACTTTGTTTTACTGTGAACGCCCTAGTTCCTCTATGTTGTCATAGTTGGGGGAGGTAGTGGGGATAAGCCCTCACGACCTATCCAATGCTCCTAATGGTGTGCATCTCAAATAGTCTTTGTCAACCAAGTCCAACTTCTGGCCTTCATTTGTGGCTTAACTAAGCCCGGCTGAACCGTTTCTACTGACAGAAGGGGCAAAGATGGGTTACTGGCACCTGAAGTGGTCATTTCAGCCAGATGGGGCTTGTCAGCTCATCTAGGAAAAGGAAAACTCTGATCTCACACCTCTGCTACCTTGCGGACATACCATTGGGAAGGCTTCAGGACTAAACCCCGAGGAAAAATCTAGAGCTGGAGTCCCTAAGGCAGTCCTACGTTGAGTTCAACACTGACTGGAAACCCCTGTGGTGCTGTTGGTGCCAAACTGTATTGACCTCTGCTGTTCCTTTGGATTCATTAGCTGCGTGGGCAGCAGCTTGCTCCCCATATCATACTGCCCTGGTGTGCACATCACAAAGGCAGCTAGGATGCAACGTCCATTGTCCACCCCAACCAGTGGAGGGCCTCACTGTGAGTGGCTGCAAGGAAATGAATCTCAGAGTAGTATACAGTAACACAACCACACTTTAATAATAAATTTATTTTGCATCTTGAACTTTAATATGGTGACATCAGAACTGAGAAGTTGTATGCACCTTCTGTAAAGCGGAGACTTGAGGCTGGAAGGTATCGATCTTGAAGTAATGAAAGAGGCTGTCATGTACAGAAGACAAGAGATACTGCTTGAAATCTTGAGCAACACACACAAAATGCAGGAGGAACTCTATGGAGGAGAATAAACATTTGACACTTCAGCCGAGACTCTTCATCAGGACTGGAAAACAAGGGGAAGAATATGAAGAGTACACAGGTAAGCTTCTGGCAATGCCACCTACCGGGTTATGTCTATATGTTGTCATGTGCAAATATGGATCCTTTTACCTTCCCATAAGGTGGTTATGCGTTTGTTTGCAGAAACCTCTCCGGGTCCAACAAATGGTGCAAATGTTTGCCTTAAACATTGTCCTTGTGATCACAAGACATTGTTGAATAGTGGTAAAACAAAATACTGTAAATTGGGTCCACTGGTTCATTGGTGAGACTGACCACAGATGAGCAGCATCACCTTGGTTGTTCCGTGGACTAGGCCCTCATACTACAGCTTTAGCTGTTGTAAGCCACTCAGGGAAGGAAATGTTGAAGGCATTGTGGGACAGAACAGAGGCATGGTGGGTGTGCTGGAATCCTTGCTGGGTTGGGGGCTGGACCCTGTGGGCCAGATCTCCCATTGGTGCTGCTCTCCAGTGCTCGTTCCCAGGGAGACAAGCTGGATTGCTTTCACCTGCGGCTGACCCAGCACGATATGAGAAACTGCTGCATGCTTGTTCTTACAGAAACATGGCTCCAAGACATCATCCTATGCACCATCAGTCTGCAAGTTATGCCACTCAGGGACATGTGCTAATATTATTTTGTGACTGTATGTGCTATTGTAACAATCTATGCTGTGTGCTGTGTGTGACTGTATGTACTGTGTTTTTCACCTTTGCACCAGAAGAACACCGTTTCATTGAGCTATATACATGTGAATGGTTGAATGGCAATTAAACTTGAACTTCTATGGAGTTATAAATTTATTTGAACATTATGGAATCATCATCAAAAGTCGCATTGAGACCAAGACTGGGTAGAAGGATGGCTCTATGAATATGTAACTATCCAAAGGATAAGTGATGAAACAGACCTTGTCCCTTAAGAGGTAGGGATACATCTTTAACAATGTGCTAATAGCAAGAACATTCCGAATATGTAAAACTGTGGAATTCATTGCCACAAACGGCGGTGGTCGCCAAGTTTTTGGGTGTATTTAAAGTGGAAGTTGATAGATGCTTAATTAGACAGGGCATCAATGGTTATGGGGAGAAGGCAGGAGAATGGGAATGAGAAAGATAATAAATCACCCATGATGGAAAGGTAGAGCAGACTCAATGGGCCGAATGGCTTAATGCCCTTCCTACAGTCTATCTTATGATCTTATTCACCTATTGTTCTCCCCTTGTACTGTCGTATCAATGGGACAGAATCAGATGTCCCACGCCCAATGATCGCTTTCACTAGCCACAAAGAGAGGCTGTATTTTCAGAAGACCTGTTCTTATTTTAGTTTAACCGGAGTTATCTTATCTATAATGTTATGGCTCTAGAATGATCCCCAACAGAAATGATTCTTTAATCAGCAGGTCAGGCAGCATCTATGGAAAGGATGTCTCAGCCCAAAATATTCGACTCCTTATTCCTTTCCATCGATGCTGCCTGATCTGCTGTGTTCCTCCAGCATTTTGTGTGTGTTACTCAGGATTTCCAGCATCTGCAGGATCTCTTGCATTTATTATTCTTTAATCCCAGGTTTTAGATTTAAAGAAAATGCCTCAGTGGAAGCAGTGTACAGAGCAAGCCGTTGCACAAGTCTCAGTCGACTTTTTCCACACGCTCCAAAGCTCTGCTAATGACATAAGTCATTTTTAAAAATGGAAAGCGAAACCTCCTTGGAAATATTCATGGAAATAAAGTGTGAACCATGAAGAGTCAGGGTGTAGAGTAATGCAAGCTATGTGCAGGCAGGTGGGAGTAGTTGGAATGGTATTGTGGTTGGCAGAGACATGGTGATCCAAAAGGCTTATCTCTGTGCTGTACTATTTTATGTAAATCTGGGGGCTTGCTGGGCAGCATGACTCAAAGAGCCTATTCCATGCCATATCTCAATAATAAAAACATATTTCCATAGCAAAATTTTACATCCCTTTCAGGATGTCACAAAGTACTTCACCACCAATGAAGTGTGACTATGAACAAAGTCACCAGAGAGAGACTGAAGCTGATAGATATAGAAGTCTTTATTCAGCCAAACAAACAGGAGACACTCTTGGAAGAAGAGGCCTGCCTGGCCCAGTATTACATGACATTTTTATATGCTAAAGATCAAAGGCAACAGCAGGACACTTCGAAGTTACAATGCTTCCTTTGAATTACATATAATTTTCAAAGACTTCCATCTTCACACTAACACTCCAGATACCCAAAATGAATGTTAATCCCCACTCACTCTGGGCTGCATTCATGCAAATACAGACATCGGAGGTCAAGTGGAATGTTTCTTTATTTGCAATTGACCCCATTCAGCAGCTCCAAGAACACCATTGTTCTGGGTGCATTTAAAATCCAATCGATAATCCATTTTCAGGTCTGAAGACTGGCTGCTGTTGAAATGAATATTTGTTATATACCATAACCCGAGAATATGCCTTAACAGAAGCATGTTTCAAAGAACGGTCTCAAACCCATTCTGAAGGGTCTCAATCTGAATTTTTGACTGTTCATTTCCCTCCAAAGATGCTGCCTGACCTGATGAGTTCACCAAGTACCTTTTATGTGATTTGTTCCATATTTCCAGCATGTGCAGAATCTATTGTGTTTCCAAACAAATATATCACTGTTCAGGACTCAATATCAACTGCTCCAACTCTGTGTAACATGGTTTTTCTATCTGTGTAAAAAGTGGCCATATGTTAGTTTGCCTGTGTTTTATTTCTCCCTCTCTCTGCTGGGCATACACCACGATTGTACGTTCTAGTATCAATTGTTTGGAGACAATAAAGTATAAAGTATTTCTGCTATTAGAAACACACACCATTAAGAAGCGTGAGCACCCCATAACTGCCCCCAGCAAATCATTATTTTTCCTGGAGTTCGGAATCATAGAGGTTTATCTGCTTTTCAGCTTTCCCTGTGAGCAGTTACACCCAGTGGCCACTTTGCTAAGTATGCCTGTACACCTGCTCTTTAATGCAAAAACCTAATCATTCAATCATATGGCAGCAACTGAAAGTTCAAGTAAACTTATCATTAAAGTATTTTTAAAGTTTTATTTTTAGGCATCCATTAGTCTCGTAAGACCATGGATTTGTGCCTTGGAAGGTTTCCAGGGTGCAGGCCTGGGCAAGGTTGTATGGAAGACTGGCAGTTGCCCATGCTGCAAGTCTCCCCTCTCCACGCCACCGACGTTGTCCAAGGGAAGGGCACTAGGGCTGATACAGCTTGGCACTGGTGTCGTTGCAGAGCAATGTGTGGTTAAGTGCCTTGCTCAAGGACACAACACGCTGCCTCAGCTGAGGCTCGAACTAGTGACCTTCAAATCACTAGACTGACACCTTAACCACTTAGCCACGCGCCAACACACAAGTACATATACGTTACCATAAACAAATCTGAGATTTGTTTTCTTGCGGGCATTCATAGTAAACACCACAGAATCAATGAAAACCCACAGACTGCAACACAGACAAATGATGTGCAAAAGAGAACAAAATGTGGAAATATATAAAAAACCTCAAAGTAATAATAATAATAAATAAATAATAAATGTCCAGAGCTTGAGATGAAGAGTCATTGAAAGTGAGTCCATAGGTTGTGGGAACAGTTCATTGTTGGGATGAGTGAAGTTCAGTGAAGTTATTCACCTCCTGAACTTGGTGGTATGGTTCCTGTGGCTCCTGTACCTGTTCTCAGCTCCTTTGTCTCTGCTGCATCTGCTCCCAGGATGAGGGTTTCCCTTCCAGGACACCAAAGATGTCCTTCTTCAAAGAACAGGGTTTCCCTTCTTCCACCATTGATGCTGCCCTCACTCGCATCCGACATCCATGCTCACCCTCGACTCCATTGCAGGGGATGTGGCATGCATATGATGGACGGATCTCCAATCAAGTTGTAGTTGTCTCAGCCAATCAGGGCCCTACTGTTTTTACCACATACAAGCCCAATGTGGTCGGTTGATTGTCGTATTTCTCTGTTACAAATGTCATTCCCACAGGAGTTTCCTTTTCTCCAGTATACTATAAGTTCTTAGTTGAATATCTGCAGGCTTTATTTCAGTATCTTTGTAAAGCCGTTCAAACTCATTTTGTGGAATGACTGAAACAGCTGAGCCAGTGACCAATTCCATTTTAATTAATTTTCTGTTCACTTCTAGCATAAGTTATATTGCTTGTATATTATTGGTTTCATATTGTAAATCTCAAGGCTACACAGTCCTGCATCACTCTCATCATTATCAGCTTTTTCATCAACAGCATTCAGATTAGTGTTCTTTTTGAAACTGCATCTTGACTTTTTCACTTTCCTGTGCAGTCCATTTATTTTATCCTGCCTGGTATGCTCTTTGTATGTATCCTACTTTGTTACATTTTCTGCAAATTTTGCCTTTAAATCTGCATAGGTCTGGTGTATAATGGTACACAATTCATTTGGCCAGGCTGGTTTCTGTTTAGATATTGCAATTTTGTTCACGCTCACTTTCATTCCTGACTGAAATCAATTGTGTCTCTGTTTGCTGTTTCCGTTGATACAGCTGTTTCAACTGCTTTTTTCAATTTGAGTTGTGCTTCAGTTAGGGGTAGTTTTTGAATGCTTTCTTGCACGATTCACAAGCTAAGTGATCTCTCAGTGTATTATTAAGCCCATCATTGAACAGACAATGCTCAGCCTCTTCATTCAGCTACATATGCTGAAATGGATTCCCCTTCCTTTTGATTCTTTTTATGAAACCTAAAGTGTTTTGCAATCAACAATAGCTTTGGTTCCACATGTTCCTGCATTTCAGCAAAGCTCATTCCGTCTGCTTTGTATGGAGCAATTAAACTTCTAAGCAAACTGTATGCTTTTCCACCCAATGCACTCATCAAAACCGTTACTTGTTTCTCATTGACTATTCCATTTGTTTTAAAATACTGCTCAGTTTGTTTATGACCCTGCAAATCTGTCCATTTTCTGCCTTTTTTTTAAGCTCAAACATCTCCTTTTTTAAAGAAACACATGCTGTGTTTTTTTTTACTCAACTATTTCTCACTGTACTTTTTTAAACCTCAAATATCTTGTAGCGCTTTTTAAAAACTTGTATATCTAGCTGTTCTTCAAGGGCTGGGTAGTCATCTCAAGTTTGATTAAAATGTCCACGGTGCTACAGAGATGCAGATCTTTCCCATTTAAAATATATACTCAATTGCCACTTTAGGAGGTACACCTCCTTGGCAAGTATCTAATCAGCCAATCCTGTGACAACAACTTGATGCATAATAACATGCAGTCAAGAGGCTTATTTCTTGTTCAGATCAATCATCATAATGGGGACGAAATGTGATCTAAGTGATTCTGATAGTTGGTGTCAGATGGGGTGATTTGAGTATCTCAAAAACTGTTGACCTTCTGGAAATTTACGCACAACAGTCTCTAAAGTTTACAGAGAATGGTGCAACAACAAGCAAACAAAAATATACAATGAGAGGCAGTTCCGTAGGTGAAAATGCCTTGTTAATGATAAATGTCATAGGAGGATGACCAGATTGATTCAAGCTGACAGGGAGGTGACAGTAACTTAAATAACCATATGTTACAACAGTGGTGTGCAGAAGACCATCTCTGAATGCACAACACATCGAACCATGAAGTGGATGGGCTACAGCAGTACAAGACCATGATCATACACTTAGTAGCCACTTTATTAGGAACAGGAGGTAATTAATAAAATGGCCACCGAGTGTAAGTTAAGATTGATTGAAGTTTTAAGGTCCGTGTGGGTTTAGACAAGGTAAATACTGGGCTGTTCAAAGACTGGATTTTACATGTTGAATAGAAGATTCAAACAGGATAGGAAGAATTTCTTTTATACACAGAGCAGTGATGATCCATATTTCACTGCCTTTAAGGATGATGAAGATAGAGACAACCAGAGACAAAAAAGAAGTGGATGGATGCTGTTTGCAGAGGTAATGGGAAGAATCTGAATCAGGTTTATTATCACTGACATCATCGTGAAATTTGTCATTTTGCAGCAGGAGTGCAGTACAGTATACAAAAAATTACTATAACTTACAATAAGAAAAATAAAGAGAGCAAAAATGAAGTAGTGTTCATGAGTTCATTGTCCATTCAGAAATCTGTTGGTGGAGGGGAGAAAGCTATTCCTAAAATGCTGAGAATGTGTGTCTTCAGGCTTCTGTACCTCCTCCCTGATGGTAGCAATGAGAAGAGGGCATGTTCTGGGTGGTGAGGGTCCTTAATGTTCGATGCTTTTCTTCCTGAGGCATCACTTTTTAAAGATGTCCTCAACAACGAATTTAGCTGACAGAGTCTACAACCCTTTGTGTTTATTTTCGATCCTGTGCAGTGGCCCTTCCACACAGATGGCGGTGCAATAAGTTGGAATGCTCTCCACTGTACATCTGCAGAAAGTCTTCGGTAACATACCAAATCTCCTAATGGAATACAGCTATTTATTCCTAATAAAATGGAGCAAGTGAAAGGACTGACAGGGTTGCTAGCATGGAGTCAATGGGCCGAACAGTCCCATGCAAATATAATTCTATGACTCCAGTGATGGTAATCTACACAATACAATGATGTTTTTGATTGTCCCCTCCCCCTTGCTATTTCACATTCTGTGGAAATGAGGAACATTTAGTTCATCTGGAATTCTATGAGACAGCTACAGACAGATAGTACTGACATCATCAGCAGAGGCAGAGAATTGTTCACAGCACAGCTAAATGGGAGACACAGCGGGAAGAAAGTGCCAGGAGGGATCTCGGCAAATAAGCCTGCACCCTCTGACTATTTCATAAAACTTTGATGCATAATTTTCTTTTCATTAAAGCATTTTCGAGACATGTTGTGTCACATCTATACTGCAGGCTGTCTCCCACAGATGTAGTGTGCTCATTCTGAAGATGATTTCTGTTATGTTATGAGATGACTTTCATAGCAGCAGCACAAGAACTTGCATTTACATAGCACCTTCAACGAGGCAAAATAAATGATTTCTACCAGACTGCAATTGCCAGTCAACCATGTTAGGGAGCCATAGTTTGTGGTTACAGTTCTAGACTAGAAATCCAAAGTCCCGGGCTATTGATTTAAAAGCAAGAATTCAAATGCCACTGTTAAAGTTGGGGTATGCAAAAAATCTGGCATAAGTTGTTAAAGATACTCTTTCTTAAATAGTTCCTTGGGATCGAGGGTGACTTACTTCCAGTTTGGTTTTGTGCGTTCTGAGCTGGTTAATAAGGCAAATGTGGGAGCTGCAGAAGGCACAGGTGAGGCCCGACAGGATGGAGAGTGACACACTAAAATTGCTGGAGGAACTCAGCAAGTCGGACAGGGTTTAGGAATAGGAATAATCAGTCAATGTTTCTGTCCAGGACCCTTCATCAGGAGCTATCCCCATCCATCTTCTTAGTTTACCCCTCCCCCACACACACCCACCTTCCCCCTCACCTGTCACCAGCCATCTTTTACTCCTTCCTCTTCCCCCCCCCCCCCCCCCGACCCACCACCTTTTTATTCTGGCATTTATTTATTGTTAACTGTTAATGTACTTGCCTCAAACACTTACTCCATGTACACTCCATATACTGACCACTCTCAGGGTGAAAAGATTATTCCTCGGGATAGCATTAAATCTCTCCCCACTCACCTTAAACCTGTGCTCTCTAGTTATTTTTAACTACAAAAGGCCACTTGCAGAAGTCTTCTTTAATAATTACCAGCAGTCAGTCCAAGCTTTGTAAAGCTGAAGTTATTATAACTTCCAACCTGACAGCAAAAATTAGGGGGAAGTTAGAGGATTGCAAAGCTTTTAAAGACCAGCAGAACAGAGATTAAAAAGTCATTAAGAAGGAAAAGATGGAATGCAAATCTAAGCTAGCTAATAATATTAAAGGAGAAACAAAATGTTCCTTCAGATACATGAAATTAAAAAGAGAAGTGAGAGTGGATATCAGACCACTGGAAAACAATGCTGGTGAGGTAGTAATGGGGGACAAGGAAATAGCCAATGAACTGATTCAGTATTTTGCATCAGTCTTTACTGGAGAATACACTAGCAGCATGGTGGAAGTTCCAGAGTGTCAGGGGTCAGATGAATTGACCCACCCCTCACCTCTTGTCCCGACACCTGCCTTTTCAATCCACTTGGCCCAGTCTTTAAATTGTCCAAAACAACAGGTCATTCATCATGTTCTTCCTGTGATAACCTGGGTATGATAACGACCGAGTAGTTTAAAATTAGGGGATACCTGTCACTGGCAGTAAAGAGTTTGTACGTTCTCCTCGTGACCGCATGTGTTTCCTTCGGGTGCTCCAGTTTCCTCCTAATTTCCAAAGACGTTCAGTTAGGTCCTTTGTTGGCTCTATAAGCATGGCAGTCCAGCTCATCCTCATTCTGTGTTGGCTGTTGGCACAATCCATTTCACTGTATGATTCAATATTCTGATGTACATGTTACAAATAAAACTAATCTTTACTCTTTGCCCAACCAGGAGCCAGTGTAGAGGTGGTGGGTGTTAGAACAGCAAGAACAAGGATAAAGACAAGAGATTACTCAGATGCTGGAAATCCAGAACAATGCTGGAGGAACTCAGCAGGTCAGACAGCATCTATGGAAAATACAAAACAGCTGACCTTTCGGGCTGAGATCCCTCATCGGAACTGGAAAGGAAGAGGGGAGATGCCAGAATTTGCTGGCAGGGGGGTGGGAGGTAGGAGGACAGGCTAGAAGGTGATAGGTGAGGGGAAGGGTGGGTGGTCATAGGTGGAAAAGGCAAGGTGCTGGAGAAGAGGAAATCTGATCAGAGAAGAGAGTGGACCATGGGAGAAGGGGAAGGAGGAGGGGCACCCGGGGAAGGTGATAGGCAGATAAAGAGAAGAGGAAGAGGCCAGAGTTGGGAATTGAAGAAAAGGGAAGGAGGAGGGGAAAAAAATACTGGAAGTTGGAGAAATCAATGTTAAAGTATATAGGACACCTACAGCAGACTTGTGGTGTCTACAAGTTTAAGAAGTGAAGGATGAGAGAAGCTGCTTTTCCCCTTGTTATTTTTTTCTCATTTTCCTCCTTTCTCCTGCTTGGTTGTCATTCACCTCTCTACATTCACCTCCTCCTGACTTAAAAAAAACCTACACAACTTTGACCAGATTTTTGTCTGATTCTCCTGAAGCTAAATTTTAGATTTTGCTTGAGAATATATTATGATGTGAACATAAATTCAAGTTGTTATTGTTTGTAAGTCAGTAACAAGTGTTCTAAATTAATTATGTTGCCATAGTGATCTCTAATCATTGTGTAGTTTTAAATGTCATATTGTATAAATTCAAGTATTATTAGTTCTCATACATTGAAATTAGCAAACTGCTTTTATCTTTCATCTGTGATTGGAAAATAAATAGAATAGTCAATAATTGTTAGTTCTTGAATTGACCAATTCTGGTATTCTGGGGAAGGGAGGGAGTTGTCAGGTTAACAACAAGTTGAATTTACTTTGCACCTTCAAAGTAGCAAAACAGTGCAGGTTTTTGGAAATTGACGGTGAGACACATCAGGACAGATAACAGAGGATTGCTCCTACCCTGACCTGGGTGAAGAACAGCCTTTGCAAATCAACAGGTTGCACTCAGAGGGCCCATAAACTTCTCTTGGCTTTTTATTATCAGAGAGGTTTAACACATTTACCACAGGATGGCAACTGGGTTGGTATTGATGTTGGTATGTATAGATATTAGGTACTGTATTGGTTTATTACTGACACATGTACCAAGACACAGTGAAAAGCTTGTCTTGCCTATTGTTTAAACATAGAGTCATAGAAAAGTACGGCACAGAATCAGACCCTTCAGCTCATCTACTCCATGCTGAGCCATTTAAACTGCCTACTCTCATCAACCTGCAGTAGATCTATAGCCCTCCATATCCCGACCATCCATGTACCTATCCAAACTTTTCTTAAATATTGAAATCGAGCTTGCATGCACCACTTGTGCTAGCAGCACATTCCACACTCGCATGACCATCTAAGTGAAGAAGTTTCCCCTCATGTTCCCCTTAAACTTTTCACCTTTCACCCTTAATCCATGACCTCTGGTTGTCGCCCCACCCAACTTCAGTGGGAAAAGTCTGTTTGCATTTACCCTATCTGTACCTCTATCAAATCTCCTCGCAATCTTCATTATAGATATCAAATCTTTATATAGTGCATTGAGGTAGGAAAAGCCAAAACAACGATGCAGAATAAAGTGTAACAGCTGCAATGCAGGTAGACAATAGGGTGCAAGATCATAACAAGGTAGGTTCTGAGGCCAAGAGTCCATTTTATCATACAAGAGGTCCTTATCAGAGTCTGATAACAGTGCGATGGAAGTGTCCTTGAGTCTGATGGTCGTGCTTTCAGGATTTTGTATCTTTTGCCCAATGGGAGAGGAGAGAAGAGAGATTGTCTGGTTTGGGTTCCTAGAAGGTGATGTGGGGATAGAGTAGAAGGTTTTAGCTTTAAGACCCGACAAATATATTAGCACAAAGAGCAGCCCTTGCTGAGGTGGGAATGGAGGGGAAGCCATCAGCATATCCACCACGATACTCCAAAAATTTAAGGTGCATGCCTACTGCCTCATACTGAACAACAGGTATTCTGCAGATGCTGGAAATTCAAGCAACACACATCAAAGTTGCTGGTGAACACAGCAGGCCAGGCAGCATCTCTAGGAAGAGGTACAGTCGACGCTTCAGGCGGAGACTCTTCGTCAGGACTAACTGAAGGAAGAGTTAGTAAGAGATTTGAAAGTGGGAGGGAGAGGGGGAGATCCAAAATGATAGGAGAAGACAGGAGGGGGAGGGATGGAGCCAAGAGCTGGACAGGTGATTGGCAAAGGGGATATGAGAGGATCATGGGACAGGAGGCCCAGGGAGAAAGACAAGGGGGGGGGAACCCAGAGGATGGGCAAGGGGTATAGTCAGAGGGACAGAGGGAGAAAAAGGAGAGTGAGAGAAAGAATGTGTGTATAAAAATAAATAACGGCTGGGGTACGAGGGGGAGGTGGGGCATTAGCGGAAGTTAGAGAAGTCGATGTTCATGCCATCAGGTTGGAGGCTACCCAGACGGAATATAGGGTGTTGCTCCTCCAACCTGAGTGTGGCTTCATCTTTACAGTAGAGGAGGCCGTGGATAGACATGTCAGAATGGGAATGGGATGTGGAATTAAAATGTGTGGCCACTGGGAGATCCTGCTTTCTCTGGCGGACAGAGCGTAGGTGTTCAGCAAAGCAAACTCCCAGTCTGTGTCGGGTCTCGCCAATGTATAGAAGGCCACATCGGGAGCACCGGACGCAGTATATCACCCCAGCCGACTCACAGGTGAAGTGAAGGCCCCAGATAGTCCTTCCAGGTGACTTTCCTCCGTCTCCGCCGCATCTGCGCTCAGGATGAGGCTTTTCATTCCAGGATGAGGGAGATGTCCTCCTTTTTTAAAGAAAGGAGCTTCCCTTCCTCCACTATCAACTTTGCTCTCAAACGCATCTCCCTCATTTCACGTACATCTGCTCTCACTCCATCCTCCCGCCACCCGACTAGGAATAGGGTTCCCCTGGTCCTCACCTACCACCCCACCAGCTTCTGGGTCCAACATATTATTCTCCGTAACTTCCACCAGCTCCAACGGGATCCCACCACTAAGCACATCTTTCCCTCCCCCCCTCTGCTTTCTGCAGGAATCGCTCCCTACGCAACTCCCTTGTCCATTCGTCCCCCACCCCCGTCCCTCCCCACTGATCTCCCTCCTGGCACTTATCCTTGTAAGCGGAACAAGTGCTACACATGCCCTTACACTTCCTCCCTTACCACCATTCAGGGCCCCAGACAGTCCTTCCAGGTGAGGCGACACTTCACCTGTGAGTTGGCTGGGGTGATATACTGCGTCCGTTTCTCCCGATGTGGCCTTCTATATATTGGCGAGACCCGATGCAGACTGGGAGACCGCTTTGCTGAACACCTACGCTCTGTCCGCCAGAGAAAGCAGGATCTCCCAGCGGCCACACATTTTAATTCCACATCCCATTCCCATTCTGACATGTCTAGCCACGGCCTCCTCTACTGTAAAGATGAAGCCACACTCAGGTTGGAGGAACAACACCTTATATCCCGTCTGGGTAGCCTCCAACCTGATGGCATGAACATCGACTTCTCTAACTTCCGCTAATGCCCCACCTCCCCCTTGTACCCCATCCGTTATTTATTTTTATACACACATTCTTTCTCTCACTCTCCTTTTTCTCCCTCTGTCCCTCTGACTATACCCCTTGCCCATCCTCTGGGTTCTCCCCCCTCCTTTGTCCTTCTCCCTGGACCTCCTGTCCCATGATCCTCTCATATCCCCTTTGCCAATCCCCTGTCCAGCTCTTGGCTCCATCCCTCCCCCTCCTGTCTTCTTCTATCATTTTGGATCTCCCCCTCCCCCTCCAACTTTCAAATCCCTTACTCACTCTTCCTTCAGTTAGTCCTGACGAAGGGTCTCGGCCTGAAACGTCGACTGTACCTCTTCCTAGAGATGCTGCCTGGCCTGCTGCGTTCACCAGCAACTTTGATGTGTGTTGCCTCATACTGAGGGCACTCCTGGAGCTTGGAGTTCAGAGTCATGTCATCAGCTAGTCAGGGGTTTAATACAGAAGATCAAACTTCAAAGGTCAGTCAGAAGTCTGGAAATTGACGTCCTGGAGGCCTGTCCTGGGATTGGAGGACTGTCTGTTGTCTGGGGAGGAGGGGAGTGTGGAAAGGGACTTGTTTTCCTGTTGCTTGTGTTCTGTGTTGTTTAGCTGAGCATTGTGGGCGTGCTGTGTTGGTGCCAGTATGTGTGGTAACACGTGCAGGCTGTTGCCAGAACATACTTAAGGTGCGCTGATAACCTAAATAATGCATTTCACTGCATATTTCTATGTACATGTGATAAATAAGACCATAAGACATAGGAATTGAATTAGGGCATTTGGCCCATCAAGTCTGCTCCGCCATTCAATCATGGCTGATTCTTTTTTCCCCTCCTCAACCCCATTCCCTGGCCTTCTCCCATAACCTTTAATGCCAGTCAAATCAAGAACCTATCAATCTCTGCCTTAAATACACCCAATGACCTGGCCTCCACAACTGCATGTGGCAACAAATTCCACAAATTCACCACCCTCTGGCTAAAGAAACTTCTCCACATCTCTGTTTTAAATATATGCCTCTCTATCCTGAGGTATGCCCCTCTTGTCCTAGACTCTCCCACCATGAGAAACATCCTTTCCACATCTACTCTGTCTAGGTCTTTTAACATTCGAAAGGTTTTAATGAGATCCCCCCTCATCCTTCTAAATTCCAGAGAGTACAGACCCAGAGCCATCAAACGTTCCTCATATGATAACCCTTTCATTCCCAGAATCTTCCTTGTTAACCACCTCTGGACCTTCTCCAATGCCAGCACATTTTTTCTTAAATGAGGAGCCCAGAACTGTTCTTAGTACTCAAGGTGAGCTCTCACCAGTGCCTTAAAAACCCTCAGCATCACATCCCTGCTCTTCTATTCAAGAACTCTTGAAATGAATGCTAACATTCATCACCACCGACTCAACCTGCAAGTTAACCTTTAGGGTGTCCTGCACAAGGACTCTCAAGTTCCTTTGCATCTCAGATTTTTGGATTTTCTCCCAGTTTAGAAAATAGTCTGCACATTTATTTCTACTACCAAAATGCATGACCATGAATTTTCCAACATTGTATTTTATTTGCCACTTTCTTGCCCATTTTCTACAGCCAATGCTACCTCTGAAGCCCATTACTATAAAAAAAAGAAACATAGCAGCAAACTCCCATATATCATAACCTCGCACTCAATGTCAGCAAGACCAAGGAATTGATTATGGAGTTCAGGAAGGGGAAGTCGGGGGAACATGCACCAGCCCTCATTGAGAGATCAGCAGTTTCATGTTCCCGGGAGTCAATATCTCTGAAGTTCTATCCTGGGCCCAACATATTGATGTAATTACAAAGAAGGTGCAGCAGCGACTATATTTCATCAGAAGTTTGAGGAGAACTTGTATGTTGGAAGACTGTCTCATATTTCTACAGAAGAGAATTGTACTGTGAAGGGAATTCCAAATGGTTGCATTACCATCTAGAATGGAGGGGATCAGAAAGAGCTGCAGAAAGTTGTAAGCTCAGCCAGCTCCATCCTGGGGTACTAGCCTCTCCAGCATCCAGGACATCTTCAAAAGGTGATGCCTCATGAAGGAGGCACCCATAATTAAGGACCCCCATCACTCAGGCCATGCTCTCTTCTCATTGCTACAGTCAAGGAGGAGGTACAGGAGCCAGAAGACACACGCTCAACATTTCAGGAATAGCTTCTTCCTCTCCAGAATCAGACTTCTGAATGGATAATGAACCCATGACTACTACCTCACCATATTTTCTCCTTTTGTACTACTTACTCAATTTAATTTATATCTCTGTATTTCTTATTGTAATTTATAGTTTATTTCTGCGATGCTCTGCTGCCACAGATTTCACAACATATGCCAGTGATATTAAACCTGATTCTGGTTCTGGGAATAACACCATACATAGATGTTTTCTTTAGTTGAAGAAGAAATATTGGTCCCAGCACATTAAAGGTAACTCACCTGATGCGCTTAAAAATTATATCATAGGATTTTAAAAAAATATCTGTTTGAGATATCAGCAAGAGTTTTACCAAAGGTGCCTCTCTTACAGTGCACGTGCTGAGATTCTGAATTCAAGTCTCACAGTGGGATTGTTAAACCCCTTCAGGTCATCATCATGGAGCTCTGTGACAGTGATCTCCCTGTGCAGACACTTTCGGAGGCAGGGGAGATTGTCTCTGTGTGTCAGATGAGGCCCTATCCCTTTCATCTGTTGACTCTGATGCACCACTGCAGAGAGCTTTGAAACTCATGGGATTGCTTCACCTACAAGGACAGGCATCCTCATGAAAGGAAGTTTTGAAAGTTGAGGTCTAGGATGGTAAACATAGAGATTCTGCAGGTGCTTTAAATCCTGGACAACATACACAAAATTCTGGAGGAACACGGCAGGTCAGGTATCATCCATGAAGAGGAATGAACAGTCAATATTTCGGGCTGGGACCCTTCATCAGGATTTGGCCAGAAACATTGAAGATGAGACCATGACACATGGGAATTAGACCTTTCAACTCATCGAGCCTGCTCCGCCATTCTTTCGTGGCTGATTTATTATCCCTCTCAACCCCATTCTCCTGCCTTCTCCCCCATAACCTTTGATGCCCTGATTAATTAAGAACCTATCAAGCTCTGCTCTAAATATACCTAATAATTTGGCCTCCATGGCCATCTGTACCAATAAACTCCATAGGTTCACCACTCTCTGGCTCAAGATATTTTAAATCATCACTCTTCTAAACCTGCATCCGTTTATTCTAAGACTGTGCCCCTGATGCTAGGCACTCCCACTATAGGAAACACCCTCTCAACATACACTCCAACACTCAACATACAACTCTCATTGGTTTCAGTGAGATCCTCCTCATTCTTCTCAACTGTTTATTCCTCTCCATTGCTGTCTGACCTGCTGAGTTCCTCCACCAATTTTTGTGTATTACCAGGATGGTAAAACTTCCACTTGTTACTTCTTAAGCCCATTATCCCTACTGGGGCATAGGCCACTGACAGCAGCTTACCAGAGTTCTCTGTCCTGAGCCAGTCTTCCAAGTTGTCCCCAGGTGTAACCCATTCTGAAGATCCTTCCTCACCCAGGGATGAGGTCTTTGGGGTTTTTATTGGCATTTCAGTAGATCTGGGATTTTACAGGATGGAGTTGCTAGCCCAATTCCTTTCACTGCTGGGCTAGGGGCCATCCATGTTGGAGTTAAGGTAAAGCTGGCATAAACATAATGAAATTAACAGGAAGAGCAGACGGTCCATCAGATCGTCCTCTGATGTGATGGTAAAATCATAACCATGCATCTGTTCCCATCTTCGCTCCAACACAGCTTACTAATAAACTGCAATCCAGTATGCTATAATTACCTTTGTTTTCAAAAATTGACACACAGGGATCATCAGGGCTGAGGAATAATGAGATGAACTCAAGCTGGCTTGTAGCCTCTCCAGTCCCAGAACCTCCTTCTGATCCACAGCACCACTCTGAGACGCTTCTTAATAAGCCAAGCAGAGCCAGAAACACAAAGCTTGACTCAGACTTCAGTCTGTTGCCATAGTTACCCTCAGACCAAGCTTACAGTATGGAATTATGAAATATTTCTCAAATATCAGTTTGAGCCAATTATTATCACCTCTAAACACAAGAGGTTGTGCAGATGCAGGAAACCCAGAGGAACAAACACAAAATGCTGGAAGGACTAGCAAGTCGGAGAAAGAAATAAACAGTCGACTTTTCTAGCCCTTCATCAGGACTGGAAAGGAAGGGGGAAGAAGTCAGAGTAAAGGGTAGGAGTACAAGCTGGCATGTGATAGGTGAAACCAGTTGAGAGAGAAGATACACTGGGGGTGATAGGTGGGAAAGGTAAAGGGCTGGAGAAAAAGAGTGGACCATGGGAGAATGGGAAGACAGAGGGGCACCAGAGGGAAGTGATGGGCAAATGAGGAAAGGGAGTAAGAAGGGAACCAGAAAGGTGGGGGGGGGGGTACAAATTACTGGAAGATAGAGAAATCATTGTTCATAAGACCATGATATAGGAATAGAATTAGGTCATTCGGCCCATCAAACCTGCTCAGCCATTTCATCATGGCTGATCCATTTTTTTCTCTCAGTCCCAATCTCCTGCCTTCTCCAGTATCCCTTTGTGCCCTGACCAATGAAGAATCTATCAACCTCTGCCTTAAATATACCCAATGACTTGGCCTCCACAGCAGCCTGTAGCAACAGATTCCACCAATTTACCACTCTCTGGCTAGAGAAGTTCCTCCTCGTGTCCATTCTAATTTGAGGCTATGTCCTCTGGTCTTAGATTCCCCCACCATAGGAAACGTCCTCTCCACATCCACTCTGTCAAGGCCTTTCAGCATTCTTTAGGCTTCAATTAGGTTACCTCTTATTTTTCTGAATTCTAGTGAATACAGGCTCAGGACCATCAAACACTCTTCATATGACATGCTGTTCAATCTTGGAATTGTTTTCGTAAACCTTCTTTGAACCTTCTTCACTGTCAACACATCCTTTTTAAGATCAGGGGCCCAAAACTGCTCACAATATTCCAAGTGAGGCCTTACCAGTGTTTTATAAAGCCTCAACATTATATCCTTGATTTTATATTCAAGTGATCTTGAAATGAATGCTATCATTGCATTTGTCTTCCTCACCACAGGCTCAACCTCCAAAGTAACCTTTAGGAAATCCTGCACAAGGACTCCCAAGTCCCTATGCCCTCATATTTTCAAATTTCTTTCCATTTAGAAAATAGTCAACTCTCTTATTTCTTCTACCAAAGTGTATGATCACACACTTCCCAACACTGTATTCCGTCTGCCACTCCTTTGCCCATTCTCCAAACATGTCTAAGTCCTTCTGTGGCCTCTCCACTTCCTCAAAACTATCTGCCGCTCCACCTATCTTCATATCATCAACAAACCTTGCAGAAAAGCCATCAATTCCATCATCCAAGTCATTGACGTACAACATAAAAAGAAGCGGTCCCGTCACAGACCCCTGTGGAACACCACTAGTCACTAGCAGCCAGCCTGAAAAAGGCTCCTTTTATTCCCAGTCTTTGCCTCTGTTCAATCAGCCACTGCTTTATCCATGCTAGTATCTTTCCTGTAATACCATGGGTTCTTAATTTGTTAAGCAGCCTCATGTGTGGCACCTTGTCAAAGGCCTTCTGAAAATTGAAGTACACAACAGCAGCCAATTCTATCCTGTTTTATTGTCTATCCTGTATTTTATTTCTTCAAAGAATTCCGACAGATTTGTCAGGCAAGATTTTCCCTTAAGGAAACCATGCCAACTGCAGCCTATTTTATCATGTGCCTCCAAGTACTCTGAAGTACTCCTTAACCATTGACTCCGATATCTTCCCAACCACTGAGGTCAGATTAATTGGCCTATAATTTCCCTCTTAAAGAGTGGAGTAACATTTGCAATTTTCCAGTCATCCAGAACCATCCTAGAATCTAATGATTCGTCAAAAATAATTACTAATGCCTGCCTCCACCACCTCTTTCAGAACCCTGGGGTGTACACCTTCTGATCCAGGTGACTTATCTACCTTCACACCTTTCAGGTTTCAATTCTGCTCGCTGCTCCACAACGTTTACTCGGCTTTGTGCTGAAATAAGGCTGAGGATGTGGCTTGCTCCGGCTGCGCCAGGCTTCACATCTATGGACTCACTTTTATAATCAATGCTATTTGCTTGTTTGCACGATTTTTTTTCTCTCTGTGCATCGGGTGTTTGACGGTCTTCATTTTTATGCATTATGTTGGGTTTCTTTGCTTTGTGACTGCCTGTAAGGAGAGGATTCTCAAGGTTGTATAATGTATACATACTTTGATAATAAATGTACTTTGAACTTTGGTCTCACTGGAGTACCTGGAGGAAACGTGCTGTCTCCGGGAGAATTTACAAACAAACAGCAGCAGGAATCCCCTAATTTTGAACTTCTCACCCAGTTATATCGGGAAGAAACTGTGTGGTCTCAGCCATCCCAATTTTGTTTAAGGAAGCATTTCGGGTTGTTTTTGAGTGGTAGTGGAGCAATATAAATGAAAGCGTATGTATGTATGCATGGAATAAGCCCTCCCATCCCTTCGAGTTGTGTTGCCAGCAACCCCACCCCTGATTTAATCCTAGCCTAATTACAGTACAATTTGCAATTACCAATTAACTTTCTAACTGGAATGCCTGGAGGAAACCCTTGCATTTCATGGGGAGTTGTTAGGGTGGGGAGATGAGGAACTGAGAGAGTGAGAACTGCTGGGAATAAACACTTGTATTTTGTAGTTTACAATACCTGCTTTACCATGTACCAATTAAGTTTGGCATTCAGAGGGATTTAGGAATTGTTAAATCACTTTTAGTTTCCATAAAAATCTTCCCAAGGTAAACCAACGCTTTCCCCTTTGGAGGTCAGGTCAACCAGAGGAGTTCATTCTGATGCACACCTCACCTAATCTCAAACAATAACGAGGTGGCCTACAGGGAAGGGGTCATCTCTCTGACACAGTGATGTCAAGAAAACAACCTCTCCCTCAATGTTGCAAAAACAAAGGAGCTGGTTGTGGATTACAGGAGGAATGGAGACAGGCTAATCCCTACTGACATCAATGGATCTGGGGTTGAGAGGATAAACAGCTTTAAGTTCCTCAGCATTCACATCGGCGAAGACCTCACATGGTCTGTACACACCAGCTGTGTGGTGAAAAAGGCACAACAGTGCCTCTTTCACCTCAGATGGTTGAGGAAGTTTGGTATGGGCCTCCAAATCCTAAGAACTTTCTGCAGGGGCACAATTGAGAGCATCCTGACTGGCTGCATCACTGCCTGGTATGGGAACTGTACCTCCCTTAATCGCAGGACTCTGCAGAGAGTGGTGCGGACAGCCCAGCGCATCTGTAGTTGGGAACGTCCCATGATTCAGGACCTTTACAAGAACAGGTGTGTAAAAAGGGCCTGTAGGTTCATTGGGTACCCAAGTTACCCCAACCACGGTCTACTCCAACTGCTACCATCCGGCCATCAGATTGATGAACTCACATTGACTTCAGTGTACTCTATATTACATTGACTGTTCTATTTATTATAAATTACTATGTTTGCACATTGCACACTTAGATGGAGATGTAAGGTAAAGATTTTTACTCCTCATGTATGTGAAGGATGCAAGAAATAAAGTCAATTCAATTTTCCCACAGGGTTGTTTCAGATTTGCCCCAGCATTAGGGCCCTTCATTGTTCGGGGGCAAACAAGGGTCTTATGTCCTAGCTGTCAAACTCAAGCCTGTTTGCAAGCCAGGGCAGTACAATATGGAGAGCAACCTATATTGTACTGCTCCTCCTCACCCCACAGCTGATGAATCCAAAGGAACAACAGAGACTGATACTGTTTGATCCCAGAGGCATCAGTGTAGTTGCCAGTCAGTGTTGAACTTGACTTAGGGACTCTAACTTCTAATTTTTCCTCAGGTTTTACTCCCAAAGCCTTCCACATGAGTGGGTACAGCCACAAGGTAGCAGAGGTTTGAGATCAGGTTTACCTTCTCCTAGGTGAACTGCCGACCACAGCTGATGAGCCCAATCTGTCCAAAGCAACTAGTAACCTGAGAGTAGAAATGGTTCTGCTGGGATTAGTACCTAAGCCATATGTGAAGGCCAGGAATTGGACTAGGTTGTTAATAGAGTCTATTCGGTTCCTTAAGGTTGATGTGGGAGGGTGGTAGTGGGGATAAGCTCCCACTACCTATTAAGTGCTCCCAATGGCCCCTGGGTAGGCAGTGAGTAACTAGGTCTGTCAGTACTGTCATTGTTTCTTGGTTCGCACCACTGGACTACAGAAAGCCCACTGCTCCGTGGTACAATCCTACGGCTGTTGACATTTGTTGTTATTATGTGTGTTATTTTTATGTGTGCTCCAGGAAAGCATTCAGTTTGCATAAATGTCCAGGTTAGAGAAAGAAATAAAGTAGTCTTAACAGCCCAGCAATTCAATCATTTTCCTCAGAATAAAGAACGTGTGGACAACTTTCCAAAGTTTACTTGAGGAAACCCACAAGGTCATTGGGAGAACGTACAAACTCCTCACAGACAGTGGCTGGAATTGAACCCAGGTCACAGGAACTGTAAAGCATATGCTATCTGCCGTATTGAGGATAGAAACATGGAGAGGGAAGGATTAGATTGAATTTACAGTAGGTTAAAAGGTCAACACAGCGTCGTGGGTCAAAGGGCCTGAAACCTGCTGTAATGTTCTATGTTCTATGTGCTAGACAAGGTGCTGGAGGAACTCAGTGGGTCAGGCAGCACCTGTGGGGGTAAATGGACAAATGGAATTTTGACCCCACTGGCAGTCATCAGGCCACTGTTACCCATGCCACCACAAATCTCATCAACTTACAGGAAAATAAAGAAATATAATGGAATTGATGAAAAACTATGCATAAACAAAGATTGACAAACAATCAATGTGAAGTCAAAATCAGGTATGATGTTGTGGGCATCACTGAGTCGAGGTTGAAAGAAGGCCATAGTTGAGAGCTTAACATCAAAGGATATATGTTGTATCGAAAGAACAGGCAAGAAGGCATAGGTGGCGGTGTGGCTCTGTTGGTAAGAGATGGAATTACATCTTTAGAAAGAGGTGACAGAGGGTCAGAGAATGTTGAATCTTTGTGGGTGGAGTTAAGAAATTGCAAGGGTAAAAAAAAAACATTATGGGAATCATATATAGGCCTCCAAATAGTAGCCAATATGTGGGGTTAAGATTGCAAAGGCAGCTGGAAAAGGCACAATTGTAATAGGAGACTTCAATATGCAAGGGGATTGTGAATATCGGGTTGGTATTGGATCACAAGAGAGGGAATTTGTTGAATGCCTACGAGATGGCTTTCTAGAGCAGATTGTGCTTGACCCTACTCGGGGAAAGGCCACTTCAGATTGGGTTTTGTGTAATAACCCATATCTTATTAGGGAGCTTAATGTAAAAGGATCCTTAGGAGACAGTAATCATAATATTACTGATTATATCTTTACTGCAATTTGAGAGGAAGAAGCATAACTCACATGTATCAGTATCGCAAGGGAATTACAGAGGTGTGAGAGAGGAGCTTGCCCAGGTGGATGAGAGGAGGATACAAGTGGGAATGATGGCAGAGCTGAAGTTTCTGGGAATAGTTCACAAGCACAAAATAGAATTGAATTGACTTTATTACTTACATCCTTCATATACATGAGGAGTGAAAATATTTGTGTTACATCTCTATCTAAATGTGGAATGTGCAATTTATAGTAATTTATAATAAGCAGTGTGTACAACAGGACAGTCAACATAACATAGAAATACAATTGTATCAGCATGAATTAATCAGTTTGATGGCCTGGTGGAAGAAGATGTCCTGAAGACTGGTGATCCTGGCTTTAATGCTGCAGTACTGTTTCCCAGATGGTAGCAGCTGGAACAGTTTGTGGCTGGGGTGATTCAGGTCTCCAACCATCCTTCAGACCCTTTTTACACACTTGTCGTTGTAAATGTCCTGAATAGTGGGAAGTTCACACCTGTCTGCACCACTCTCTGCAGAGTCCTGCCATACCCAATTGTGTCCCTGTGGAAGTTTCTTAGAATTTGGGGGCCCATACCAAACTTCTTGAACTATCAGAGGTGTACGAGGCACCGTTGTGCTTTTTTCACCGCACATCCAGTATGTACAGACCACGTGAGATCCTCGGTGATGTGTAGGCCGAGGAACTTAAAGCTGTTCACCTTCTGAACCCCAGATCCATTGACATCAATGGTTGACAAGGGAAGTTAAGGACTGCATAAAAGCCAAGGAAAGGGCACATATGGTAGCAAAAGTGAGTGGGAAGTTGGATGATCTGGAAGCTTTCAAAATTCAACAAAAGGCAACAAAAAAAGCTATAAGAAGGGAAAAAGTAAAAGATGAGGGTAAACTAGCCCATAATATAAAGCAGGATACTAACATTTTTTTCAGTTATAAAAAGAGTAAAAGGAAGGTGAGAGTTGATATTAGACCACTGGAAAATGATGCTGGTGTGGTAGTAATGGGGGACAAAGAAATGGCAGATGAACTTAATGGGTACTTCGCATCAGTCTTTACTGTGGAAGACACTAGCAGTGTGCCAGAGATCCATGAGTTTCAGGGAGCAAGGGTGAATACCATTGCTATTACAAAGGAAAAAGTGCAATAGCAAGCAGGGTGGACAAAGGAGAGGCAGTGGATGTCATTTACTTGGGTTTTCAGAAGGCTTTTGATAAGGCACCACACATAAGGCTGCGTAACAAGTTAAAATTCTACTGCGTTACAGGGACGATCCTGACATGGATAGAGGAACGGCTGACAGGCAGAAGGCAGCGAGTGGGAATAAAGGAGGCCTTTTCTGGTTGGCTGCCAGTGACTAGTGGGGTTCCTTAGCGGGTGAGTATTGGGATCGCTACTTTTCACATTGTTTGTCAACGATTTGGATAATGGAATTGATGGCTTTGTTGCAAAGTTTGTGAATGATACGAAGAAAGGTGGAGGGGTAGGTGGTGCTAAGGATGTCATGTGATTGCAGCAGAACATAGACAAATTGGAAGAATGGGCAAAGTGGCAGGTGGAATATAGTGCTGGGAAATGTATAATAACGCATTTTGGTAAAAGTAATAATAGTGCAGACTATTATCTAAATGGGGAGAAAATTCAAACATCAGAGGTGCAGAAGGACTTAGAAGTCCAAATGCAAGACTCCCAGTAGATTAATTTACAGATTGAGCCTGTGGTAAAGAAGGCAAATGAAATGTTGGCATTTATTTCAAGGGTAATTGCATGGAAAAGCAAGGAGATAATGCTGAGATTTTATAAGACACTAGCCAGGCCACACTTAGAGTATTCTCAATAGTTTTAGACTCCATATCTCAGAAAGGATGTGTTATCATTCTAGAGAGTCCAGAGGAGGTTCACAAGGATGATTCCAGGAATGAAGGGGTTAACATTTGAGCAACACACATCAAAGTTGCTGGTGAACGCAGAAGGCCAGGCAGCATCTGTAGGAAAAGGTGCAGTCGACGTTTCAGGCCGAGACCCTTTGTCAGGACTAACTGAAGGAAAAGTGAGTAAGGGATTTGAAAGTTGGAGGGGGAGGGGGAGATCCAAAATGATAGGAGAAGACAGGAGGGGGAGGGATGGAGCCAAGAGCTGGACAGGCGATTGGCAAAAGGGGATACGAGAGGATCATGGGACAGGAGGTCCGGGAAGAAAGACGGGAGGGGGGGGCCCAGAGGATGGGCAAGGGGTATATTCAGAGGGACAGAGGGAGAAAAAGGAGAGTGAGAGAAAGAATGTGTGCATAAAAATAAGTAACAGATGGGGTACGAGGGGGAGGTGGGGCCTTAGCGGAAGTTAGAGAAGTCGATGTTCATGCCATCAGGTTGGAGGCTACCCAGACGGAATATAAGTTGTTGTTCCTCCAACCTGAGTGTGGCTTCATCTTTACAGTAGAGGAGGCCGTGGATAGACATGTCAGAATGGGAATGGGATGTGGAATTAAAATGTGTGGCCACTGAGAGATCCTGCTTTCTCTGGCGGACAGAGCGTAGATGTTCAGCAAAGCGGTCCCCCAGTCTGTGTCGGGTCTTGCCAATATATAAAAGGCCACATATTCCGTCTGGGTAGCCTCCAACCTGATGGCATGAACATCAACTTCTCCAACTTCCGCTAAGGCCCCACCTCCCCCTCGTACCCCATCTGTTACTTATTTTTATGCACACATTCTTTCTCTCACTCTCCTTTTTCTCCCTCTGTCCCTCTGAATATACCTCTTGCCCATCCTCTGGGTCCCCCTCCCCTTGTCTATCTTCCCGGACTTCTTATCCCATGATCCTCTCGTATCCCCTTTTGCCAATCACCTGTCCAGCTCTTGGCTCTATCCCTCCCCCTCCTGTCTTCTCCTATCATTTTGGATCTCCCCCTCCCCCTCCAACTTTCAAATCCCTTACTCACTCTTCCTTCAGTTAGTCCTGACAAAGGGTCTCGGCCTGAAACGTCGACTGCACCTCTTCCTAGAGATGCTGCCTGGCCTGCTGCGTTCACCAGCAACTTTGATGTGTGTTGCTTGAATTTCCAGCATCTGCAGAATTCCTGTTGTTTGGGTTAACATTTGAGGAGCATTTGGCAGCTTTGGGCCTGTACTCACTGGAATTTAGAAGAATGCGTAGGGATCTCATTGAAACCTAACAAATGTTGAAATGACTAGATAAAGTGGATGTGGAAGGGTGCTTCTAATGGTGGGGGTATCTCGAACTAGAGGGCACAGCCTCAAAATTAAGGGGCGGCCTTTTAGAACAGAGGTAAGGAGGAATTTTTTTTAGCCAGAGAGTAGTGAATCTGTGAAATGCTCTGCCACAGACTGTGGTGGAGGCCAAGTCCGTGGGTATTCTTAAAGTGGAATTTGATAGTTTCCTGATGGCCAGAAGGCAGGTGGGTGGGGTTGAGTGGGATCCCGGATCAGCCATGATGGAATGGCGGAGCAGGCTCAGTAACTGAATGGCCTATTTCTGGTTCTATGTCTTATGGTCTAATGACATTTGGCAATTTCCCTCCACAGGCGCTGCCTGACCCACTGAATTCCTCCAGCATCTTCATTATCATGTAGAGCATAGAACTTTACAGCACTGTTCTGGCCCTTCAGCCTGCAATATTGTGCTAACCTACACTAAAATCAATCTAACCCTTCCCTCCTATATAGCCCTTCATTTTTTTATCATCCATGTGGTAGTTAGTGTAACACTTCACAGCACCAGCGATGCGGGTTCAATTTCTGCCGCTATTTGTAAGACGTTAGTATATTCTCCCTGTCACTTTTTTTGCATTATTGATTTATTTTGTAATTTATAGGAATGTTATGTCTTTGCACTGTATTGGTGCTGCAAAGCAACAAATTTCACATCATGTAAGTCAACGTTCACCAGTCTGATTCTGATTCTGATCTGCCAAATCAAATAGGTTAGTGGTGATAGTCAGAGGGTGGTTATAAAAACAAGAGATTATGCGGATGTTGGAGGTTCAAAGCACACACACACACAATGTCGGAAGAACTCAGATGGTCAGACACCATCGATGGAAATGAATACACACTCGATGCTTTGGGCCGAGACCCTTCTTCAGGACTGGAAAGGAAGGGGGAAGCTGCCAGAATAAAAATATTGGGGGAGGGGAAGGGGGCCAGGCTAGAAGATAATAGGTGAAGCCAGGTAAAGGGCTGGAGAAGAAGGAATCTGATAGGAGACGAGAGTGGACCATGTTAGAAAGAAGGAGGAGCAGCAGGGATAGGTGTTAGGCAGGTGAGGAGAAGAGGCCAAAGTGGGGAATAGATGAAGGAAGGGAGGAGGGAGATTTTTATAGGGAAGAGAAATCGATGTTGATGCCGTCAGGTTGGAGGCTACTCAGATGGAATATGAGGTATTGCTCTGGTGCTTTGGTTTCCTCCCACATTCCAAAGATGTGCAGGTTTGTCGATGAATTTATCATAAGGGTGTAAAAGTGGTTGGGGTTCATTGGGCCGGAAGGGCCTGTTACTGATTTGTATCTCCAAATAAATAAATAAATAAATAAACATGCCTGTCTAAGAGTCTCTTAAGTGCCCCTAACGTATCTGCCTCTATCACCACCCCCGGCAGGGTGTTCCATGCATCCATCAGTCAATGTGTAAAGACCTTAGCTCTGACATTCCCCCTATACTTTCTTCCAATCACCTTAAAATTATGACCCCCTTGTGTTAGCCATTTCCTGGGGGAAAAATCTCTAGGCTGTCATTCAATCTATGCCTCTTATGATTGTGTACATCTCTATCAAGTCATCTTTCATCCTCTTTTGCTCCTTAGAGAAAAGCCATAGCTCACTCAACCTATCTTCATAGGACATGCTGACTGGTCCAGGCAGCATCCCGGTAAAGCTCCTCTCCACTCTCTAAAGCTACCACATCCTTTCTACAATGAGGTGACCAGAACCGAACATCTAGCCTTCGAAGTTATTTTATCGGCACAGCACTTTGAAAGACCCTGTAAAGGCAAAAATGTGATTGAAGCACAATTTTATTTTCCCTGGATGTATAGTTGCTATGTTTTGAAGTTGGCCAAACATCAACTTCAGATGGTTATTTGTTCTCATAAGGTGGATAACAGCTTCAGACTTAATATTCTGAATTGGCATCAATAAGAAGTAATTCCAATGAAATGTTTCATTATTTTCTTGCTAAAAATACGTACACAATGGGGAAGTTATTAAAGACTGCTCCCAATTTAGTCAGTTCAAGGGTAGAGATTCATCAACAATGTTTTGCTCATCTAACAGTAGACGTGTGTATGGGGCACAGGGAATCAATGAGCAGGAGAGTCAGAGAAATGAAAGAGTAGCAAAAGCAGAGAATCAAGGCTGGAGCCTTGGGAATCGAGGCCCATTGGTGGGTGCACCAGCTGGGTGAATCTCTGGGAGTCTGCTTGGGTAGTCAAAGGCCTAATGTCTGTGTGTCCATGACCAAATCCAAGTCTGAATCTGGATCCACTGGAGTACGGACTTCCTTGGAGTTAGAGGACTGTGTACGTGCATAAGTGGGATGGAGGAACACCTGCCCTACAGCTCCTTCTCCACCTCCATTCAGGGTCTCAGGCAGTCCTTCAGCTAATGCAACACCTCATCTGTGAATCTACAGGGGTCAACCATTGTGTCTGGAGCTTCCATTGCGGTCTCCTCTACATTGGTGAGATCCATCATAAAGGGGGTCAGCTTCATCGAGCACCCCTGCACCATCCATTTTAATTCTGATTCCCATTCCCATTTCCAACATGTTGGTTCATTGCCTCCTCTTGTGCCAAGATGAAGCCACCCTCATGGTGGAAGAGCAACAGCTTATATTCTGTCTGGTAGCCTCCAACCTGGTGGCATGAATATCAATTTATCTTCAGGTAGACATATTCCATCCCCCCCTCCCCTTCCTCTATACCATACTCTGACTATTTTCCTCTTCTCACCTGCCTATTATTGCCCCCAGGTCCTTTCCTCTTTCCCTTTTTCCTCTGATCCACCTTCCTCTCCTATCAGATTCCTTCTTCTTCAGCCCTTGATCTTTCCAACACATCTGACTTCACCTATCAGCTTCCAGCTAGCCTCCTACTCCTCTCCCCACCTTTTTATTCTGGCACCTTCCCCCGTCCTTCTCAGTCCTGAAGAAGGGTCTTGGTCCAAAACGTTGACTATCTATTCGTTTCCCTAGCTGCTGCCTGACCTGTTGAGTTCTTCAAGCATTTTGTCTGTGTTGCTTTGGAGGAATGGGGGCTTGTTCTGCTGTTGTTGTTTTGTTGCTTGTTGTGTTCTACATTGTTCTGATGAGCTTTGTGGGCATGCTATATTGGCACCAGAATGTGAGATGATGCTTACAGGCTGCCCCCAGCACATCCTCGGGTGTGTTGGTCGTGAATGCAATGACACATTTCACTGCATGTTTTGATGTACATATGATAAATAAACTTGAATATTGAGTCTTGAATTAGATCTCCATATTAAAACCAAACTTAGGGTATTGATCAAATGATTGGCAGCAGGCCATTTGAGAAGAAGTAGGTGGCAAGAGGCCTGGGGGATAAAGGTACAGATCTTAAGGGGGTGGGAGAAGAAAATAAGTAGTTTAGGAAAGGAATTGCAGAGCTCAGTGTGACAGTAGCTGAAGGAACTGGCACCTGATGGTGGAGTCAATGCAATGGCAAATTTGGGTAGCACAGAAATCACTGATCACTGCAGGAGGTTGTTAGTTTAAGAGAGATAGCTTAGGAATGAGACATGGAGGGAGCTTGAAAATGTGGCAAGGGTTTTAAAACTGAATTGTTGCATTGCCTGAGGAAACCCAGATCAGTGAGCAAAAGGAACAGAATCCAGTGTGAACGTGAGGAATTCTGCAGATGCTGGAAATTCAAGCAACACACATCAAAGTTGCTGGTTAACGCAGCAGGCCAGGCAGCATCTCTAGGAAGAGGTACAGTCAACGTTTTGGGCTTAGACCCTTCATCAGGACTAACTGAAGGAAGAGCTAGTAATATATTCCTTATATTCTGCCTGGGTAGCCTCCAACCTGATGGCATGAACATTGACTTCTCTAACTTCCACTACTGTCCCACCTCCCCCTCTTACCCCATCCGTTATTTATTTTTATACACACATTCTTTCTCTCTCTCTCCTTTTTCTCCCTCTGTCCCTCTGACTATACCCCTTGCTCATCCTCTGAGTTTTTCCCCCCTCCCCCTTTTCCTTCTCCCTGGGCCTCCTGTCCCATGATCCTCTCCTATCCCCTTTGTCAATCACCTGTCCAGCTCTTGGCTCCATCCCTCCCCCTCCTGTCTTCTCCTATCATTTTGGATCTCCCCCTCCCCCTCCCACTTTCAAATCTCTTACTAGCTCTTCTTTCAGTTAGTCCTGACAAAGGGTCTCGGCCCGAAACGTCGACTGTACCTCTTCCTAGAGATGCTGCCTGGGCTGCTGTGTTCACCAGCAACTTCGAAGAATCCAGTGTGAGGCAGGAATCTGAGGCAGAGTTTTCGGATATGACTGGAAAGAGAGGTTGCTTTGGAATAGGGAATAGATTGACATGGCCTCCGGATGTAACAGGGAAGTGGTGTTGGATTCTGATGTTTTAGTCCAAGTTTCTTTCAGAAGTCAGGAAAGAGGCACAAAACTTTTTGCTTCATGACTGTTTTATTAAGTGTCAATAGAACAAAGAGAAATTGAAACGAACAGTGATAGAGGTCTACTAAGTGAAAGGAGAAAAAAATCTAAGATGGCACTGACCTTGTGGTCAGCTCTGTTATACCCTTATGTAAGGAAAATTCCATTCAAATTTGAAGATAAAAGTAGCCATTGAGATAGCTGTTATTCAAATAATGCAGTACCAAGAGAAGCTTCCAGCATCATACCAGTATAACCATGAGGGGAACACACTGAACTTACATATACACATTATGGCCACTAGGAAGCATAATAAACTGTTACATGCATATACAGAGCCTCCAAAGAGTATTCACCTTCCCCACCCCCTTGGAAATTTTCATGTTTTATTGTTTTACAACATTGAATCACAGTGGATTTAATTTGGCTTTTTTCACAGTGATCAACAGAAAAAGACTCTTTCCTGCCAAAGAGAAAACAGATCTCTACAAAGTGATCTAAATTAATTACAAATGTAAAACACAAAATAATTGATTGCTTAAGTAGTCAGCCCCTTCAAGTCAGTATTTAGTAGATGCACCTTTGGCAGCACTTACAGCCTTGAGTCTGTGTGGATAGATCTCTATCAGCTTTGCACATCTGGACATTGCAATTTTCCCCCATTCTTCTTCAGAAAACTGCTCAAGCTCTGTCAGATTGCATGGGGATTGTGAGTGAACAGCCCTTTTCAAGTCCAGCCACAAATTCTCAATTGAATTGAGGCCTGGACTCTGACTTGGCCACTCCAGGACATTAATTTTGTTGTTTTTAAGCCATTCCTGTGTAGCTTTGGTTTCATGCTTGGGGCCATTGTCTTGCTGGAAAACAAATGTTCTCCCAAATTGCAGATCTCTTGCAGACTGCATCGGGGTTTCCTCCAGGATTTCCCTGCATCTTGCTGCATTCATTTTACCCTCTACCTTCACAAGCCTTCCAGGGCCTGTTGCAGTGAAGCATCCCCACAGCATAATGCAGCCACCATCATGTTTCATGGTAGGGATGGTGTGTATTTGATGATGTGCAGTGTTTGGCATACGCCAACGTAGCGATTAGTCTTAGGGCCAAAAGGCTCAATTTTCTTTTCATCATACCACAGAACCTTCTTCCAGCTGACTTCAGAGTCTCCCAAATACCTTCTGGCAAACTCTAGCTGAGATTTCCTGTGAGTTTTTTCAACGGTGGCTTTCTCTTTGCCACTCTCCCATAAAGCTATGGCTGGTGCAGCATCCAGGCAACAGTTGTTGTACGTGCAGTCTCTCACATCTCAGCCACTGAAACCTGTAACTCCTCCAGACTTGTCATAGGTCTCTTGGTGGCCTCCCTTACTAGTCCCCTACTTGCACGGTCACTCAGTTTTTGAGGATGGCCTGCTCTAGGCAGGTTTATGCTTGGACCATACTCTTTCCATTTCTTGATGTTTGACTTAACTGTACTCCAAGAGATATTCAGTGACTTGGAAATATTTTAGTAATTTTTACTATGGAGACTAATTTACAATACTGTTTATTTTTCACATATTAGACTTTGGGAGGTCACTTATCTAACATATATTTTTGGAGTTGCCCCCTGCAGAAATGGGGTTAAAGTTAGTATTAGTTAGTGCTTTCTTCAGCCTTCTCTGGCTCAGTTCGGGTTTCTACTTGGGGTTGGGGGAGGGGGTGGTCTCTTTCTTTTTTAATTTTTTCTATTGGGTTGATTCAGAACTACAAAGATGTCCCCAGTGTCGAGATTTCCGGTTCCTCTCTAATCATGTATTCCTCTTCCGATTTCATGAGCTCACATTATGGTTAACCCCTTACTCACCAAAGGGTTAATTTTTAGTTATGGCTCATTCTATTAATTTTGTCTCTTGGAATACAAATGGTTTAAACCATCCAATAAAACGGAAAAAGATTTTCAAAATATTCCAAAGACTGAATGCTCATATTATCTTTGCTCAAGAGACTCATGTAAGGAAAGAGGACAGTCAACGCTTCTTTAAGTTTTGGAAAGAACAACAATACCACTCAAATGCTCAAGCCAAAATTAAAGGCGTTTCAATTTTTATTGATCCCTCAATTACATTCATTCATCAAGACATCATTTCAGATCCTAATGTCAGATTTCTGTTAATTACGGGGGTACTTTTTAATAACAAGGTCGCTATGGTTAATGTTTACGCTCCGAATGTGGATTATCCTGAATTCTTTAAACATTTACTTACTTCCCTTCCTAATTTAAATGAGTATATGTTGATAATGGGCGGTGATTTTAATTTATGTTTGAATCCCATGTTGGATAGATCCACAAGTAGTCCGGCTTTACCGAATAAGTCGGCTACTATTATCAACTCTTTTATGTTGGATGCTGGGATTTCAGAAATTTGGAGATTTCTACATCCAAATGATAAGGAATTCTCCTTTTTTTCACATGTTCACCGTTCTTTTTCCCGAATTGATTATTTCCTGATTGACTCTCGTTTGATTCCATATGTAGTTGATTGTAATTATGACATTATTGCTATTTCAGATCATGCTCCATTGAAACTTTCCATCAAGTTAATGGATACCTTTTGTACTACCAGACAATGGCGATTTAACCCTATTTTGCTTCAAGATCAGGATTTTGTCAAATTTATAAAGGAGCAGATTGATTTCTTCTTTTCAACTAATACTACGGATGAAGTTTCCAACGGAACTGTTTGGGACGCCTTTAAAGCTTATATCCGTGGTCAGATTATTTCCTATTCGGCCGGTTTGAAAAGATGTATTAACAATGAAATACTTCTACTGGTTGATAAAATTAAAGAAGTTGATAAAAAATATGCTATTTCTCCTAGCAAGGAGCTGTACAAACACGGAGTTGAACTCCAATTGGAACATAGCTTATTATTAACATCCTTGATCGAAAATCAATTAATGAGAACTAGAAGTGATTTTTATATTCATAGTGATAAATCGGGTAAATCACTGGCTAACCAATTGAAATTTGATTCGGTTAAACGTCAAATTACTAAGATCCGCAAACAGGATGATACTTTCACAGTTGATCATGTTGGGATAAACCAAACCTTTCAAGAATTTTATACCTCTTTATATCATTCTGATTTTCCTCATGATTCTAATTTCATGCATGATTTTTTAAGTAAATTGAGTTTTCCGAAACTATCTCCCGAAGATTGCCTATCATTAGAAACTTCCATTTCCGAGGAAGAAATAATAACTGCAATCTCATCATTAAATTCCGGTAAAGCACCCGGTCCCGATGGGTTTACAGTGGAATTTTAAAAATTTTTTTCCTCCATTCTTTCTTCTAAGTTGTCTAGAATATTTAAGGAAGCAATTAGTTTAGGTAAATTACCACAATCATTTTATGAAGCCTCTATTTCCTTAATTCTTAAAAAGAATAAAGATCCTATGGATTGTGCATCCTACAGACCGATATCTCTTCTGAATGTAGATTCAAAAATTTTTTCAAAAATTCTAGCTACTAGACTGGAGAAGGTGTTACCTCAAATTATTTCCATGGATCAAACCGGATTTATTAAAAATCGCTATTCATCTTTTAATATTAGGAGGTTAATGAATATTGTTTATACCCCCTCACTTACTACCCTGGAATGTATTATCTCATTAGATGCTGAGAAAGCCTTTGACAGAGTTGAATGGCCTTATTTAGTTAATGTTCTTGAGAAATTTAATTTTAATTTGACATTTATATCTTGGATTAAATTGTTATATTACTCCCCGGTAGCCTCAGTCTGTACAAATAATTATAGATCTCCTTTTTTTCGTCTTTTTCATGGTACTAGGCAAGGTTGCCCTCTTAGTCCTTTACTATTTAATATTGCTCTTGAACCTTTAGCAATTGCTATCCGTTACTCGCCAAATATTGTTGGTATTACCCGTGGAAATGAAATACATAAACTATCATTATATGCAGATGATTTGTTGTTATATATCTCTAACCCGGAGAAGTCAATTCCTGCTATCTTAGATCTGTTAGCTCAATTTAGTAACTTTTCTGGTTACAAATTGAATCTTAGTAAGAGTGAATTATTCCCTTTAAATAATCATGTACCTATTTATGGACGTTTACCATTTAAATTGGTTACTGATTCATTTATATACTTAGGGATAACAATTACCAAAAAATATAAAGATTTATTTAAAGCTAATTTTTTACCTTTAATTGATCAGATTAAACTTTTATTTACCAAATGGTCCCCAATCTCTTTGTCTTTGATTGGTCGGATTAATGCTATTAAGATGATCATTTTGCCTAAATTTTTGTACATATTTCAATCGGTTCCAATTTTTATCCCAAAATCTTTTTTTGATAACGTAGATTCAAAAATTTCCTCATATATTTGGCAGAATAAAAATCCTAGGTTAGGTAAAAGATATTTACAGAAATCCAAGAAGGAGGGGGGACTTGCCCTCCCAAATTTAGATTCTATTATTGGGCAATTAATATTCGATATTTAAAATTTTGGCTACAAGATTTGGACGCATCTTTAAACCCTCATTGGGTAAATCTTGAATCTAATTCATTACAAGGGTTTTCCTTGGGTTCGGTTTTAGGAACTTTACTTCCTTTTACTTCTTTTAAATCATATAAACAAATGAATAACCCAATAGTTAAACATACTTTACATATATGGTTTCAATTCCGAAGATTTTTTGGGTTTAATCAATTCATTCTAGCAAGTCCCATTATATCAAATTTTCTTTTTCAACCTTCCATGATGGATCAAGCTTACTTTGATTGGAAAACCAAAGGTATAATATCTTTTCGCGATTTATTCTTGGATAACTGTTTTATGTCTTTTGATCAACTCTCTAATAAATATAACTTACCCAGATCTCACTTTTTTAGATATTTACAGATTAGAAACTTTTTAATTACTGTCTCTCCTAATTTTCCACACCCATATCCAATGGACACTTTGGAAAAAATCTTAGACTTAAATCTGTCTCAGAAAGGTGTAATAGCAATTGTATATAATATAATTATGAATTTATGTCCTGATGTCTCTAATAAAATTAAAGCTGACTGGGAAAGAGAACTTGAGATTAATATACCGACTGAAAAATGGGAAAAAATTCTTCAGTTGGTGAATTCATCCTCTGTATGTGCTAAGCATAGGTTGATACAGTTTAAAGTAGTTCACAGGGCTCATATGTCCAAAGATAAACTATCTCGTTATTACTCTTATATTAATCCAATAAGTGACAGATACCAGTCTGAGATTGCTTCTCTAACTCACATGTTTTGGTCATGTCCCTTGTTGGAGAAATATTGGAAAGATATTTTTGATATTATTTCAAAGGTCCTAAATATAGACGTACAACCTCATCCAATTACTGCTATCTTTGGACTACCAATGATAGACTCAAATAATTTAACCTCTTCATCACGAAGGATGATTGCATTTCTTACTTTAATAGCTAGAAGGTCCATTTTGTTGAATTGGAAAGAGATCAACCCTCCTACAGTATTTCATTGGTTTTCACAAACTATGGTGTGTCTGAATTTGGAGAAAATTAGAAGTGCAGTTTATGACCCTTCTATTAAGTTTGAAAAAATTTGGAGGCTATTTATTCAGCATTTTCATTTGATGTAATTTGATCATTTCCAAACTTGTTTTATTTCTCTGTACTGTTGTTGGAGGGGAATGGAATCGTCGACGCTGAGGTTTTCTTCTTTTCCATTTTTAAGTTGTTAGTGCCCAAGTCTTTTAGTTTAGTTTAGTTGTTTTTTTTTATTTTGGGATGGGTTTTTTTTTCTCTTTTTTTGTCTTTTTTCTTTTTTTTGCTTTATATTATCCGTGATCAGTTCTACATGTATGGGAGTTTTGGTAATTTCCACTATTTGGTTTTGCAATTACTCTTTTTTTAAATGTAACAATACATCTCATATTATCTGTATTATTGCTATGTTTTGTTTCTATATTTTGAAATTAATAAAAAGATTGAAAAAGAAAGGAAATATTCTTGTATCCATCTCCTGATTTGTGCCTTTCAATAACCTTTTTGCAGAGTTGCTTGGAGTGTTCTTTCGTGTTTATGGTGTAGTTTTTGCCAGGATACTGACTCACCAGCAATTGGACCTTCCAGATACAGGTGTACTTTTTCTTTAATCAATTGAATCACCTTGACAGCACATAGGTCTCCAAAACCAGATCTCCATTTAACTAATTATGTTAACTTTTGAAAACAATTAGCTGCACCAGTGATGATTTGGTGTGTCATATTAAAAGGGGTGAATACTTATGCAATCAATTATTTTGTGTTTTCTATTTATAATTAATTTAGATCACTTTGTAGAGATCTGTTTTCACTTCGACACTGAAGTGTCTTCTTCTGTTGATCAGTGTTAAAAAATCCAAATTAAATCCACTGTGATTCAATGTTGTAAAACAATAAAACATGAAAACTTTTTACAGGCACTGTAAGAACCGCTTAAAATACAAGCAGAAAATTAATTGTTAAACTCAAAGAAAATATCAATTAAACAATCTAATCTAAGAATGAAACAGTAGCATCCAACTGTGGTTAAGTGTTTCAAGGTGTGAAATGGACAGTAGAGAACTTGGGCATCTTCAGAGATGGAAGAAGATAGTACTTACATGGTGATGACTCAATCCTCAGAGAAGCGTGGTTCCTATGTTACAGCCTATAGCTCACAGTAGTTGAACTTCCAATACAGATCACATGGTCACATGCTCTCTGGACTCACCTACTAAGTTACCAGTTCACCTAGTGGGTTAATAATTAATGTGAATTTCACCCTGGAGCTCGCCAGTATTTGATTGAACCAGTGCTTGGTTTAATTTTCAATAAAAGGAATTAAATCTCTCCCGCATTATTAAAATGAATAAAGTTCAAACAGTAAATATTATTTGATTTAATAGACGCCCACATGAGGGAGCACTTACTATTATGATCAGAGTGATATTGAAGTTCTTAGAATCTTTTTCTTTGTATCTTTATCTTTTCTTCTCTCTTTTGCTGTCAAGTGCCACCTCTTCACCACCTACGTTCCCCTCCACCACTTCTCTCAGCCTCCTCTCTCCAGGGTAAGAGATGGTAATGTAGTGGTTAGTAATGCTTTATGATGCAAGCTGAAAGATCAGGATTCAATTCTCACTGCTGTCTGTAAGCAGTTTGTACATTCTCCCTATGACTGTGGTTGCCTCTGGGTGCTCCAGTTTCCTCCCATAGTTCAAAGACATACAGGTCACGTTTAGTAAGTTGTGGGCATGCTAAGTTAGCACCTGAAGTATCATGACACTTGCAGGATGCCCCCAGCATATCCTCAGACTGTCCTGGTCATTGATGCAAATAATGCATTTCACTGCACGTTTTGATGTACGTGTGACAAGTAAAGTCAATACTTGTCATTAAACTTTTGCCTTGTCTAAATAGGTGAAGTCTGGACGTCTGGTGCTATAGTGAGCATTGACAAGATAATCCACTTCACATACATTCAGCGGCCACTTTAGTAGGTGCACCTGTACCCTGCTCATAAATGCAAATCAGCCAAACATGTGGCAGAAACTCAATGCTAAAAGCATGCAGACATGCTCAAGAGTTGTTGTACAGACCAAACAACAGAATGGGGAAGATCTGTGATCTAAGTGACTTTGACCATGGAATGAACTTTGGTGCCAGATGGGGTGGCTTAAGTATCTCAGACATATAATCTCCCAGGATTTTCATGTGTAACAGTCTTTAGTGTTTACAGAGAATGATACAAATAAACAAAAAAAATCTAGTGAGCGACAGTTCTGTGGACAAAAATGTCTTTTTAATGAGAGGTCAGTGGAGAATGGCCAGTCTGATTCAAGCTGACAGGAAAGCAACAATAACTCAAATAACCATGTATTGTAACAGTGGTGTACAGAAAAGCATCTGCGAATGCACAAACCTTGAAGCCGATGGGCTACAGCAGCAGAAGGCCATGAGCATACATTGAGAAGAAATCAACCAGGGTTTCATCCTCCTCTCCACCCACTGACCCCATCATGTAAACTTTGTGACGGGAGATTGGACTTAACTGGAATGAATTTCATTGTCACATTCTCTGTCAAGATGTTGAAGGCTGAGGAAGAGTGTGATATGTCTGTTCGTGTTTGTGGAACTGTAGGCTGATAAGAGACAGCAAAGTCAAATGAAGTAAGTAAAAAAGTACATCATACAGAAATTCAGGAAGGATTTACAAGGTTAGAAATGATATACCTTTTCAGAACATTATTAAAAGAGAGTCTTTACAATTATATAAGTAGCTGAATGGAAGCAAGTGACATTTTGATAGGTTACATATTTGACAAATAAATGAAGAGATTTTAGAGTCTATTTTATCAAAAAAGGATTTTGGACCAAAAATCAGTAATGCCTGAAATATATACAAGAATTTTGCACAATAAACATTTTAACAGCATTAATACGACCACTCAAAGTTAAATAAAGTGGAGACCATTTAAAGGAAAGTTGAGTAATGCGGTCAATTAAGGGTAAGAAATTAGTCTTAAATAAATCCTTATGTTTACAGGTAATTTTAATCCCAAGGTATGAAAAATGATTATTAACCAATCTAAACGGCAGGTTCTAAGGGAACTTGCTTATTAATAGGGAAAAGTTCACTCTTATTAAGATTTAATTTGTATCCTGAAAAAAGACTAAATTGTGCTAATAAATCTAAAGCTGCTGGAATAGATTTTTGAGGATTAGAAATATATAAAAGTAAGTCATCAGCATAAAGAAATACTTTATGAGACTTTAACCCACGAGTTATGCCAATAATGTTAGGAGATTCTCGAATAGCAATTGCAAGAGGTTCTAATACTATGTCAAATAATAAAGGGCTAAGAGGACAACCTTGTCTCCTTAAAAATAAAAACCCGAGATTGGGTAGAATACATCTACAGAAAGCTAAGAGAGATGGAGGCTTGGCATTACCTAACTTTAGATTTTATTATTGGGCAATTAACATTCGACACATGAAATTTTGTTTACTTGACCTAGATATACTATCCATTCCTAAATGGGTGGTTTTGGAATTACATTCTGTTCAAGGCTATGCACTTGGCTCTATATTAGTTTCTTCTCTTCCTTCCGATTTGAATCACTATAAACAGGTTTGCAACCTGATAGTTAAACATACCTTACGCATTTGGTTTCAATTCCGAAAATTTTTCAATCTTAATCAATTTGTGCTAGCGATTCTTATTATTGGCAATATATTTGTTCTCCCCTCCCTTATGGACCATGCGTTTCAAATTTGGAAGACTAATGGTATATCACGATTTTTGGACTTATTTTTAGATGGTTCCCTTATGTCTTTTGAACAGTTATCTAACAAATGCAATTTACCAAGAACACATTTTTTTTAGATATTTGCAAGTTAGAAATTTTCTAAATACCATACTTTCTTCCCTTCTGGCGTTACCCCCTACAAATATTTTAGACACTATCATTAACCTCAACTCGTGTTAGAAAGGTGTAACGGCTATTACTTATAATACTATCATGAAACTTAGGATAGCTCCATTCGGTAAGATTAGGACTGACTGGGAAAAGGAATTGGCGGATGACTGGGCTCATATTTTACAACTAGTCAATACTTCCTCCATCTGTTCCAAACATTCTTTAATTCAATTTAAAGTTGTCCATAGAGCACATATGTCCAAAGATAAATTAGCTCGTTTTTACTCTCATATTAACCCTCTTTGTGATAGATGCCATGGGGAGATAGATTCCTTGACCCACATGTTTTTGTCTTGTTCTACTCTGGAAACTTTTTGGAAAGACATTTTTAATATTATTTCAAAGGTTTTGAATAGTGATATTTCTCCCCATCCTATTACTGCTATCTTTGGATTACCTAAAACTTCTACTAATTTATCCCCCTCAGTGCGTAGAATGATTGCATTTCTTACTTTAATGGCGAAAAGGTGTATTTTACAACATTGGAAGGAGATTAATGCCCCAATTATGTTTTTTTTGGTTCTCTCAAACGATACTGTGTCTAAATTTGGAAAAAATCAGAAGTAATCTTTATGATACTTCAGTTAAATTTGAACAGACCTGGAGATCTTTTATTCAATATTTTCATTTAATGTAACTATTTTTTTTCTCTCTGATCATATATACACTCCCTTCGTGGATTTTATCTGCTATTAGTGGAGGTCGGGTTTGAGGACGTGATTGTTTAATCTGTTTAAGTCTATTATTTACCTAGTTCGCCCATTGCTTTGCTTTGTAGCTTAGTGGCACGGTAGTTTTTTTGGGTTTTTTTTTCTCCTTATCGTTTTATATGGAAAACTGGTATACTATTATATTACCTTGTTATTTTATAACTAATCTACATTGGTTGCATTGTTTTTTTGTATTAAGATTTCTTGTTTATCTATATCATAACAATGTATCGGTTGCTATATGTTTTACCTTCTGTATACTTATTCAATAAAAAGATTTAAAAAGAAGGGTTACATATTTGAAAGATGGAATGTATCTAGATAAACCCACTAGAAGTGGTTATTAGAAAGAAGCTTCACTATAGCAACCTCATCGAAAACACTTCAGCAACCTTATTTTGCCTTCATATTGCTTTTTTATGTGTCTAAATCAGAGTGTTAATGTTACAACTTAATGAATGCTCTCTACAACTTGTGGCATCCTATAAAGATGCACAACATTGGGTCAAATATGAGTGAGGAAACTTTCTCCTGATTGCCATGGGTGCAGTACCTCAGCTGATGAATTTGCATGTCTTTCTCTTTGAACAACACTTGTAAGAAGCAGGAAGATTCGGAGGTGCACAGGTGCTCTGGGTGTGGGAAACAAAGGGGTAGCTGGGTACTACCACCACTGATCAGGATGGATGAGTCATGGAGTCATACAGTACAGAGACTGGCATACCGTTACCACCAACTACACTAAATCCCATCCACCAACAATTACTCTGTAGCTTTCTACACTTCGGCAATTCAAACGCCTGTCCATATAATTCGCATCACCCTCATTGCTGATCTGGCTCTGTGGCCGAAGCCTGCATTCATCGGGCTCCTGGACCGTCAGCAGCACTGAACTCTCTCTGTAGCTGATGTCTTACTTTCAGCTACTCTGTGGTTCATGGTCTGTGGATTGTTTGTTTTCTCATTGTTTGCACGATTTGTTCTTCCTTTTTCAAATGTTGAATGTTTGACTGTCTTTGTGGTGTGGAGCTTTTCATGAATTATATTGTGCTTGTTTTGTGGCTGCCTGCAAGAAGATGAATCTCAAGATTATATATAGTATACATATTTTGATAATAAATGTACTTTGAAGTTTGAATTCTTAAATGTTGTGTGAGTCTCTTCCTGCACCATTCCCTCAGGTTCTACTTTCTTGGTGGAAAAAAAGATATTCCTCAGAACCTTTTAAAATGATCCCTTACCTTTGGGTTACTCCTGACCTTTGGGTTTCAGACATTTTGACTATGGGTATAAATATCCTAGCTTTTAGAATGTAGAACATTACTGCACAGTACAGAGTCTTCAACATGCGATGTTGCATCAGCCTTCTGACCTACTGAACATGCAATCTAGTCCTTCCCTCCCAAATGCCTCCCCCCATTTTCTCTCCATTCATCCATGTCCTTACCTCAGAGTTTCTTAAATGTCCCTAATGTATCAGCCTCTTCCACCACTCCTGGCAGTGTGTTCCACACACTCACCACTCTCTCTGTAAGGAACCTACCTCTAACATCCCTCCAACATCCCTCCTGTACTTTCCTCCAATCACTTTAAGATTGTGTCACCCTGTATTAGCCATTTCTGCCCTGCTGGCTATCCACTCTATCAAAGCTGCTTATCATCTTAAACACCTCTATCAAGCCACCTCTCATCCTCCTTTATACGAAAGAGAAAAGCCCTAGATCGCTCAACCTATCTTTGTATTTATCTCATATTTTTGTCATTCAGGTTTATACTTCAAAACTGAGGTCCATTGATATAACAGAATTGGAATAGTAAATGGTTTATTATTCTCACGTGTATGGGAATATGATAAAAAAAACTCTGTTTGACAAACCATCCATACAGGTCGTTTCAAGATATAGTACATTGAGGTACTAGAAAGGAGAAGTAATAACAGGATGCAGGACACATTTACAGAGAAAGTTCAATGCAGGTGGACAGCAAGGTGCAAAGGTTATGACAAGGTAGATTGTGAGGTTAAGAGTTCACGTTTAATGTACAAGAGGTCCTTATAACTTTGGGATGGAAGGAGATAAGATATGCCACCAGGATTACATATCTAACAGAATTTGCTCAACAGTGCACTATGGCTGCTGCATATACCATTCTACAAAATGCACTGTGCTTATTAACTCAGACTGCACTGACAGAACCTCCCAAACCCGATGTCTTTACCACGAGGAAGAACAAAGGCAGCTGCTGCATGGGAGCACCACCACTTTCAGATTGCCCTCCTTTTTGTACTCCATTCCGTTCCATCTTGGAAGTACACTGTCATCTCTTTATGTTTGCTGGGCCTAGACCCTGGAACTCCTTCTCCAACAGCACTGTGGGAACCCTTTCATTGAAAGGATCACAGCACTTCCACGGTATGGCTCAATCCCACCTTCTTAAGAGCAAATATGGATGGACAATAAGATTCTGGCCTTGTTAGAAATGTCCACATCCCATAAAATGAACCAAAACTCAGATTCCCAGTACACTGCTTATTTTGTGACCAGCTAAGCTGGCAGTTTGCAGGGATGATGACACAACAGTATGGCTGAATAATCTGTTTATTCACTAAACACATGATCATCCTGCACCCTGCATTACCAGCACCCCCTCCTTCACTGTATCCATCTCCTGTTCCCTGCTTTCACCCCCAACACCCAAATATATTCACTTTCTCTTCTTGCCTTCACTCAGATTTCATATATTCACCTTTCTTCCCATATGCAAATATAGCTATTTTACATTGAGATATATATATTTACATTAAGACTTATGGAGAAGAGGAGTTCGGTGGGTAATAAAATGGACAAGTTGACGGCGCTAGCCAAGCATCAGAGAACATTTCGGGAGTGCAGTGTTATGTGTTTTACTGAGGCTGCACGAGGACATACCCGATCGAAACTTTTCCATGGACGGCTTCCAGACTGTTCGGACTGACTGGAAGTGCACTGAGAGTGGTAAGCGTAAAGGAGTTGGGATTTACTGTTCTGGTTAACAATGGATGGTGCAATCCTGGTCATATTACGATCGAGGAACGTGTTTGTAGACAGGATATTGAACTTTTTACTGTTGGACTTCGGCCACATTCCACCGAGATACAACACTGGGCGGCATGGGAGGTCGTTCCTGCCTGTGGCCATCGAATGTGCAGCTCCTCCCGTGGAGGGTCAGACACCCTGAGCCAATAGACTGGTCCTGGACTTATTTCCATCTGGCATAGTTTGCATTTTGTTGTTTGATTGTTTGTGGTTTTGGTATTGCTATATTTACGCTCTATTCTTGGTTGGTGCGGCTATAACGAAACCCAATTTCCCTCGGGATTAATAAAGTATATCTATCTATCTATCTACCTATATTAAAATTAAGTAAGTTGTGCAAAAAAGAGCAAAACATTGGGATGTAGTATTCATGGGATCAATGTTCATTCAGAAATTTGATGGTAGAGTGGAAGAGGCTGCTCTAAGAGGTGACTGGAAGGACCTAACCCAGAGCCCCTACTGTTCCTCTCTTCTCTCCCCTCTCACCCAGGACCCATGTACTGCCTCTCCCTTCTTCTGCTACCTGCACCCTACCTATTAAACCTGTTCTGCCCCTCCAAGACATCCTGTTGATGAATTCTTAATTTTTTTCCCATACTCTTACTTTAAGTCAGGGGTTCCCAACCTGCGTTCTGTGGATCCATTGCTTAATGGTATTGATCCATGGCATAAAAAAAGGTTGGGAACACCTGTATTAATTTCACTTTTCTTATTGTGCCATTCCAGCCACCTCTTGGAACAGCCTCTTCCACTCTGCTATCAGATTTCTGAATGAACATTGAATCCATGATCACCACCTCACAATCTTTTGCTCTCCTTTTGCACTACCTCCTTAAGTTTTTGCACATATTTCTTATTGTAACTTTTTATGTATTGCATTTTAATTTTGTCACAAAACAAAAAAAATCGTGATAATCAGTATGCCATAGATAATAAACCTGATTCTGATTCTTCTGCCCCGTCCCAGCATCTATGTAAACCATTAGCCTCCTCCTCTCCCCAAGTCACCTGAGTTTTCCACTGATGTTGATTTTGTACCAAAAATAAAGCTATTTCATTTTCTATAATTGGTATATGTACGGTACAGTGTGTAATAGTGTTTACTTCCATTGAGAAGATTTCACAATAAAGTCAGGTTTTTACTGAACAAACCTCATTATTTTTCCATCAGAAGTCACATCATCATTGATGCATGTGCTTTCTTTCTGGCTAAGATCAGCAAATCCAAAGAAGCAAAGGAAATCTTTTCAGTTACTCTCTATACACAATGCTGGGATTGTCATGATCACTTCCAATTTCAGCCTTAGGGTATTGCTGTTATTTGCTCACAAGGTGTTTGAGTTTGAAATATTTTGCCCTGTTTTGCCTGCTACGATCTTTGTGCTAAATTCAACTGCAAAGTTTTAACTGCTGTCTTCAGCAAGAAGGTTTGTGGAAGCAATCCCAGGTCAACCACTCTTCAGAAGAAAAGGATATTTCTTTATAGCAACACACACAAAATGTTGGAGGAACTCACCAAGGCAGGTAGCATCTATGGAGGGAAAATCTACAGATTACGTTTCAGGCCAAGACCCTTAATCAAGACTGGAAAGGAAGGGGACAAAGCCAGAATGAAAAGGAGAGGGGAGGGGAAGGAGTACAAGCTGGCAGGTGATGGGTGAGGAGGAAGGTGGTTGTGTGGGGAAGGGAGGTGATGAACTAAAAGGCTGAGAGGGGATAGTTGGAGGATGTAAAGTGATGAAGGAGGAGGAATTTGATAGGAGGGGACAGTATCTGTAATTGGACCCTGGATTTCTTGACTGAAAGGCCACAGTCAGTCCATGTAGGCAGAAGCATCTCTAGCTCCACCACACTGAGCACCGGTGCTCCCCGAGAGAAGTGTGCTCAGTGCATTGCTGTTCATGCTGCTGACGCATGACTGCACTGCTACATCTAGTTCAAATTGAATCATCAAGTTTGCTGATGACACAACAGTGGCTGGTCTCATCTACAACGCTGAGACGCTGCACAGGGAGGAGGTAGAATGGTGTAAGCACAACAACTTGGGCCTCAACATGGACAAGACCAAAGAGTTGATTGTGGACTTTAGAAAGGTGCAGGCTGACCAGTCCTCACTGCACATACATGGCTCCTCCATGGAGAGAGTTTGGAGCACCAAGTTTCTGGGAGTGCACACAACAGACAATCTCACCTGGTCCCTCAACACCACCAATTTGGTCAAGAAAATACAACTACGTCGCCACTTCCTGAGAAGAGTGATAGATGTCTGGGACACACTGGCAGGAGTGGTGATAGAGGCAGATACATTAGAGATATTTCAGAGATTCTTAGATAGGCATATGGATGAAAGAAAAATAGAAGGTTATGTGGTATGTAGGAGGGAAGAGTTAGATTGATCATGGAATAGGTTTATATAGTCTTAGTTATGCAACTATTGAGGCCAGGCAGACAATCTGTGAAGAGTATTGATAATGGCTGGGGTCACCTGTCTTGTAAAGATGTACCCAGAAGAAGGCAATGGCATGCCACTTCCATTAAAAAATTTGATAAGAACAATCATGGTCATGGAAAGACATGGCACATAACAAACAAACTCTTCTATATAGAGACAAAAATTTACTTATTCCACTTGCCAGCTCTTGCTCGATTGCCTCGTGGAACATGATCACTCAGGTATACTTGAAATAGGATAGGCTTTCCGCCTCCATCAGTAATCCAGTGCCCCACCACCCTTTGGATGAAAAAAAAAGATGACTACCTCTAATCCCAAATATTCTTCTTCCCAGTTAGTCTGCAGTAAATCTCTACCCCCAGGTTGGGAGTTGCTCATTGGTTCATTGTTGTCATCTGTACTGAGGTACAGTGAAAAGCATTTTTTTTTTTGTGTGCCATCCAACCAGATCATTTGCTGCATACTGTAAGTACATTAAAGTAATACAAAGGCAAAATAAACAGAATGTAGATATTATTGTTACAGTTACCGAGAAGGTACAGTATATGTAGATAAGTAATGTGTAAGGATCGTGACGAGGTAGACTTGAGAGATCATGAATTCATCTTTATTGTATAAGAGATGTGTTCAGGAGACTTATATCAGTGTGATAGAAGCTCATCAGTGTGGTGAGCCTGGTGGTTCATGTCAAGCTTATTTAATTAAAGATACAGTGTGGTAACAGGACTTTCCAGCCCAATGAGAGTCACCAGTATGACCAAGGCCATGTACAGCCTGTCACACTGATGTAGGCGGTCTGAAGGAAAAAGGCAAGAAAGGATAAGAAAAACCTGGGAAGTAATTTTAACAAAGACAATGTGCCTGTTCTGATGGTTCAGATGGATGCTGAGCATCCTGCAGCAATGATAAGGGCTTTGATGGCTAGACTCCACCTTCATTCCACCAACTCCAGCAGTCATGATTCCCTGGAGCATTGGAGTGTGAGAGGAGACCTGACAGAGGAATATGAAATTTGAGGGGTATAGACAGGGTAAGTGCAAGCTGGCTTCATCCACTGAGGTTGTGTGAGACTACAACTCGAGATCATGGGTTAAGGGTGAAAGGGGAAATGTTTAAGGGGAACATGAGGGATAATTTTTTCATTCAGAGGGTGGTGAGAGTACGGAACGAGCTGCCAGAGGAAGTGGTGGATGCGGGTTTGATTTCAACATTTAAAAGAAGTTTGGATAAGTGCATGGATGGGAGAGGCATGGGGGGCAACAGTCCAGGTGCAGGTCAATGGGACTAGGCAGAGTAATAGTTTGGCAAGGATTAGATGGACCAAAGGGCCTGTTTCTGCACTGTAGTGGCCTAAGATTCTGTGACCAATTTACCTACTAACCTGTACATCTTTGGACTGCGGGAGGAAACCAGAGCACCCAGATGAAACCCATTTGTTCACGGGGAAAGTGGTCAAACTCCTTACAGAGTGCAACAGAGTTGAAATTGGGTCACTGGTGCTAGTATAGCATTACAGTTATGTAGCTTCTGTCCAATAGAAGCAGGAAGGCTACTGACCTCCCTGCTAAAAGAACAGGTTCAACCTTCGCATTCTTGCTAATCTTGCAATTTTATTCATCTTGATTAAATTTCCCCAAGGAAACAAAATGCAGCCTTGTCAATCTCTCTTATAATCCCCCAGCTTTGGTAACACCTTTGTAAGTATTCTTTATATCTCCTCTGGTACCAACACACCTTCACACCTTACTGGCGCTGTGACAACCAGAACATGACATGACACTTGAGCCCAGGCCAAATTCTTACATTTTCTAGGTCTTGGATGATAAATTAATCTTTATACTTTCTTAATCACTATCCTGCTTTCTTCTAGAATCTATAGAGAAATAAGCCACTCTTTGCTGAGTTGTGCCCGTAACAGCATTGTAGCTTAAACACTTGTACTTGCACCTGGACCTTAGTTTGCTACAGCCCAGCAGGTGAGAGGTATATCTTCCCCCTCTGGTTTAACGCAGAGGAAAGGATAACCTTTAAAGACTGTTATTAGGCCTGGCAGACTCAGAATACCACCGTAACTTTGTTTATCAGGTGCATTTGAAAATAATAAAATACACCTCTTCAGAATTAGTGGTATAATAATATTACTGCTGACAGAGCCTGCTGTGAACACCATAAGTAGATATTATATTCCGACACTGATCCTTCAACGTGGGCTGGGGAGTGCCTTCGATGTGGGAGCTGGTGTTGCAAAAAGCACCAGGAAAATATATGTTTTCTTCTAAATGGAAGGCTTGGCACTTAAATGTGTTTTGGATTTAAACCATACTGATTTTTTTTTAATAAATCTGTGATTCTGATTGGAATTTTGTTCCCCTTGAGCTAATTTTCCCTGTTTCAGATGTTCCCTTTTACTGAGTCGATGGAGCCAATTCCCAATCTGGAGACACTCACAGGAGTTGGTACAAGATTCACGGATGATTGTCAGGGATTTTTGCACCCAATTAAGTGGATGCAACTAAAATAAACACTAACTGTGGTTGTTTGAATCTGGCAAGATGGCGCCAGTGACCAACGGCGATGTCCTGCCGACAGTTCATGAAACTAATTCTTCTCCTTCTTATTTTAAATATACTTCTACTACTACAATGGAAGCCTGTAATTTACATCTTGATAATGTGCTTTTGGGCTGACTGAGCAATCTGGCACTTTTACTGTCTCTGAGGGAATTCAGCATGGTTGAGAGATCCGGCATTTCAAAATGGTCAGGCTCTGCAGCCTGCTGTCAATGAACGATGCAGCACTAAACTGAACTGAACTGAACTAAACTGAACACTCCTAGGCTATCTCAGGGACTCTGCAGTTCGATGATTAATATCCTGTGTGTTATTTGCTCATATTTTCTAGAAGGCAACCAAATTTTCCTCAAGAGGAAACAGTGATTAGATAGCACTTATTAATAGCTTCATAAGGAAGTTTGTGGAGAGTTTTACTGTGCTCTTTAAATTAAAGTTCTGTACTATATTAAAATATGGAAATAAAGAAAGATTTGAAACCAGAGCAAAATGTTAAGTAAATAATATTAGTTTTCATATGTAAATTCATTCAAATAGGCAAGTGATATTTGACATAGCAAATACTAGGATTAACACCGGATACTTATCACCTTATATAGGAGAGCAGCCTTTGAAATTAATATCCAGTAGGTTGCATAGGGAGCATTCTAATTAAATGATCTGACTCATGATTTAATAATATAAAGAAATGCGATGCGTTTGTCAAGATCTTTGAATGCAATAGTTCATTCAGTTGACTGTGGAGGAGGTTGAGACAACTTTCTGAATGAATGGATGGAAGTTATTGAAAATGTCTGCAATTTCCCCATTAACCATTGCTCTGACAGTCAAGGGTCCTGACAGCAAATAGGTCCTAATGTCTCCAAAGTCAGAAGCCATTTTAGCTTTCAGTTTCATTGAATTTGTTATCACGCAGAGGACAGCTATGGTGCAGCATCAACGTTAGCACAGCCACAAACAATTAAGGTCAGGATGACATTCCATGCACTAAAAACCATAAGAGATAGGAGAAAATTAGGCCATTCAGCCCATCGAGTCTGCTCTGATATTCAATCATGGCTGAATTTTTCCCCCTTGTAACCCAATTCTCCTGCCTTATCCTCATAACTTTTGACACCTTTACTAAGCAACAACCTATCAACCCCCACTTTAAGTATACTGTACCTAATTAGTTGGTCTCCACAGCCACTTGTGGCAATGAAATCCATATGCCTATGCCTAAAGAAATTCTTCCACATCTCTGTTCTAAAGGGACATCCTTCTATTCTGAGCTGTGCTTTCTGGTCCTACACTCTCCCACTATTGCATATATGCTCTCAATATCAATATTCCGTATGTTTCAATGCAATACCTCCCCCCCCATTCTTCTAAATTCCAGTGAGTACATGCCCAGACCCATCAAAACTCCTCATAAAATAATCCTCTCATTCCTGGGATTATTTCCCTTAACCTCCTCTAGACCTTCTTCTGAAGACATTTTTCAAGTCTGGTCTTCACGAGACTTAAATTAGCTGGGATTCCTGCACAAGATCACCATCTGGTGCTCTCTACAAGTTGTGTGTGTGTGTGTGCCTGTCTATCTGTGAGTATGCATATGTTTGCGTGTGTAAGAGTGAACGTATGTGCATACTGTATGCTATTGTTTGTAAAATCCTGGATGGTGATGAGGAGGTGAACAGCAGTGAGATAGATCAGCTGGTAGAGTGGTGTCACAACAACAAGCTTGCACCCAATGTCAGTAAGACCAAGGAATTGATTGAACACTACCTCACTATTTTATTCTCTTTTTGCACTTTTTAAAATATATTTCTTATTGTAAAATACTCTCTAACAATATTTTAGGTATTGCACTGTACTGCTGCTGCAAAACATCAAATTTCATGACATATCTCAGTGATGATAAACTTGATTCTGAATCTGATATGTGTGGAGAAGACAGAATTACGTTTGGTTGCAGTGGTCCTGCAACAAACAAAAGCAAGAGTGTGTCAAGAAATTTCTCAAGCCTGCTGACTGTCTGTTTAAGTAAAGGGTTGACTTCAATCTTATCCACTTTCATCAATAGACCCATTTCCATTGATTTCCTTAACGTCAAAAAATACACTGAGCTCCTACGCAGATATAACCAATGGCTGATCAGCCACAGCTCACTGCGGGAGTGAATTTCAAAGATCTGCAACCCTTATCCCAGTCTTAAGTGCCAGACCCTTTATCCTGAGACTGTGAACCCAATCCCTAAACAGCTGACCAGTCTATAAAGATTGCAGCAAAATGAACCATCACTTATGCAAGCAGATTTAGATTAATTTATACATAGTATATCACATGCAAATTGAAACATACAGAAAAATGCACCATTTGCATTAACAACCTAAGGATGTGCTGGAGGCAGCTCACAAGTGTCACCACACGTGCCAGTGCCAACAAAGCATGCCTACAATGTTCAAGCAACAACAACATAACAAAACAACAACAGCAGAACAAGTCCCATTCACGAATGAACACACTTATAAAATGGAACATACCTAGGTAGAATGTACAGCACAGTACAGAAACTTTGACCCACAATGTTGTTCTGACCTTTTAACCGACTCCAAGATCAATCTAACCGTTTCCTCCCTCATAGCTCACTATTTTTCTTTCATCCATGTGACCTTCTAAGAAAATACACAAAATGCTGGAGGAACTCAACAAGTCAGGCAGTATCCATGGAAATAAACAAACAGTTGATGTTTTGGGCTGAGACTCTTCTTCAAGACTAGAGAGGAAGGGGGAAGATCCACATCTTGGCCGAAAACATCAACTGTTTATTTCTCTCCATAGCTGCTAACTGACCTACTGAGTTCTTCCAACATTTTGTGTATGTTACTCTTCTTTCTTAAATGAAAATCTAAGTGACGGCTTATATTCATTAAAGTATGTTCTCTGGGTGATAACGGGAATTGTGCAGAAACACAATTAGATGACAAACAGTAACCACTGCACTATTGACAAGAGTACTATTAACACTGACTGAAACCATCTAACATTGTTGGGCTCATACAGTCACTGGCTCTTTCTCGGGATTCCATGTTATATTTCAAATAAATTGCTAATGTATTTTCTGCAGTTGTGTTACAGAATACAGTAACACAAACAATGGAAAAAAAATTCTGTTATTGTTTCATTCCATTTGTCTTTTTCAGTAATTACAGGATTGCTCATTTGAATAGCAGGGTAGGGAGCTATTTGGCCCATTGGTCTTATGCTTTGTCTTACAGCAATGCCAGTCAGCTTTATTCTCTCTGTTTCATCCCCACTCTCCCCATCCCTCTCTCTCCAATCTCTTCCCCAATCTTTCTTTCTCTCTGAATCTCTTTGCTCACCCTCTCTTCCCTTCTCTCTCTATCTTGATTCCCCAAACTATATTTCCCTCTACATTTCTCTTTTTCTCTTTTCCCTTTCTGTCTCTCTCTTCCCTGCTTTCCCTGCCTCTTCCCTTCTATCTGCCCCCCCTCTCTCTCTCTCTCTCTCTCTCTCTCACACACACACACACACACACACACACACACACACACACACACCTGACTGATTCTGAATTCAAGTTAATAGGTTTGAGAAGCAAGAGATTACAGATGCTGAAATCTGGAGCAGCGCACAAGATTCTGGAGGAACTCAGTGGGTCAGGAAGCATCTGTGGAGGGAAATGGACACTGGACGGCTGGAGCCAAGACACTGCATCCAGACTGATACAGATTATTTTTAAAGCAAATGTTTCCACCTTGTGTGGAGAAAAGTAGGAGTGTCAAATAACGATAGGATTGAAATCCCTTTCATTAGATATCAGACCGTTCTCTACTAATAAAGCAAAAGATTCTTAATCCCAGATCGCTCTTTGAGACTGGAACTGGCAGGTTGGTATTTATATAGATGGGGGAGTGGACAATTTCGACAGCTTCTCCTGATAAAGAATTGGCAGCAATCGGCAAAGCCTTTGAGCCCACCCCTAACCTGGGAGGAGTCATTGCGTGTTTTCAGACCAATAGTCCCACTGTATAAAAGTCGGGCGCTGGGACAAAGAGTTAAACACTCCAAGCTCCCAAACCCGTTTCCGTTCGTCAGCCGGGCGGAAATTCATTCAGCACCATGGTCAGCGACCGGCTTCTGCTTGCCGTCTACTTTTCCGCCTTACTCACCACGGCTATTGGCACCGAGAACTCTGATGTGGAGACAAGAGCCCTGCGAGATTTCTACTCCAAAAATTCTTATCCTTCCAGCGAAAAGGAACTGGTTGGTTTATCGTTGTTTTGTTACTGGCAATGGGGTAATCTTGTAGGGGGCAGCTTGACGTTCTTGATTAGTTAAATGTGCGTTCTCTCAACTGGAGTGTGAATTTGATTGTTGTGATTTTGTTAAGCATTAAAAGTTAAAACATTTAAATTAGTTTAAGCGAACAGTGCCAGGCGCACGGGTGCGTGGAAATAAAACTGAGGTTGAAGTTATAACATCGTATTTAACATAGAATAGTACAGGACAGGAACAGGCTCTCGGCCCGCAATGCTGAATTAAACTAAATCTCCTCTTTTTGACTTTTTAAAGACATTTCCTTTAAAACCAATATTTTGTTGCCGTGAAGTGGCATTTAAGATAACGGAAATGTTGTAGCTTATTACAGATGCCCAAAGTCCAAACCTCCAGGGAAAGTAGTGAGTTAATTATAATCATTTATAATATTTGTTTGGAGGACTATATAGTACAAAGGATTTCACCAAACCTCTCTAATTCTAAACCACCCGCTGCACACCCTCCCCTGGACGACAGCTCGGAGCCCTGCACGAGGTGCTGAAGAAACTACAGACCAAACGGCTTCCAACCTGGGAGAAGAAGTATGGACAAGGGCCACAGGTAGAGTCAACTTATTTTGTTGTTCAGCAACCAACCTCCCCCCCCCCTTCCCGAGTTACTAAAGGGTTCCGTTTTTACCGATATCAAAAAGTCAGTTCTGCCCGTTTGTGGGAAAATCCACAAAAAATACTCGATATGGAAACCAGACCTCTCGGTATAATAATGAAGAGCATCAAAGCGCAAAAGACTGATAATAAAGAAAAAATATTGAAGATAGAGAGAGAACTAGTTCTGCCGTTCGTACGTACGGTATGTACGCCGAGTTTTGAATTGAATAATACCACGAGAGCTCGTTCATAAATAGGAAGTGTCCATAGATTGGGCAGTCATAACCCGGGAAAGGTCTGCGTTTTCTCCGTTGTTTCTTCTGGCTGCACATGAAGTATAGTTAATGTTTTGTACTGGCCGCTTTCTTCCGCCATGCAATATGAATTTATTTCTCTTTCAGCCGGTCTGCCTCTGCGACCAGAACTTTAATTCAAGCTTCTTGTGTCTTTTAGCTCTTGGCTAGTCGATTTCCGTTACCATTATTACCAAGGGTTAAGGGGGAGAAGTGTTAATAATCCGAGATCTCAAGTAATACCCATTTGTTTGCATGGAGAAGTGAGGTTTGATATACAGAGATAACTGGGGCGGTGGTCTTGATCAATCAGGGCGACGGGGAGAAAGGAAGAGAATAGGATTGAGAGGGATAATAAATCAGCCATCAGCCATCAGCGGAGCAGATTCGACAGGCTGAATGGCCCAATTCTGCTCCTTTGCTTTATGGTTTATAGCCTTATGGTGAAACAGCTTCGAGTCTGACACAAAGTTAACTCTAACCTTGTCAATGAATAGAGCAACTGACGAATCCATCTGAGTTCTGGCTCAACATCAGATCGAGAATGTCGATCCGAAATGCTGGATGAATTGAATGGTGGGGGGGGGGGTGGATTAAATAGCATCCATTCCACAGGAAATGAGTTTGCAATCTGCATCCCATCTCCTCGTTGCGACGTGGCAATGCCCACATCTGGAGGGAAGGCACTGAGAAAGGACCAAGTATTCCGGATAACATTTTCCCATCTCTCTGACATTAGAGGGTAAAGGTCGTCCAATCTGAAATCGCTTTCACCCTACTGGAAATTGGTTCCATGGACTATGACTCCCAGGGACGGATTACTAGTACTGGTGACTGCACCTTTTGAGTTAGTGTTGTCCATTGCGTTACACGGTACATCATTCAAGACCCCTCACACCTTCTCCATGAACTGTTTGTTCTTCTGCCATCAGGCAAACGTTACAGGAGCATCAAAACTAAAACCACAAGGCTACTAAACAGCATCCTCCCACAGGCAGTCAGACTGCTAAATAGCTGCTCTACCTGACTCTGCTTTGGGCACTTTTAACTTGCACTGGACACTTATAACTGATTTTAACTGACACGTGGCTGTTGTGTTTTACTATTTATTGTTATGTTTATTATTTAGTGTTGCGTTTGTTATGTTATGATTGCACTGCTCCTGAGAAACACTGTCTCATTCTGCCCTGCAGAGCTGATGTATGGTTAGAATGACAATAAAGTTTTGAATCTTGAATCTTGAATCTACTGACTTACCCAACTGCTGGGTTAAAATGAGATGTTTTTAAAGTTCCGCGTTAAAATTGATTAATTCCTCCTTCTCTGAGTATCAAGGATACAACGCAACTGTGTGGCATGGTGATTTCAGAATGACGTGATGATTTATAGTGCATGGGTCCCACCACGTCTGTCCTCTGCCTCAGACCTCCCCCGTACTTTCTGGTTCCTCCTCGTTGAAAGCGAATTGCAGACCGCCGGCAATATTTTCCCGATCCCCTCCCACTCCCCTCTCAACTCCCCGTCTATTTTTGCAGCTTACTATCTTAAAACTATGCCCACAAAATATATCATTTTGTAAAATGGAACTATTTAAATGGAAATAGCACGGTAGCGCAGCGGTTCATGCAGCACTTGTAAGATTGGGATTCAATTCCCGCCGCTGTCTATAAGGAATTTGTACGTTCTCCCCGTGACCCCATGGGTTTCTTCTGGGTGCTTCGATTGAAGCATTGAACACATTTACACCAAACACCGCACGAAAGCAGCATCCATGATCAGAGATCACCACCACCCAGGACGTGCTCTCTGTTTCGCAGCTGCCATCAGGAAGATGGTACAGGAGCCTCAGGACTCACACCACCAGGTTCAGGAACAGTTATTACCCCTCAACCATTAGGCTCTTGAACCAAAGAGGATAACTCCACTCAACCTCACTTGCCCCATCATTGAAATGTTCCCACTCCTATGGACTCACTTTCAAGGATTCTTCATCTCATGTTTTGGATATTTATTGCTTATTTATTTATTTATTATTCTTGTTTCTTTATTTTTGTATTTGTACAGTTTTTTTGTCTTTTGCACACGAGTGGTCTTTCATTGGTTCTGTTACAGTGATGATTCTATTGTGGACTTATTGAGTATGCCGGCAAGAAAATGAATCTCAAGGTTGTATATGGTAACATATATGTGATAACAAATTTACTTCGAATTTTTGGTTTCCTCCCATATTCCAAAGACATATGGGTTAGTGAGTGTTAGTAAGTTGTGGGCATGCTATGCTGTTGCTGGAAGCATGGCAACACCTGCAGGCTGTCCCCAGCACATCCTTAGACTGTGTTGGTTGTTGATGCAAGCAACTCTGATTAACATTGAAAACACTGTATATTTCGATGTTTTGGGATACATGTGACAAACAAAGGTAATCTTTAATCTTTAACATTAGATGCAAACCTAACTGCTAAAAGAGGTAGATTCTACCCCTCCTTGTACAATTACAGCAACACTGCTTTTTCTCTTGGAAAACAACTCCTGGTTGGAGTATTATAATTAGCCCCTGCATCTCAGGACTGCAGAATATTATTGTTCTATATCCTTAATTCCTCATCAATCCATCCCCAGTTTAGGTGATTGTGTAGATTTAGGACAAATTTACACACAGTTAGCAGAAAGCCCTGTCAGGATGTTTGCAATGCCTTGTCCTTTTTATTTAGAAGTACAGCACAGTAACAGAACCTACTGGCCCAATGAGCACACACCGCCCAATTACATGTATGTGCCCAATTAACCTACTAACCTGTAAGTCTTTGGACTGTGGGAGGAAACGAGACCATCTGGAGGAAACCCACACAGTCACAGGGAGAACAAGCTCCTAACAGACCCTGATGGAAATTGAACCTGAATCTCAAATGGGAGAAGCTTAGATGGGAATTTTGGTTAGCTTGGACCAGTTGGGCCAAAGAGCCTCTTTCAGTGCTGAATGACAAATGTCACTCAAAATATATTTGTGATTAAGTACTGGGGCTTTCAACACAGTGCATTCTATCACTTTATGTTAATATAGAAGGTTCTACAAAGAAAAAAAATCCAAATCTATATTGTCTTATAAACTGCTTCTTGTACAGAACAAAGATTTTCTGCTAAAAAGAGTTCTCCCATTGAATCTGATCTGGTTCCTTAATTCTCAGATCTTGATGAGAATTTAAGGAAAGTCAATGAGAGAATGGAATGCAAACCCTGAAGTCAACAGTGAAGAACAAATCAATAAATAACGGGAAATTAATTGGGCTGTATTAATGAACTTGTCTCCTATCTAAAACCTTGTTTCTATGAATGAGATTCTTTGTGAGGTATCTTCTTGGTAGAATCTAATTCTGACATTTATAGGGAATCAAAGCAAATTATGGTATAGAGGGAGGTTGCTCAGTCCACCAACAGCTGATGAAAGAGTTTTTCAGGTTAATTTCACTTCACTGCTCCAAGTCCATATTCCCACAGGTTATAGCGATTCCACTGTTGATTCTGTCACTTTTACACAGAGCAGAGAGAAGGTGCAAGCTCCACACAGACAGCACCCAAGGTACAGCAGAGGTTCATGCCTTTCAGTCCTATGTCTGTGCTGTCCATGATGCCATATTAAACTAATCCTATCTGCCTGCTCATGATCACATATCCCTCTATTCTCTGCCTGTTCATGTGTCCTTCTAAATGTTTCGTAAACATCACTATCATATCTGCTTTCACCACTTCTGACAGCGCTTTCCGAGCACCTACCACTCTCTGTGTAAAAACTTTCAAACTTTCCACCTATCACCTTAAAGTTTTATTTATCTCTCTATCTATTTATTTACTGAAATACAGTGTGGAATAGGCCTTTCAGGTCCATTGAGCCACGCCACCCAGCAATCCCCCGATTTAATCCTAGCTGAATCAAAGGACAATTTACAATGGCCAATTAACCTACCAACCGGTACACATTGGACTGTGGGAGGAAACCATAGCACCTGGAGGAAACCCACACAGTCACGGAAGAACGTACTAACTCCTTACAGGCAGCAGCAGGAATTGAACCTTGGTTGCCGGTACTATAAAGCATTGTACTAATGCTCTGGGACTACGCACCCTATCAATGCCTCTCATAATTTTATATTCTTCTGTTAGGTCTCCCTAGTCCTCTTATGTTCCAGAGAAACAGCCCAAGTTTGTCCAACACCTCCTTATTGCTGTAACTCTTGAATCTAGGCAACATCCCAGTGAAACTCAATTGCATCCTCTCCAAAACCTCCACATCCTTCATGTAATGCAGCAACCAGAAATGCACCTGCTACTGCAAATGTGGCCAAATAAAGTTCTATTCAACTCTGCCATGGACGGTCCTAAGTCCGGCTGTGAATTGAGGAGCATTGGGCTTGGGGCTACTAACACCATCCGTAAAAACACAGCACCACAAAAGCTCCTGGGAGCAGAAGGATTTTCTTGAAAGATTGGCCCAGGACAGAAGACTCTGGCGAGCTGCTATCGGCAGCCTATGTCCCAGTAGGGGTGATGGGCTTAAGAAGAATGTTCTACTCAGCTGCAACATGACTTCACAACTTTTATACTCAGTGCCCTGATGGATAGTGGCAAGTATGCTGCACGCCTGCTTTACCACTCTGTGTATTTGTATAGCCATTCTTAGAGAACTACGGACTTGCATCCTGAGATTTCTCCACATATCAATGATCCTCCTAAGGGTCCTGTCATTTACTGCATACTGCTTTGCATTTGACCTCCCGTAGTACCTCGCAATCATCCAGATTAAACACCATCTGCCATTTCTCTGCTCATATCTCCAGCAGGCACTTGTCCTATTGAATCCTTTGATACCTCTCCTCACTATCAACAAATGTTCTGATGAAGAGTCTCAGCCTGAAACGTTGACTGTTTAATCCTATCCATAGATGCTGCCTGAGCTGCTGAGTTCCTCCAGCATTTGTGTGTGGATTTCCAACATCTGCAGAATCTCTTTGTCTTTATGATCCATACTCTGACAATTTGTGTGTTGTGTGCAAACTTACTAATCAGTCCATCTACATTTTCATCCGGATCATTTATGTATATCAGAAACAAATCAAACACATAACAAATCAGCTATTTTCATATAGTCTTTTTATGTTAGTCTAGTCATATACCACAGCCATGCTATTAGCATCACACTCAGTGGCCACTTTATTAGGTACAGGAGGTGGAACCCTGCTGTGGTCTTTTGCTGCTGTAGCCCTTCCGCTTCAAGTTTTGAAATTTTATGCATTTAGAGATGCTCTTCTGTTCACCAATCTGTAATACATGATTATTTGAGTTACTGTCACCTTCTTGTGCGAAAATCCAGGAATTCAGCAATTTCTGAAATACTCAAACCACCCCCTCTGGCATCAACAATCATTCCATGGCGAAAGTCACTTAGATCTTCTCTCTTATGATGTTTGGTCTGAATATCTTGACCATGTCTGCATGTTTTTATGCATTGAGTTGCTGCCACATGATTGGCTGATTAGATATTTGCACTAATGAGCGGGTGTACGTAATAAAATGGCCACTGAGTATAAGACAGGTAAGTTAATATAATAGGTTCTAACTGCTGCTTTAAGTTATTTGGTCTCACCCTTTGATATTCCCTTCGTTATGCCCACCACTGCCCTTATTCTCTGCTACTTAAATCTAATTTGTAAGCTCTCTTTCCCAGACCTGACAGAAGTTCTAGGAATTTATTGACGTAAGTCACAAGTACACAAGGTGACCGGGGATGTATTGTGAGAAGAATTGCATGATGCTTTATCTTAGTTAGGACAAGAATTATATCTTATACACTGGAGGTTTAATTTATTCCTAGGTATTGATTTACATGCTTGTTAAAAAGATCCGGAGAAACTGCCAACCCACCTGACTAACTTGAACAGGTTAACATTATTTTGTAGTTGGAAGAACTCCATACCATTTGTGTCAACATTCTGCAAGCTGGCAAGAGATTCAGATCAAGGCAGGTGAATGGAGTTGATTGATTGATTGAACTCCCTGTTACACCACTGGAAGTTAGAGCAGTAATGAAGGTCTTTCCTCTCTGGTGGCATTCAGGGCTTCCTTCATTCACCATGGCAATAGCTTGGTTTTCACTGTCATCAGTCACACAGGTCCCAAGTGCAGATTCAGGAATACCGTCACACTCAGATGTAGAAGGATTCCTCATTGCTGTTTCTGTAACAAATTTTGTTTTACCAGTCAGGGTTGTTAGCCATGAGCTGAACCTTCAAACCTGAAGGACCGGTGGACCACTCCTAGTCTGGCCTCTACCCTTTGATTTGTTTGGAATGTGTGACTCTACTAAGCCAAAGCATGGAAACCCTGACTCTAGCCAAATAGCTCTCCGGGTCATTGAGGCATGCAAGCCTCCAAACCTAATGACAAGGTTGAGGTCCTCTTGGAGGAGAATAGGTTTGAGAGGGATAATAAATCAGTCATGATGGAGTGGTGGAGCAGAACTAATGGGCCAAATGTCTCAATTCAGCTTCTATGTCTTACGATCTTAAAGTTGCATAAGAAAATAAAGTGAAAATGGTATATTCTTCCTGGTTCTCATTAGAATGAGGAAAAAAAAGATGATTTAACTGTAGAAGTATTGATCACAGCTGAACTCAAGCCTAAACACTCATTTTTCACAAAGAGATCATGTAAAGTAGAATTGAGGCAAGTTATTGATTCTCACCATGCTAGCATAATAACTAACTGAGTTATTGATCTGGAAGCATCAGCTCAAGTTCCAACACAGCAACAAGGGCACTTAAATTCAAGTAGTTAGGTAAACAAGTTTTTTAAAAAAATGATAGTGCCAGTAATAATGACAATGGAGTTACTAGATTGGCATAATAAATCCATTTGATTCATTAATATTCTGTAGGGAAAGAAAATCGTCTTGTTTACTTGATCTGGACCATGTGTGACTCTACCACTGTGATTGTGTCATAACTGCCCTCTGAAGTGGCCAGCAGGTTACTTAATACGGTGTATTGGTCTTGCCAGTGATATACCTGTGAACAAGTGGAAATAAGTATGGATAAGGAATTACCTGTCACTTCCTCAGACAGATTTGTCAATGAAATTGACATTAATCTACCTTTTATAATATCCATTATCGTGGCTAATTTCTCATTTTTCATTATATTTCTGCTCCACTCTGCACCCAGTGGCCACTTTATTAAGGTACAGGAGGTATCTAATAAAGTGGCCACTGAGTGTATGTTTGTGATCTTCTGCTCCTGTAGCCCACCCATTTCAAGGTTTGATGTGTTGTGCATTTAGAAATGCCCTTTTGCACACCACTGTTGTAATGTGTTGTTATTTGAGTTACTGTCACCTTGAGCCAGTCTGGCCATTCTCCTCTGACTTCTCTCATTAACAAGGCAATTTTGCCCACAGGACTGTCAGTCACTGGATTGTTTTTATTTTTCCACACCATTCTCTGTAAACTCTAAAAACTGTTGTGAGTGAAAATTCCAAGAGATCAACAGTTTCTGAAATATTCAAATCACCCCATCTAGCACCAATAACCACTCCACAGTCAAGGTCACTTAGATTGCATTTCTTCCCCATTTTGATGCTTGGTCTGGATAACTCAATCTCTTGACCATGTCTGAATGCTTTTATGTATGAAGTTGCCGCCACATGATCAGGTATTTGCATAAATGAGCAGCTGTACCCACTGAAGTGGCCACAGAATATATGACTATTTAAACAGACAACCTGCTTTCTGCAATATGCAGGCACATTGAAGGCTGGCTTCAAACAGTTGATGTTTCTGGACCAAGATTGGAAAAGAAGGGAAGAAGCCAGACTAAGAAAGTTAGGGGAGGGGTAGGAGTACAAGCTGGCAGGTGATAGATGAAACCAGGGGAGAGGGGAAGATGGGATAAACAGAGAAGCTGGGAGCTAATAGGTGGAAGAGGTAAAGACATCTGATAAGAGTGGAGAGAGTAGACCTTGGAGAATGGGAAGCAGGAGGGGCACCAGAGAGAAGTGATGGACAGGTGGGGAGAAGAGAGGGGTAAGGGAGGAGCCAGAATGGAGTTTCAAAAAATAGAGAAAGGCAAGGGGGTAAGAAATTACTGGAAGTTAGAGGAAGTTATGTTCACGCCATCAGGTTGGAGGCTACCCAGATGGAATACGAGGTGTTGCTCTTCCAACCTGAGAGTGGCTTCATCGTGGCAGTAGAGGAGGCCATGGACTGAACATGTTAGAATGGGAATGGGAAATAGAATTAAAATGGGTGGTCAATAGGAAAACCCACCTTTTTGTCAGACAGAGCGAAGGTGCTTGACAAAATAGTCCCCTAATCTACATCAGAAATCTCCAACTTTCCACTGTAACAGTCTTTGTTTCCAGTTACTGCTCAATCACATAAAAGTAAATCTAAACTATACTGGGGAGAGAAATAATAAAATACAGAACAATACAGCACTGGAACAAGCCCTTTAGCACATGATGTCTGAAAGTTTACTCCACTATCTTCTATAGGCAATGCTACAATAAGGCAGTATCCATTATTAAGGACCTTCACCATCCAGAACATGCCCTCTTCTCATCACTACCATCAGGGAGGAGATACAGGAGCCCGACAATACACACTCAGTATTTTAGGAACAGCTTCTTACCTTCTGTCATTAGATAAATGAACGCTCCCTGAACCTATGAACACCACCTCACTATTTTGTTCTTTTTATACACCACAAGATGGCGGTGCATACAGTCACAGCAGCTCCAATCAATGTGAAATTTGTTGTTCTGTTCATCTTTTCTATGACCATAAAACTCTGCTGATCTTAAAGAACACTAAAATCTGTAGGTGTACCTCGCTAGTGAGTAGAATAACAAGGAGCTGTGTAGTTAAGGACTAACACAGGGAGCAGGTCCTTGCTCTGCACTGTGGCTTACTGGGGGACTCAGACATTGGAAAAGCACATGAGGATGCAGACATGCGGTAAGTGTACAGGTATTCGAGCGAGACTTAAAGTGGATCCCTGCAGGCCCATGCTCCTGACGATTCTACTCACTAACGCTGAACCACTAGAAAGTAAGTTGGATTACTTGCGTCTGAGCCAGCAGAAAATGAGGGACTGCTGCACACTTGTCCTGACAGAAACGTGGCTCCAGAACACCACTCCAATACTTGGCCATCCAACTAGAAGGCTTAATCTCCTTTTGGTCACACTGAAATGCTGTGAATGTACTCAAGACCATCAGAGAAGGTCTTTCTGTCTACGTCAATAAGATCTGCAGCTCACCGCAGATAAAGTTTTTACTGAAGTGCAGGCATTTCTACTTACCAAGAGAGTTCACAGCCATTGTGCTTATTGCTGTTTACATTTCTGCTGCTCCCCCCACACCGTCCCGTGCTCATGGTGGGGAAGTGCTGCATGAGCTCCATGGCGACACTGCCCCTGTAGGCTTCAAAGTAGCCACCATCATTCCAGTGGTGACCAAGAGAGCGACGATAACTGACCTAAATAATTACTGTCCAGCGACACTAACTTCACCCATCATGAAGTGCTTTGAGCAGCTTGTAATGGATTGTATAAAATCCCAACTTCCAGTTACATTGAGCCCCTTTCAGTTTATCAACCACTGAAAGCGGTCCACTGATTACGCTATAACCTCAGCCCTCCAGTCTGACCTGTCCCACCTAGAAAATGATGCCTCATACACTAGGATGTTGCTCAGTGTTTAACACAGAGGCTGGTGGGGAAATGTCCACATTGGCACACGACACCCCTCTCTATAATTGGATCTTGGACTACTTCATGAAAAGACCCCAGTCAGTCTGAATTGGCAGCAGGATCTCAAGTTCCAATACACAGAGCACTGGTGCTCCCCAGAGCTGTGTGCTCAGCCCGCCACTGTTCATGCTGCTGACTCACAACTGCACTGCCATATCCAGCTCAAAGCGCATCAAGTTCGCTGATGATACCGCAGGGATTGACCTCATCAGCAACAATGATGAGTCTGCAGACAGAGAGAAGGTAGAGAGGCTTGTCAAATGATGTGAGAACAACAACCTGACTCTCAATGTGGACAAGACAAGGGATGATTGTGGACTTCAGGAAAGCACAGGTCACCCATTCTCCATTGCACATCAATGGTTCTGTGGACTAGAGGGTGAAGATTAATTAAGTTCCTTGGTGTGCATATACAAATGATCTAACCTAGATCCACAACACCTCCTCACTAGCCAAGAAGGCACAGCAGCATCAACACTTTCTGAGCAGATTGAGGCATGCAAGGTTCCCTACCCTCATTCTAACAACTTTCTACAGGAACACCACCGAGAGTGTCCAGTCTGGCTGAGTAATTGTGTGGTACGGAAGCTGCAAGAACAGAGAATAGCAAAAACCACTGAGAAGATCACTGGGGTCTCACTCCCCTCTATTTGTGACATTCACCGGGAGCATTGCAGACAAAGGGTTTGAGGCATTGTTGATGATGCCTACCACCCACCCCACAATCCCTTTGACCTTCTACTGTCAGGAAGGAGGTAAAGGAGCATCAGAACGAGGACTGCTTCTTCCCTCAGGCTGTAAGACTAATGAATACTCTGCCACCACCAAGGTTGCGTCACTGGGACAGCAAGCTGTTAGTGTTTATCTGTGCTGCCCACTACATGCATTTTGAATTGTATTTTATTAACTTATTTAAGATAATATTTTGGTTAATATTCTGTGTGTGATATACGTTTTGTGGATGTACCATGGTCCGGAGGAATGTTATTTTGTTTGCTTGCATACATGTACAGTCAGATGACAATAAACTTGAAATTCTTGTATTATTTGTTCATATTTCTTATTGTAACCAAGAGTTTTTATATATTTGCTATACCGCTGCTACAAAACAATAAATAAAATGCATATGTCAGTTTCAAATTCATTTACTTACGCACGTACATCAAAACACAGTGAAATGTGTTGTTTGTCTTAACAACCAATACAACCCAAGGGTGTGCTGTGGGCGGTTTGAAAGTGTGACCACACATTCTGTGCCAATGTTACATGCCCACAATGTTTAGCAGAACAACACAACTACGTCAATAGCATCAAAACAAGCCTCATTCCTCCCTCCCACCCACTCACATATACAGAAAATCCTCCAACCCTAGTACCGGCCATCTCCGTCAATGATACCAAACCTGATTCTGATTGTTTAGACTGCATATGGTCCTTCCCCCTCTGTTCTCTGCCTGTCCATGTGTGCATCTAAATGCCTCTTAAATGTTGATGTCTATATGCCATGGATTGATCTTTATATTTCTTTATATTATATTTACATTATATTCCTGGGGAGGCGGGTTGGAGATACTTCTGTACCAAAAGAGGTACAAGACACTCCTTCCATCTGCTAACTGCAGGCCACCTTTCAGCAAGCTGTAGCACCTGCTTAGACCTGGGATCACGGGAGCAGGTGATAGATGGTCGTACAAACAGTTGGTACATATCATAAATCCTGGTTTTGTGACCACTAACACTGGCAGGCAATCTCTGAGGAGGATCGATAACGGCCGGTGTTACCATCTTGTAAAGACTTTGCCTGGAAGAAGACAATGGCAAACCACTTCTGTAGAAAAAATTTCCAAGAACAATCATGGTCATACAGATGGAAGACCACGATTGCCCATGTCATACAGCATGGCACATAATGACGATGATGATGATTATTTATTCTTGCCTGGCCAAAAATTCTATTAATAATAGGAGATCCTTTCTTTTAGGTTTGAGCAACAAAAGCTGGCCTTGACAGCAACTTCATGTCCTGAGAAATGAAAATGTAAAAGATTCTGCATACAGGACAAATATCTAACCTGAATCTCCTTATGTTTGTCTGTTTCCAGTGTTACATTGGGGATGTGTGCGCAGTGAGAAAAGGACCCAGGATTTGGAGAACCTGTAACTGCCAGAACTCTAAATGTAACTACTTCCTCTTCAAATGCGTGTAGAGATCTGACGAAATAAAATCATTTCTATTTTCAATGGCTAAGTGAAGAAAATTAAGAAATATGTTGGACATATTATAAATAAAAATGTTACTATCCCACTACATAAAACTGTTCCTGTACAATTTGCTCTGTTCTGTATGTATGTTTCAGTGTCATTTGAAAAGATACAAGCTATTATTAAATCTGCTATCCTATTTCTTCTAAAGCACTTTGTGTAGTGTCAAGATTTCAATGTTTTGGTATTGAACTAGGCAGTCTTGGTACAAGCCATAGTGTTACAGGTTTCAATACAATTTTTTTTTGTTCAAACGTAAGAAATGTTTTTATATGAGTATATCTGCCATGCTGTTTAAACCTTTAGGCACCACAATCAATTTACAAAGTGAGGGATTAATTTAAAAGTAAATTATTTACAAGATATAGCAAACACAATGAGACTGAAATGAGGTGACCATCCTTAAATAACTTATACAACTCAGAGGCTTGTTAATTCACCCAAAAGACAGTCATGGCCAAGTTTTGGTTTGAACCTCATTTTATGATAGAATGGGTGAGGAGGTCTTGGATTCTGATGTTTCAGTCCAAAGTGCTTTCAGAGGTCAGGAAAGAGGCACAAAAATTTCTTGCTTCATTATAGTTTTATTCAGCTTCAACAGGGCAAAGAAATTAAGATGGTGCTACCTTGCAGTCAGCTATTTTTATATCCTAGATAAGAAAAATTCCATTCAAATTTGTAGGTAAGAGTCAACCAATGAGAAAGCTCTTATCCAAATAATGCAGAACCAAGAGAGGCTTCCAGAAGTAACCCCTGGGGAAACACACTGAACAACTGCATAGACATACTGTGGCCACTAGGAAGCATAGTAAACAGTTACTTCTATATAAGTAATTATATAAAATAAAAGTTAAACAGTCTAATCTAAAACTTAAACAGTTGGATCCAACAGAGGGCACATAGTAGAGTGCTATCTCACAACACCATAGACTCAAGTTCAATCCTGACATCCAGTGTGATTTGTATGGAATATGTATGTTGTCCACGTGACTGTGCTATGTTTCCCCTGGGTGTTATGGTTTCTTCCTACATCCCGAGCAGTTGTTGGTCAGTAGGTTAATTGGACACCATAAATTGTCTGCATTCTCAGAACAGAGATGAAGAGGAATTTCTTTAGCCAGGGGGTGGTGAATTTGTGCAATTCATTGCCACAGACATCTGTAGAGGCCAAGTCATTCTGTATATTTAAAGCCGGAATTGTTATGTTCTTAATTAGTAAGGACTTCAAAAGTTATGGGGAGAAGGCAAGAGAATGGGGTTGAGAGGAAAAATGAATCAGCCATGAATGGCCTAATTCTGCTTCTATATTTTATGGTCTTATGGTGTAAGTGAATCCCAACATCTGGGGTGGAATTGATCTAAATATGGGAAGAATAAAACAGATTTAGTGTAAATGAGTATTGGATAGCAGCATTGACCTGGTGGTTGAAAGAATCATTTCAGGGGTGCTTATCCCTATAATTAAGTAGGTTGTTCAAGTAATGTCGGAGGTGAGTTTTAAATAGATACTTAGGATATTGGACCATAAGGTATACCTGCTCTAGTAATTTATCTATGATATAAGGAGAGAGGCCACCTGACTTTTCTAAAATTGACAATTAAGCTCAGCACAAACCAGCAATGTTCTGTGAAATCAGATCAATACATTCATCCTTTCCTCAAATTCCATCTAAGCCATTTGCTGATTTTAGATGGTTGTGCTAATATACAGGAAGGTGCCGGCAAAGAGCCAGTAACATCATGAAGGATCCCACCTACCTTGTTTATGGACTCTTTGTCCCACTCCCATCAGGGAGGAGGCTGCGTAGCATCCATGCCAGAACCATCAGACTCAAAAACAATTACTTTCCCCAGAAATAAGGCTGATCACCACTTACACCTACTAACTCTATCACTACTTTATTTCCAGTGAATCACCTTGTGTATAGCCTAGCATCACTTTATGAACATACAATTGATAACTATCTTATGTATTTATATTTATTCTATGTTTTTTAAAAAATTAATATCGTGTTCTTTATCTTTTGTGTTTTTTTTTTGGTGTGTTGCATCGGATCTGGAGAAGCAACTATTCAGTTCTCCTTACAATTACGTACAGGAAATGACAATCTTGATCTGTTGTCCAGATGCAGGGTCTCAATGTGAAATGCTGACTATGCCTCTGCCTTTACAGATGCTGCCTGACCTGTTGAGTTCCTCCAGCTTTTGATTTTTTTTTTGCTTGTTGGACTCCTCTTCTCTTCCAGCATTTTATCTTCCATCCTACTGGTTCTGGGAACAGTTTCACTCATTGTCACCACCTTAATATACAGAGTAGGTGGAAGCTGAGTTTCATTCGTTATGAGGTTGATTTCTTTTCTATATCTGAAATCTATTCTGGATTAGAACTTGGTTCATTCCCAATAAAATTGGTGTTTTATGATTTTTCGCACTTTAGTAGCAAATAATAGACAATAGTAGAGATGATTTTAAATCAGTGGCCATATTATTAGATATACCTGTACACCCGCTCATTAATTCATACATTTAATAAGTCAATCATGTAGCAGCAACTTTAAGCATAAAAGCATGCAGACATGGTCAAGAGGTTCATTTGCTGTTCTTACCAAACATCAGAATGGGGCCAAAGGGGTGGATTGAATATCACTGCAACTGCTGATCTCCTGGGATTTTCACACACAACAGTCTCTAGAGTTTATAGAGAATGGTGTGAAAAACAAAAAAAAAACCATGCGGTGAGCAGCAGTTCTGGGGGTGAAAATGCTTTCTTAATGAGAGAGGTAAGAGGAAACTGATTCAAAATGACAGGAAGAGACTGTAACTCAAATAACCACACTTAACAACAGTGGTGCGCAGAAGAACATTTCTGAACACACAGCGATTTGAACCTTGAAGTGGACGGGCTTCAGAAGCAGAAGATCACAAACATCCACTCAGTGGCCATTTTATTAGGTACAGGAAGTACAATAATGGCATTGATCAGAATTAACAGTAACATTGGTAATGTGATATTAATTTCTCAATAATCATAGTTACTGTATTAGTCTTGCCTGAAAGGCCCTTATCCCTCAATGAATAAATAGAATCTTTGTGCCAATTCTCCACTACCACTATCAATAATTTTTTACCTGATTAAACCTAACTTTACTGCTGATCCCTACCCAGTGATGGTCAAGGGCGGTACACATGTACCAACAGCAAGCAAGCCACAGTAGAATTGATCAAGTGACATGCTGATACTCACTGTGTGATGTCCCTTTAGAAAAGAGATGAGGTGGAATTTCTGTGCCATAGACGGCTGTGGAATTGAGAGGGAAAATAAACCAGCCATGATTGAATGGCAAAGCAGACTTGATGCTGGCTTGAAGACAATGGTTACTTAAATCAGCAACTAACAAATGCATCTATAGTATAGGTCTGCCAACATCAAGAAAGGATAGAAAACATGGATGTTTGATGAAAAAGAAAATAATATTGATAATGGACTAAGTGTCCAGGCTTTACTAATTCAGACAGGTTATTCCCAGCAAGTCCTAGGAGTCAATGGTGATATCTATCTCTCTCTCTCTCTCTCTCTCTCTCTCTCTCACACACACACACACACTCACTTTATTCTTTCATAGTCGTTTAATTATTGAGCTGCTATGCATGATCCAAATCATGCAGATGGCCCTAGAAGGCTCCACGGAAGCGTAATAGCTAGTGCAAGACTACTAAAGACTACTACAGCTCTGGGTGTTGGGAGTTCAGAGTTCAGTTCTGGCATCATCTATAAGGAGTTTGTACATCCTCCCCATGAATGTGTGGGCTTCTTCCAGGTGCTCCAGTTTCCTCCCACTGCCCAAAGACGCACCGGTTAGTAGGTAACAGGACACTGTAAATTGTCCTGTGATTAAGCTAGGGTTAAATTGGTGTGTTGCTGGCAGTGTGGCTCAAAGGGCTGGAAAGGCCCATACTGTGCTAGATCTCCAAATAAATAAGAGAAGGCAGAGATAGGCTATAATTGCTATGAGACAGTCTCATTTCTTTTTTTCTGGTGTTAGGAGCAACCGAGACAAGATGATTTTTCTCAATGGTGGTTACTCTTACAATGACAAATCTTTGAACAGATGAGCACTTGGGAACAACTGAGTTTGTGATATTTCTTTATCAGATCCACAAATCCACCCACAGGAAAGCTGCACGGATTGTTTTTGTTCAGCTAGGTTCTCCAATTTCTCCACTTTCAGTAATTGCTGGCCATTTGCTCATCCTTGATTTTAATCACTCCTGCTGTCTGCCGAGTCTGTAGTTCCCTGGGTCCTAGGCTCTGGAATTCCCACCCTAAACCTTCCTGCCTCTTGGTGCTCCTTTCTGAAGCAAGTATAAGAAACAAGCAATGGGAAGCCAGTTGAACCTAGGTGTCTATTCTACCATCATAGGATCACTGAAAACGACAATGCTGTAGGAGGCCAGTCAGCCCATTGTGTCTATACAGCTCACTCTTCACTTCCAGCAAAAGGTTCACAGGTCAGTTTGTCAAGCATCCATTTAACTACTGCTGAATTGTAGTCAGACATCCTGTAACAGTTATCCATTCAGAATTTTTGGAATTGGAATTGGTTTATTGTTGTCACAGGTACTGAAGCCCTTTGTTTTTTCCTCCTATTACTTCCCAGCTTCTTATTTCATCCCTTCCTCCCCCACCCACTTGGCTTCACCCATCAACCTTCTAGCTTGTCCTCCTGCCTCCCTCCCTACCTTTTTATTCCAGTATCTTCCCTCTTCCTTTCTGTCCTGACAAAGGGTCTCAGCCTGAAACATCGACTATTTTTTCCTCTCCATAGATGCAGCCTGACCTGCTGAGTTCCTCCAGCATTTGCGTGTTGCCCTTTATCACTTCGCTCTAATCCTTGCACTAATTACTTTATATCATTCCTTCTGATTTCTCATCCCTCTGTCAAGGGATTTAGCTTCTACTTACTTCACTTTGGCCCCTCGCAATATTATACAATCCTAATTTTCAACGAAAACTACCTGAGCTTATTCAATAAGGGTGACACGTTAGTGTAATGCTTTACATTTCCTGACACTGTCTGTAAGAACTTTGAAAGTTCTTCCCATAATCACATGGGTTCCCTCCGGGTACTCTGGTTTCCTCGCACATTTTGAAGACACATGGTATAAATGGATGGCACAGGCTCGTTGGGCCAGAAAGGCCTGTTACGGTGCTAGATCTCTAAATAAATAAATAAATAATTCCACGCTTTAGTTCCAGATCTTCCAGTTCCAAGACAGTTTTATCAACTCACCCTGTCCTGTCCAGTGCAATCACATCTTTCCTGTAACGCAGTGACCAGAATTGCACACAATGTTCAAGCTGTGGTTATATACATTTCCGCATAACCACTTGCTTTTATATTCTATGCTTTGCATAATAAAGAATATGCTTCCTAAACCACCTTAATGACACATTCTGCTACCTTTATGGACATATGGGCACAGACTCCATTGTCCCTCTGTTCCCACACACCTCTTGGTATCTTCCCACTTTTAAATTCTCTTGCTCTGATCCACTTCTCAAAAACATTAACTTCTCCATGGTGAATTTTTATTACACATCAGAACTGTGTATTTCTTTCCTCTTCACTGCCAGTCACATCTGTAAACTCTTTAAAGATGCACCCTTTATTTAGGCCTAAATCAAAATGCGAGGGACTAAATACCGAGTTCTGTGCACCCCATTGGTAGCAGCTTTATAGACACAAGAATAGACATCAGCCATATCACTTTTGGATCTATTCAGCCACTTTTCCTTCAATCCCGTGAGCTGTCCTGCTTCTGGATCATTTGCCATGTGGGACCTTGGCAAGTGACTTGTTAAAGTCTTTGTATACATCTAATGCCCTTTTCTTATTGACCTTCCAAGTGAGCTCTTCAAAAATTTCAACTGCTGGGAACCTGCTGAACAAGCACAGCTGACCCTTGTGAAACAGGTCAATTGGTCAATCTTCCAAGGGGCAGACAAGTAGGGACTGGCCAATCCAAGCTCCTGTTTTATACATCTTCCTGATGAATAGTCACAAACATTCTACTGATGGATTAAAAGTATTGTGAGATCAAGGCTTATTGCATCACTTCCTGGTTACAACAGACTTCTATCTTAAGAGGCTCTGCTGCAAACTTCAGGACTGTCTTGCCCATTGCAGGATGAAGCTGGAATTTGATGATCATAAGCATAGTACCTTCATTTTGCAAGCTCTCAATACTCAAAGACAGAACAAGGAGTGTTGTGATGTTGTCATCAATGTGGGTTCCCATTCATTTTCGGCCCACCAGAACATTCTCACTGCGGTCAGTCCCTACGTCAAGGACTTAATCTACAGTTGCAATATCCAACCATCTGATGAGCTGTCCGTCACCATTGACATCGATTACATGAGCCCAGTGTCGGTGGAACAACTGCTAGACTATTTCTACACGGGTAAGATCATCATTGCTGACAAAAATGTGGAGGATCTGCTCAAAGGAGCCAAGTACTTCATGATAAAGCGACTCAAGTCCCATTGCGTGGAATACCTAGAGCTCGTCCTTGACAAACAAAATTACATGTATACGCTTACATTGGCTGAGACCTATGACTTACCTGAACTGGCAGCCACTGTGTACCTCTATTTGAAAGATGAATTCTTCCACTTGAGTGAGACAAAGGAATTTGTGGAGTGTCCATACCATATATTACTGAAGCTGGTCAAGGATGAAGACCTCCACACCACTAATGAAGACCAAGTCCTCTCAACCATACTAAGATGGACGAACCACAGCTTTGAGAACAGGATGGGTAATTTTCAGAAGCTGTTTTCCAACATTTACCTGAATGGTGTCACTGACCAGCTGCTCTCAGAAGTCAGCAACGAAGAGGTATTGGTCAAGAACAATACGACATGCGTGTGTGCTATAGTGGACGTGCTTAGTCACCGCAAACAGGAGAACACTGACAGTGTCTTACAGTTCCAGAGGAAGGGAGCCCTGGTGGATGTGGTTCTAGTGTTGGGGGGGCAAAGCAGTGATGGTGGTTTTCGGAATGCCATCTATGCCTATGTTGTTGATGAGAACAAGTGGATTAAGGTTGCAAACATGCCTTATCGAGCTGCTGCTTTGGGGGCTGTATGCACGAGGAATTACCTGTATGTGACAGGAGGCACCAATGAGCAAAGTGCCAGCCTCAAGTCAGCATGGAGGTACAATCTGGACAAAAGCACTTGGAACAAGTTGCCAGACCTCCCACTTGGGTTGGTCTTCCATTCAATGATAGCGTGCAACGGATTAGTATACACCGTTGGGGGCAGCGTGGCCCCTAGGAAGTACATCCCCACTATTTACCGGTATGACGAGAAAAAGGAGAAGTGGACCACTGTTGGAAGGATGAGTGTCCCCATGGACTGTGCAGAGGTTGTGACCCAAGGGGACAGATACATCTACATAGCAACTGGCAGGTGCATGATCAATGACAGGATCTCCAGGGTGGGAGTCGTGGACTGTTTTGACACGATAACAGGCGAAGTTAAGCAAAGCCTGACTTTCCCCATTGAGTTCAAACACAGGCCAGTAGTTGCCTTCCAAGGTGACACAGCTCTCTCCGTGCAAAGCCACAAGCACACCATCGAAGTGAACTTGCAGAAGTTCAAAGCCAACAAGGTGGTCAACCGCATCCCCTTGCTCCCCAACGGCACTAAACTGGAGGTGTGTCATGCCATGGCTACCATTCGGAACATGGTTTTTGTCTGCGGAGGTACCTCTGCCATTGAAGAAGGCAACACCAAGGAGTACGCTGTGAACAAAAGTGCCTTCCTACTAGAGACCAAACTGGGAGTATGGGAAGAAGTGGCGAGACCTTCTGAAGCACTGGAAAGTTCTGCCTGCTGCAAAGCTAAACTGCAATGCAAATTTATCCAAAAACCTGAAAAATTTAGCTAGGACTGTAGAAGATATTAGATAAGTATAATATTCAAAATTAATATTTTATTTCCTATCATGAAAATAAAAGTGTCAAAATCAAGCCTGTTGTTGGAAAATAAATTATACATATGAAGCAGAAGGAGGCTACTTGGTCCATGTGCTAGTCATCAAAAGCACCACTAACAGAACATAGACTATTACAGTACAATACAGTCCCCTCAGCCCATTATGTTGTGCTGATCTTTCAATCCAAAATCAATCTAACCATTGTCTCCAACATAACCCCTCCATTGTTCTATAATCCAAGTGCCTATCTACGGGTTTCGTAAATGTTCCTAATGTGTCTGCCTCTACCACCACCCTGGCTACATATTCCATGCACCTACCACTCTCTGTGTAAAAAAAAACTTATCTCTGACATCCCTCCTATACTTTCTTCCTTAAAATCATGCCCCTTCATATTAGCCAATTACACCCTGGTTAAAAAGTGTTTCCCTGGATTTTCAGCTTTTGTAGAATCTCCTGTGATTATAAAAGGGCCTTTCACAAGTTGGCAGACTGTAACTAGTTGGACATCACGAGGATTATGTCTGGACCCCAACTATTCACAATCTAAATCTACCCAGAATACTGAAAATCCTCCAAATTCACTGGAAGGAGAGGTTAATATCCTTACCTGGGTCAGGATCCTTACCTGATATCCAACTTGGCCATGCTGGGCACTCCAATATAGTTCACATTCCTGACTCAAGTGAGCTTTATCAAGTGAAGAGATTAGTGGACAGGGAATGAGATTCAAGAATGTGCTCAAACCCGTCTGGGAGCTCTAGACCATTCCCCTTCACAAGGGGAAGGTGCATTAAGAACCTCAAATCTAGGAATGATGAACGCCCAGAGCCCAATGTAGGTGGCAGAAAGAGTGCAATATCTCACAAATTATCCACTCACTCACCCTGAGGGTCACTGCCAGCCCTTTTGTGGAAACCTCTATAGATCCCACATTGGCTTCCTGAACTACCTCAAAATCCACTGAAAAGGAGTCCTCAATCCCCAGTGCTGCCTGCTGGTCTCTCCTCCCTCCTCAACAATAAAGATGACAACAATCCGTTATGTGACTTGGAAACTGCCAGTACTAAATATTGTGGGCGTCCAGTCTTAGATCTTCCAGTCGCCAGGATGAATTATGGCGATCGCGCGCAACGTCATTTTGGATGATTTCTTGCCAGTCACAAAGATGTCGGCGCGCAGATCTGGAGGTTGCTGTTTTCTATGTTAAACCGGACACATCGATTTTGTTTCTGTTCCTGGGGACAGCGACAACTGGGCGTTGGCGACCAGGCCGGTGCCATGATCCACGAACTGCTTCTGGCCCTTAGTGGATACCCAGGCAGCATCTTCAGCTGGAATAAGCGCAGCGGCCTGCAGGTGAAGGCGGATCTCCGAGCACCATGGCAACCGGAGGCGGGAAGGGAGGCATAAGAGAGTATGCAAGATAGGGACACAGAATGCCGGAGGAACTCAGCAGGCCAGGCAGAATCAATGGAAAAGAGTGCAGGGTCTCGGCCCGAAACGTTGACTGCACTCTTATCCATAGATGCTGCCTGACCTGCTGAGTTCCTCCAGCATTTCGTGTGTGTTGCTTTATTTCTAGCATCTGAAGATTTTCTCAGTACTTTCCTATGCAATATAGGGGAAAGATGTAGGCAAAAGACAGAGGAGAGAGGAGGAAAGTGGGGTAAAGCAAGAGAGGGAGGGTTCACGCAATAGGGGGATGCAAGAGAAGGAGGAGGGTGGCAAGAGAGGAAGGCAAGGATGTCGTGCTAGGTTAGGTCGAAGAGCTTATGTATAGTCAAGGCATGAGGATTTGGAGTGGGAAGGGTGGGACAGAATTTCAGAAGAGGGTGTGGGATCACAGGAAGTAACTAATATGACAGGATGATGGATTGTTCTGTTTTGTGGTACGTATGAGGTGTCTGATAGCAAAGGGTCACCGGTCTGGATTGCAAGAGTGGGGTGGCATTGCAGGAGTTGCTTTTGCAAGTTTGAGGGGAAGAACACTTATGGGGCTTTGTAAAAGCCGAGAGTTGCAAGCACAGGTGTGGGTCTCAGTGATGGGGAGTATGGAGATAGGGAATGCAATTATGGATTAGTGTGTTGAAGCGGAGAGTGATAGTGAAAGGATTTTGTAATGGAGAGCCAGCAACCAGTGGTGCACTGTTGAGTTCTTCAGCAAGGCCCTTACTGTTTGTTAGATACTTGAATGATTTGGATGTGAATGGCAAAGTTATGATTAGTATATTTGCAGATATCGTGGAAAATTCTGATATCAACTGTGAATAGTCTTTGGTTGCAGAATGTTTTGATGGACAGAGCAAAGGCAAATGGAATTTAATCTTGATGCATTTTGACCAAAAACAGTGTATGGTAGGAACTCCGAAAGTACTGAGGAACAGAGGGATCTTGGCAGAGGACAAGTAGATGAGGCAGTTCAAGTTCAGTTTATTGTCATTCAACTGTAATCGAAATGATGTTCCACCGGTCCAAGCTGCACAACACAGTACATATAAATCATACACACAACACACACAAGTAATATTACCACTAGTTAATTAATAAGGTGCAATTCTGACACAAGTTTTAAAAAGTAAACAGTATAATGCTACTGGCACTTCATACATAATGAGATCTGTGTGGTGATCATAGCCTTAACGGCCAGGGAAAAGATGCTGTTTCCCACCCTGACAGTTCTTTTCCTAATGCTACGGTACCTCCTGCCTGATGGTAGGGGGTCAGAGTTTGTCGGACGGATGGGAGGGATCTTTGACAAAGCTGAAGGCTCTGCATATGCAGCACTCCTGATAAATGTCTTTGATGGATAAGGAAGCAAATGGGATAATAACCTTTCTTTGCCAGGGCATTGAATAGTAGAACAGGGAGTTCATATAAAGCATCTGGATTATTGTGTACAATTTTGTTCACTACACTGCAGAAAAGATATGTTTGAACTGCAAAGAGTGTAAAGGAGATTCACTGCGATGTTGCATGGGATGGAGCATTTTAGCTACAAGAGAATGAAAAAGAAGGTTTGCTTTCGACTGGGGCAGGTTGAGGTGTCTGACTAAGGCTTGCATGAAAGTGTAGTTGTTATTGTAACACTATTACAGCACCAGTGACCCAGATTCAATTCCACTGCTACCTGTAAGGAGTTTGAATGTTCTCCGCGTTACCACGTGGGTTTCTTCCGGGTGCTCTGGTTTCTTCCCTTATTCCAAACAAAGTATGAGTTAGTTGTTTAATTGGTCAAATGGGTGTAATTGCGCTGTGTGGGCTCATTGGGCAGTTGGAAGGGTTTGTTTCTGTGCTGTAAATAAAATTTTTAAAAACATTGTAAGGCAAAGATAAAAATATTTTCTCTTAAATGAGTTGTCGATAAGCAGAGGGCATGTTTAAGGTAAGGGTCAGATTAATTGAAGAGGTTTTTTTTCACACAAGGGATGGTTGAAATCTGGAGTATGCATAGCCGAAGACATTTACGTGGTATTTTGATGAGTGATTGATAACAGGACTGATATAGATAGGAACTGATAGTCTGGTATGGATGTGATAGGCTGATGACATTATTGAAAAATAGAGCCCAGAATACTGAAGAAAATATTCAGATAGATGTCCAAACCCTTGGTAATTAAGACCATAAGATTAGGAGCAGAATTAGACAATTTGGCCCATCAAGTCTGTTCCACTATTTGATCATGGCTGATTTATTTTTCCTTCTGAACTCTATTCTCCTGCCTTCTGTCCATAACCTTTGATGCCCCTACTAATAAAGAACCTATCAACTTCTGCTTTAAATTAATCATCTTAAGGGAAGAAAAAAGCAGTGTATAGTAAGGGAGGCTGCTGAAGATGCAGTTGCAGGTGGTAATATATTTTTTTGATTGATGCTTAGTGTTAATCCAAGTGCTATGTCCTTTCAACTTCAACCTTTCAGATTTGAAGGAATGCCATTTCTGATATGAGCAGTTTCAGAAGGCACACCACCAAAGTCAACTGAGGATGGATTGTAAATAACTCCCACTTGTTATGAATTTATAAGTATTTTTGGTTTGCTATGTCATTTCCTCAATGGTGTCTCTTACATACAAAAATCATTGCAGGGCTTAACATGGAGATTCTGAGGTATCTAGAATTTGAGATCAGTCTCAAGGGGTCACCAATGCAGGACAGATGGGAAGAATTTTCTTTATCTGGATGGTGGTAAAGTTTTAAAATTCACAACCAAAGAGAGCTGCAGAGGCTTAATCACTGTTTTTAGGACTGAGATTGACAGATTTTTTTGCGATATTAAAGGAATAATGGGGATAAGTGGACAAAATAAAAGTCAGCATAGCCTTGTTGGAGGCTGGAACAGTCACAAAGCTGAAAGGCCTATTTCTGTTTTTGTTTGTTATGCACCATCTTGCTAACAAGAGAGTGGGTTGTTTTCTTGCTTACTGAAGCCCATGTGCAATCAATCACCATTAATGAGATTTCTGAGGTAACACATCCTTCACATCCAACATATTTTGATGTATACTGAGGCTATGAAAAGCCCTGTATAAATAAAACTTATTAAAATAACTAATCTATCAGAATTCCGATGAGGGACGAAACCTCTCCAGTGTCAATAACTAATCAAAAATTGCACTTAGGCAGTAGATTCTCAGAAGCTCTGTGGAACCAAGCAACCACCACAATTTAATATGCAAAAGGAAACTGGATCTAATTGTATTCTTGTAAGCTACAACCAAACAAATGAGAAAGATATAATATGTGGTATAGATAGTCGTGGGAGAATTTTAGCAAGAAGTTTTTTTAAATTGAAATAAAGTTTAAAATAAAATTTATGATCTAGAGTACATACATGTCATCACATACAACCCTGAGATTCTTTTTCTGTGGGCATACTTAGCAAATCTTTAAAAGAGTAACTGTAAACAGGATCTGTAAACTGTAAACAAACTGTGCAAATGCAGATAATAAATAAATAGCAACAAATACTAATAGTTTGATAAAGTCACCATATACTACATTGAGATTGATTTTCTTGCAGACACACAGTAGATCAAACAAGTACAATAAAAACAATGAGAAACTACACACAAAAACTGAAAAACAACCAATGTGCAAAAGGGAATAAACTGGGCAAATACAAAAAAACCCAACAATAATAATATTAAATAAATAATACTAAAAGCATGAGTTGTAAGAGTCCTTAAAAGTGAGTCCATAGATTGTGGAATAAGTTCAGTGTTATTGTGTGTGATGTAATCCATGCTGCTTCAGGAGCTTGATGGTTGAAGGGTAATAACCGTTCCTGAACCTGGTGGTGTGGGGACCTAAGGCTCCACCTTCCTGATGACAGAAGTGAGAATAGTGCATGGCCTGGATGGTGGAGGTCTTTGATGATGGATGCTACTTTCTTGTTCAGCGCTTCTTGCAGATGGTGTGGAGAGCTTTTTCTGTTTTGGAAGGAGCTGTATCCACTACTCTTTATAGGTCTTTCTGTTCTTGGGCATTGGTGTTTCCATATAACCTGTAATACAGCCAGTCAGGATGCGCTCCTCTGTGCATCTGTAGATCTATAGATTATGTGCATTTAAAATCTCACATAAATCACTAACACAAAATAGGTCCAATAAGGTGTTGCGGTAATACATCATCATCGTTAGAGGGATAGCTGTTAACACAGGATATCACAAGAATTAATGCAGTGACATGAATTGTGCCTAGAATTTAGACGTCCAACTTCTTTCCTAGCAGCCAGGATTATATACTGTTCTCAAGGTGTATCCTGATCTGAATCAGATACTCATCTGCAATATTTGACATTTGAAAGAAAAACTAATGACCCTCATGACCCTTTCAATTGTTGATAACTTTGTGCTCATCAAGTCATAAATCTTTCTATTGATGGCACTATCAAAGCTTGCAAACTGGGTTTGACTGATCTAAAAATGCTTCATGGTCTGCCTCTCACTACTATCAGAGCACTTGTGGACCTGGTACATAGACTCTAACCTCAAATGATAGGCTGTCTGTAAATATCACTTGATCTGATTAAAGTAATTTTTTTTAAAAACTGGCCTAGAGTGAACACACTATGAGAAATCTAGGGGACACCTGGAAAGGGAAAATTCAAGATTAATTCATACCAAGTAAAATCAATGAGCTTGAGTTTTTTAAATTAAGCATATTCAAAGTTCAAAGTAAATTTATTGTTAAAGTACTCCTATGACTGTATGACTAAGTACAGCTCCAATACCATATTTAAGTTTGCTGATGCACTACTGTTGTGGGCCTTATCAAAGGTGGTGATGAATCAGCATACAGGAGGGAGATTGAAAATTGAGCACATCTACATGAAATGCTGTCTTAGAAAAGCAACATTTGTCATCAAGGATCCTCACCACCCAGGCCATGCTCTTTTCCCACTGCTGCCATCAGGCAGACCATACAAGTGCCTCAGGATTCGCACCAGGTTCAAGAACAGGATAAATGCACTCCTCTGTTGAGATGTTCTCACAAGCAATGATCTCACTTTAAAGACTCTTTATCTTATTATTTCATGCTCTTGTTATTTATTGCTATTTATTTGTAGTTGCATTTCAACAGTTTGTTCTGTCTTCAATGCTCTTGCTCTTTCATTGATCCTGTTTACAGTTACTATTCTATAGATCTGCTGAGTATGCCCGCAGGAAAAAGAATCTCAGGGTTGTATGTGGTGATATGTATGTACTCTGATAATAAATTTTAATTTGAACATGTATGTCACCATATACACCCCTAAGATTCATTTTCCTGCGGACATAATCGGCAAATCTATGGAATAGTAACTATAACAGAATCAATGAAAAAATCAACTGGAGTGCAGAAGACAACAAACTGCAAATGCAAATATAAATAAATAGCAATAAGTAAAGAGAATATGAGATAATTAGATAAAGAGTCCTTAAAGTGAGATGATTGGTGGTGGGAACATCCCAATACATAGGTAAGTGAGTGTAGTTTTCCACTTTTGTTCAAGAGATTGATGGTTCTGGGGTAGTAACTGCTCTTGAACCTGGTGGTGCGAGTCCTGAGGCACTTGTACCTTCTAGCTGATAGCAGCAGTGAGAAAAGAAGGCATTTCATGTAGATATGCTCAATGGTTGGAAGGGCTTTCCCCCGATGTACTGGGTCGAATCCACTACCTTTTGTCAGAGATAGGGCAGAAAACGGTGAAGTGAAAGAAGGCCGCTACCTCACAATGATGTTGTACAGCCTGATTCCATTTCTCATGCTCCTATATAAATTAAGGTAAAGATCCAGAATCATTTAGTAGGGGATTGTACTGCAATGGGGGACAATATTTGCATGGCTGATTAAATTGGACAGACCAAATCCTTCAGTTGTCATTGTTACACACTTATTAGTTCAAAACTCCGTATTTTCTAGGCATTCCAAAGCTGTCGGTGCTGAACAAGCGAAGGGATAGTTTAGGATGTCAGTAATATCTACACGCAGTTTTAATTCAGAGCAACACACAAAATGTGGAGAAGATATTTCCTCTCGTGGTGGAGTCTTAAGACCAGAGGGCGCAGCCTCAAAGTACAAGGATATCCCTTAAGAACAGAGATGAGGAGGAATTTCTTCAGCTAGAAGATGGTGAATCTATGGAATTCATTTCCATGGACAGCTGTGGAGGCCGTCGTTGGGTGTACTTAAAGCAGAGGTTATTAGGTTCTTGATTAATAAGAGTGTCAAAGGATATGGGAAGAAGGCAGGAGGTTGAGGTTAAGATGTATAATAAATCAGCCATGATGCAGTGGTGGAGCATTGCACCCATAGATGGTCCCTGACTTGCTGAGTTCCTCCAGCATTTTGTGTGTACTCTGGATTTCTGGCATCTACAGAATCTGTTGTGTATAAGATATATATTGGTGTATTTGACAGATGAATGACTTAAGTGCTGAGAACATTTGACACTGTAGCCACTAATCAAATACAAACTATTTATATTACTGCGTATTAAGCCATGCCCTAAGCTAACAGTTATATCTGATTGTACCTAGGTATCTCAGGATCTGCCTTTTCTTCATCCAAGTGAGACCAGTGTCTTAAATCGATTGTGCAAGTTAGGCACTGACTACATTCGCTTTACTGAGTTTGTGGAGCAGTATACCGGACATGTACAGCAGGTAGGTTCTATGGCCACTGATCTATGCTGAGGTTTTGTATACACCTCTGTATTGCTTGCCACTCAATGCTTCTGACTTGTAAAGCACTTTTAAGGTGATGCTTTTCAGATAACCTCCACAAATGTATCGTGCCTGGATTGGAGAATATGTCTTATGAGGATCGATTGACTGAGCTAGGGCCTTACTCTTTGGAGTGAAGGTGGATAAGAGGCGATTTCATAGAGGTGATAAGAGGCATAGATCAAATGGACAGCCAGCGGCTTTTTCCCAGGGTGGAATTGGCTAATACATGGGCGCATAATTTTAAGGTAATAGGAGGAAATTATATGGGGGGATGATAAAGGTAGGTTTTTGACACGCAGAGTGGTGGGTGCACAGAACGCACTGCTAGGGGTGGTGGCAGAAGCAGTTACATTAGGGACATTTAATAGACTCTTGGATAGGCACGTGTATTATAGAAAAATGGAGGGCTATGTAGGAGGTAATCTATGTTAGATTGATCAAGGATCAAATTTAGTCATCATATACATTTACATGTATTAGGATTTTGCTGTGGTGTGTTGATCAGAGCATGATCTTAGAGTAGGATCGTAAAGTATTGATCTTGGGGTAGGCTAAAAGGTTGGCCCAACATCGTGGGCCAAAAGGCCTGTACTGTGCTGTGATGTTCTATGCTATACAACAGTATAAGGTGGCAAAATCTGCTCCATTTCTCCTCTTAAGATTCAAGTTTATTTTAATGTCATTTCCAGTACACAAGTGTAAAAGAAAACAAAATAATTATTACTCTGGATCTGGTGCAGTACAAAACAAACAATAAGATAAAGAACACTATACGTAGTGTGATCTTATGTCCATAAAGTGACACTAGCACAGAAGTATCTTCACATCAGATGACTCTAACAGGAAATGATAAAGTGGTTGTAGGGTGAATTAGTGGGTGGAGGTATTGATCAATCTTACTGTTTGGGAAAAGTAACTCTTTTTGAGTCTGGTAGTCCTGCATGGGTGCTCTACTTAGCCTCCTCTCTGATGGAAGAGAGGCAAACAGTCCATAAGCAGAATACCTCATGATGTTACTGGCCGTTTTCCAGAACCTCTCTGTATATACATTGTTGATGGTGGGTAATCTGGTGCTGGTGACGTGTTGGGCAGTTTTGACTACCTGTTGTAGAGCAGTTTCCGTACCATGCAGTGATGCAACATGTTAGGCTGCTCTCTACTGCAGTTCTGTAGGAGGATGTGAGTATTGATGTGCATAGTTCAGCTCTCTTCAGCCTCCTCAGAAAGTAGAGGTGTCAGGAAACTTTCTAGTCATTCAGCCATGTCCAGATGGGACTTATGGCTTGAACTCCAGTGAACAGTGTGATTGCTGATATGCAGATGGTTGCGATCCAGTCACTGGATTTTGCCGCTGGACTGGTAAATATCAACAATACAGATATTTTGCAGTACTATTCTGATGTTAACATGCACTTACACTCATTAGCCCATCCATTTCAAGGTTCCACTTGTTGAGCATTCAAAGTGTACTCTTCTGCACAACACTGTTGTAATGCGTGGTTATTTGAGTTACTGTCGCCTTCCTGTCAGCTTGAACCACTCTGGCCATTCTCCTTTGATCTCTCTCATTAACAAGGCATGTTCAGCCACAGAACGGCCACTCACTGGATTTTTTTTTTGGTTTTTGCACCATTCTCTGTAAACTCTAGAGATTGTTCTGTGCGAAAATCCCAAGACATCAGCAGTTTTTAAAATACACATACCACCCCATCTGGCACCAACAATCATTCCATGTTCAAAGTCACTTAGGTCCTATTTCTTCCCCATTCTGAAGTCTAGTCTGACTACAACTGATCCTCTTGACCATGTCTGCATGCTTTTATGCATTGAGTTACTGCCACATGATTGACTGATTAGATATCTGCATAAATGATCAGGTGTATACGTGTACCTAATAAAGTGGCCACTGGGTTAATTTTGCGACTTGTTTGCACTGGTACTGATCACAGAGCTGGAAATGTAATCAGACCTACAATAAGTCATTACAGTGTAATGTTGCTGGGCAGCGCTTCCATTCAAGTCTTGTTTCAGAATACTTGTCTAAAATACCTGTCAACATCTTTCACACAGAGAGTGGTGGGTGCGTGGATTGCACTGCCAGCGGGAGTGGTGTAAGCGGATGCAATAGGGTTTTTTAAGAGCCTCTTAGATAGGTACATGGAGCTTAGAAAAATAGACGGAAATTCTAAGCAGTTTCTAGAGTAGGTTACATGGTCAGCACAACATTGTGGGCCAAACGGCCTGTAATATGCTGTAGATGTCTATGTTTTATGTAGATTGTAGGATGTGTTCTGTAGCCATGAGAGGTTGTGCAAGATGTGCACTCCCAGGACTTTGAAACTCCTTGTAGCTTCCACTGCCATGCCTTCAATGTAAAGAGGGATGTGAGTGGTGTGAGTTTTCCTGAAGTTGATAACTATCTCCTTTGTTTTGTTGACATTTGAGAAAGAGGGTATTTGCCTGGCACCAGACTTTGAGCTCTTCCACCGACTTGCTGTAAGCCTTCTCATTGTTGGTGAAGAGCCCCACCACTGTTGTGTTATCAGTGAACTTGACAATGTGATTACTTGGGTGTTTGTTCATTAGGTCATGTGTGAGTAAAACTCAAATTGGATAGTGCTCTGATAGCAATCTCCTGTAACAAGGCAGAAACAGTGGCCTCAGCAGTTTATTATCCTTAAACCAGAATTATTGAGACAGATTACGAGGCCTGAACCAGGCCACCAGAGACAGAGAACAGGCACTGAGGCTGTCTGTGGTGGATATCTTGATCTAGATCAGGGGTTCACAAACTGGGGTCCGCGGCCCTTTGCTTAGTGGTATTGGTCTGTGGCATAGAAAAGGTGGTTACTCCTTGAAAATGTATCTTTTCCTGTTGATCTGCCTCTCTACCAGAGGACTTTAGGTTCAGACCAAGGGAATAATTGTCAAACACAGTTTACTTAAGGTTACATACTGTTTATTAGCAACTTTGTGTCGCTCAATTGATTTACAGAGTCCCGCTCATAGAGCCTGGATATCTATAACCAAGTGAGCCCTGAGCACTGTCCAGGGCTGCTTGTTAATCATTTGTTATCACATAGTACTCTGATCATTGCCAGCCATCCTTGATTAGTGGTTACACAAAGCAGCTATCTCTAGCAACATGCACTCCTTTGTTCCTTGCATCAAGCAATCCTATGGTTAGCAGTTTAGTAAGCCACTATTATCTTGCAACATTATTCTCATCACGCAACTAGTCAAGCTACAAACAAGTCAGTCAGGTTTTAACCCTTTTTATTCTGTATATAATTCCTCATTCCTTTTCTTATATAACAATGATGATAATGTTTCAACATAACCTCATTGAATCAGGAAATAAAGAACTGGAAAATGGACAAACCATGGATCAACTCTAATTTTATTGAGTGCTTACATACTTTATTTCTAATTTTTGTATTCTTAATTATATGAATTAAGCATAAATATGACATGATTCTATTGAGTGGATAACTCCACTCAACTTCACTTGTCCCATCATTGAAATGTTCCCACAACCTGTGGACTCAGTTTCAAGGACTCTTCATCTCATGTTCTTGATATTTATTGCTTATTTATTATTATTATTTGTTTTTTAATTGCACAGTTTTCTTTTGAACACCAGCTGAATTCCAAGTTCGTGTAGTCTTTCAGTGACGCAGTTATAGTTATTATTCTATAGGTTTATTGAGTATGCCCACAGGGTTGTATATGGTGGCATACAGGATATGTACTTTGGTAACAAATTTACTTTGATCATTGAAAGAACACTCAATTTAACCTGCCGCTTGGTTATCCTAGTGGCAATAATATATAGTATATTATATTATATTATGAACAAATGAGCAATTCCTATTTATTTATCCTTAAAAGTTGATTCTGAAAATTTCTTTCAGATCTGGTTTTAATATTTTCTTTTCCTGTGAAGAAATTCCCAATAACTATAAGGCTGTAACAGAGAAGTACATGGAATCTTCGCACTTGACCTAGGCAGATTATGTTGATGTTTATACTGCCATCAAGTTTCTCATCTCCATGTCATTCTTCATTGTTGTCTTTGAAATATTTTTTTCCTTTAAGGCAATAACTGTATAGTCCTCATCAATACCCGCCGATGCTCGTATTTTGGTGGAAACGGTGTCAGCTCATGACTTTTAAGTTCTGTGCCCATTTGTCTGTTTTGCTGTGTTCCTTATTGCTATATCGTTCACCTGGATCTTCTGTCGGAATATTGTTACAACTGAATTATTCAAAATACTTCTATATATGGTGGGAATATTCTGGTTAGAATGATAAATACAATGGAACTCCTGACCCTATTTTCACACAAGATACAAAGAAGCTCCAAAGCAGGCCATTTGCCCAAACGGTAAATGATGGTCACCATAAAGATTGTGGTTCTGTTCATATCTATCCTCCTTATTATCCTTTTCCATTCATCTGATCTTTCTTAAATGAACCAGTAACAGCTAGTCTTATGTTACAGGAGTGCCACCCTTCCCAGCAGGGCCAGACAGGACTGCACGGGATTTACCTTCGTGCCTTCTGTACAGGACTAGACTCGGTGCTGCAGCCCTACAGGCAGGCACTCCTTGACCTGGAGCAGGAGGTAATTGTCTTCACCTTTACTATAACATTGCAGGAAAATGGAGCTGCTAAAACTGTTCTATTATCATTTGAATGAGTTGCTATTGATAAATTTTCAGTAACCTGGCATTGTTCTCTGGGCAAAGTGTCAGCTATACAGTTCCACCTGTCCTTAATCTGAAGTTTGGTTTGCACTTTAGAGATCTTCAGGTGATTGTTAAAGATCCTGTGATACTATTTCAAAAAGCAGGGAGATCTTCAGGTACCTTGGACAACATTCCTACTTCCATCTATGCAATAGCACTTCTCTCAATTAAATCATGTAAGTTACCTTTACATGTATAAATGCTGTGTGAGAAAGGCCAGCTAGTTTAACTTATCTGTCACATTCAGTCATCATGTGTTTAAGAAGTTTCAACTACCAGTTACTTTGTAGTCATGTGAAGGAGCCAAAAAGCTTCTGGTGAATTCAGAGAACACAAGTATGAGTCCTAATGAAGGGTCTCAGCCTGAAACATCGACTGTTTATGTCCCTCCATTAATGCAGTCTTATCTGCTGAGTTCCTCTAGCATTTTGTGCATTACTCAAGATTTCCAACTTCTGCAGAGTCTTGTGTCTACAAAATATGGGGATATTTTCTCTCTTCAAATATTATCCAAATATTATCTAGGTTCTCAAGTCACTGTGTAACATTACTTCTTGTTGCACCTACAATACATTTATGGTAGGGGTTCAAAGTTAAAATTGAATTTATTGTCATATGTCTTTTCACAGGTGCAATAACAAGCATTACTTGCAACAGCATCACAGGCACATAGCATCATATAAACAGTGTTCACAAGAAAATCATAAAAACACCTTTTACAAGAGAGAACACAATTAGAATCAAAGAAAAAGCAAAATCCATTTTAGTGAAAAATGGTCATAGTGTTGCTAAACTCTACTGATAAGACTGCAGATTAGCTCAAGAACTGAATGATTGAAGAGAAGTCGCTGTTCTTGAACCTAATAAAGAAAGGATTTACATATATGTAATGTCTTGCACAAGTGTACAGTCTTCAGACATTCCAATCTACCTTATAGCCAGTTAACTGCTTTTGAAATTTCATCACTTTTGCAGTTAATTTGTATGCAGCTTGTTCTGCAGAGAAGCATTGAGATAAATTACTACGTTTTCTATTACAGTGATGTTGGTTAAGAGATTAAAAATTGTCAAATGCATGCATTTTTCTGATGAGTCTTAATACACTCTTCTGGCTCTAGCAAGATGATATATTGCCTGTATGTTTTTTTCCAGTTCTTGGCAGACCCGCACCTCTCTGTCTCTCACATCAACTACTCCTTGGATCAGGTGAGCATATGTCACAAGTACATTGAAGCTATTCCAGATTCATTAGCTGATTGGATGAGTGCCCATCTTTGAAAAGTGACTTTCAAAATTGCTGAATCACTTCTGGCGTTTGATGTCAAAACTAAATATCTTGGCATGTCTGCAGACCAGTCAGTGAAGCATGTAGTCAGAGGAGTTTTGGGTGCAGCATCAGTGGATTGAACTTGGTCTAGAGCCACCATTTGGCACCTTACAAGGATCAACTCAAAGAATATGAGCTTTCTATAATCTCTTATTAAGCTTAAACATGCTAACATAGAACAATTTATCACGATTCTTTCATTTTTACTTATTCCCTCTCCTATTTTTCAAAATACTCCAAATGTAAAGTTTTGCATTGTGAGCATTTGACGGGAGACTGGATTGGGAATATTCTGCTCCATTGCTTTTACGACACTTTCACATGCCGAAAAGTGTACTTGACTCTACCATTCTGAGCTGACTTGCTGAGCTAAAATGTTCTGATGCAATTATGGCTGGCTCTCAGCTTGGATCTAAAATTAAAACCTTACCTGAACTGTCCCTATCTTGAGTTCCAAGTCTCTTTTTTTTCCCTCTAGAACCTGATCACAGCATCACTTTCCTCTCTTGGAGTAATACTTGGTATGGCAAATGCTCTGCTAATGACCACAAAAATCTGCAGGGAGTGGACATAGTTCAGCACATAGACACCAGCTTCCCTTCCATGGATTCTGTTGATGCTTCTTACTGTATCAGTGAAGCAGTCAGCATAATCAAAGACTTCACCCATCCCACAAATTCTGTCTTCTTCCTTCTTCCATCAGGTAGAAGGTACAAAAGCTTGAAAGCAAGTACCACCAGGCTTCTACTCTCTTTTCACCCCCTCCCCCCCGCCCCCACCGTTCTAAGACCCAGGACTATTGAATGGTTCCCTAGTATAATAAGATAGATACTTGGCCTCACAGTCAACCCCGTTATGGTCTTGCACCTTATTGTCTGCCTTTCTCTGCGGCTTGCACGTTATTCTGCATGTTGTTTTACTACCGCAATGCACTGTCGTGATTTGTATGCAAGACAAGCTTTTTACTGTACCTCTGTACATGTGATAATAAACCAGTTCCAATTCTAATGAAGTTGGAAATATTTTGCAAACTTGGGGGAAAAAAGGAGACGTTCTAAAAAGGAACATAACATAAGAACATAAGAAATAGGAGCAGGAGTAAGACATCTGGCCCGTCAAGCCTGTTCTGCCACTCAATAAGATATTGGCAGATCTGGCCATGGACTCATCTCCACCTACCTGCCTTTTCCCCATAACCCTTAATTCCCTTACTATGCAAAAAATCTATCCAATCTTGTCTTAAATATATTTACTGAGGTAGCCTCCGCTGCTTCATTGGATTCATTGAATTCCACAGATTCACCACTTTCTGAGAAAAGCAGTTCCTCCTCATCTCCATCCTAAATCTACTCCCCTGAATCTTGAGGCTTTGTCCCTGAGCTCTAGACTCACCTACCAGTGGAAACAACTTTCCTGCCTCTATCTTATCTATTCCTTTCATAATTTTAAGATCTCCCCTCGTTCTTCTGAATTCCAGCGAGTACAGTCCTCGGCAACTCAATCTCTCCTCATAGCATAACGTCATCATCTCTGGAATCAACCTGGTGAACCTCTTCTGCACTGCCTCCCTTAAGTAAGGAGACCAGAACTGCCTGCAATACTTTAGTTGTGGCCTCACCAATACCCTGTACAGTTGCAGCATAACCTCCCTGCCCTTAAATTCAATCCCTTCAAATGTATTAACAGTGCATATATTTATATAAGCTATTGAGCTGGTCACCCCAACTCAGTCCTGAATACGTAACACAACATATACACCTGCCCCATCGTGAACCTAATATGTCCCTTTGTGCTCAGTTCAGGTAGCCTACCTCTGGTACTGACTTCCCTTCTTGCTTACCATTGTTGTTCTTAGTTTCAGCTGCTGTTCCCATCTGTTATGGTGGTGGTTGAACAAATCAAGTCTCAAAAGGTAAGTTGATTCAGTGCTGACTTCCTTTATCGAGTGGCACTTGTGTGGGTCCAAGCACTCTATCATATTGTTTGAGAATAATTTATCGGTGGCTGATATATATTTATAGTCCCTGGTCATAGAAGTTTAACCTAACAAGGCTTTCTTATCACACCCTATAATAATTTGAAAGATTTCTCAAAAGTAAGCCTAAAGTTCTCTATTTTCCAGAAAGAAATGAATTACATTTCTTATGCCCCTTTATATTTAACTCCTTCAGGACATTGCAAAGTGCATTGGGTACCACGGTAGCATAAGTGGTTATCATGACACTATTACAGCTCCAGGTGTTGAAATTCGGCGTTCAGTCCTGGCATAAGGGGTTTGTATACAATCCCTGTGGAATGTGTGGGTTTCCTCCAGGTGCTCCAGTTTCCTCCCACAGTCCAAAGACATACTGATTAGTAAGTTGTTTGGTCATTGTAAATTGTCCCATGATTAGTCTAGGGTAAAATCGGCTTTGTGGTGGCAATGCTCAAAGGGCCGGACGGGCTTATTGCGTGTTGTAGCTGTAAATAAATAAATACTTATTGAAGCTTGGTCAATGTTGTAATAAAGGAAATGAGGCTACAAAGTAGATGATTGGTTTCATAGACTTTTCTGCAGACATGATTTGAGTGCGGACCTGGATATTTATTAAATTCTGTCAGTAATGCTGCTTTGCCCAAGCTCTCTGATGTTACATTCCAGTTATACTCCAGGTGAAAAATTTTCCCTCCTTAGATCCCCTCGTCACAAGTGTCCTTATCAATACTCTTTGTTGCCTCCTCAACAAATGTACTCTGCTTGGTCAGCATCTGTCCTTGACAAAGCCATGCTGGCCATATCTGATTAGTGCATTGCAGGCACAAGAGATTTGGCAGATGCTGGAAATCTTGAGCAACACACACAAGATGCTGGAGAACTCAGTAGGTCAACCAGCATCCACGGAGGGAGGGAAGCAAGCAGTCACTGCCTCAGGCCAAGACCCCCCCCCCCAAAAAAAAGTTTTAAAAATTAAAAAGATATAAAAATATGAAAGGAACTATATTGTAATTACTGAATAATTGAATTTAGATAGGTGATTATATAAAAATACAAACAAAAATAGGAAACTTAAACTACATGAAAAATGAGAATTTTCTACACTGTAATCCAACAGGAGAGAATGGGTGTGGATATTTAATGACAACTGTACGTAGCATAATATGATTTGTTGAATTTCATGTGGTTAGTCAGCATCTGTGCCTTTGCAAATTGGAAAGGGGTAGAATGGCTACCAACGTCAAGAAGAAAAGAAAAGCTTACGAAAGGTTCAAAAAACTAGGTAATGATAGAGATCTAGAAGATTATAAGGCTAGCAGGAAGGAGCTTAAAGATGAAATTAGGAGAGCCAGAGGGGCCATGAGAAGGCCTTGGTGAGAAGGATTAAAGAAAGCCCCAAGGCATTCCACAAGTATGTTAAGAGCAAGAGGATAAGATGTGAGAGAACAGGACCAATCAAGTGTGACAGTGGAAAAGTGTGTATGGAACCGTAGGACATGGCAGAGGTACTTAATGAATACTTTGTTTCGGTATTCACTATGGAAAAGGATCTTGGCGATTGTAGGGATGACTTACAGTGGACTGAAAAGCTTGAGCATATAGACATAAAGAAAAAAGATGTGCTGGAGCTTTTGGAAAGCATCAAGTTGGATAAGTCTCCGGGACCAGACAAGATGTACCCCAGGTTACTCTGGGAGGTGAGGGAGGTGATTGCTGAGCCTCTGGCAATGATCTTTGTATCATCAATGGGAGAGGTTCCAGAGGATTGGAGGGTTGCAGATTTTGTTCCCTTATTTAAGAAAGGGAGTAGAGATAGCCCAGGAAATTATAGACCAGTGAGTCATACTTCAGTGGTTGGTAAGTTGATGGAGAAGACCCTGAGAGGCAGGATTTATGAACATTTGGAGAAGCATAATATGATTAGGAATAGTCAGCATGGCTTTGTCAAAGGCAGGTTGTGCCTTACGAGCCTGATTGAATTTTTTGAGGATGTGACTAAACATGTTAATGAAGGTAGAGCAGTAGATGTAGTGTATATGGATACCAGCGAGGCATTTGACAAGATACCCCATGCAAGGCTTATCCAAGGGGACCTTGCATTGAGGATCCAGATTTGGCTTGCCCACAGAAGTCAAAGAGTGGTTGTAGGTGGGTCATATTTTGCATGGAGGTCGGCGACCAGTGGTGTGCCTCAGGGATCTGTTCTGGGGCCCCTTCTCTTTGTGATTTTTATAAATGACCTAGATGAGGAAGTGGAGGGATGGGTTAGTAAATTTGCTGATGACACAGGATTGGCGGTGTTGTGGATAGTGTGGAGGGCTGTCAGAGATTATAGCGGGACATTGATAGGATGCAAAACTCGGCTGAGAAGTGGCAGACGGAGTTCAACCCGGGTAAGTGTGAGGTGGTTCATTTTGGTAGGTCAAATATGATGACAGAATGTAGTATTAATGGCAGAGTGAAAACTCTTGGCGGAGTGAAGGATCAGAGGGATCTTGGGGTCCGAGTCCATAGGACACTCAAAGCTGCTGTGCGGGTTGACTGTGTGGTTAAGAAGGCGTACTATGCATTGGCCTTCATCAACTGTGGGATTGAGTTTAAGTGCCGAGAGGTAACGTTGCAGCTATATAGGACCCTGGTCAGACCCCATTTGGAGCACTGTGCTCAGTTCTGGTCACCTCACGACAGGAAGGATGTGGAAACTATAGAAAGGGTGCTGAGGAGATTTACAAGGACGTTGTCTGGATTGGGGAACATGCCTTATGAGAATAGGTTGAGTGAACTCGGCCTTTTCTCCTTGGAGCGGCAGAGGATAAGAGGTGACTTGATAGAGGTATATAAGATGATGAGAGCCATTGATTATGTGGATTGTCAGAGGCTTTTTCCCAGGGCTGAAATGGCTAACATGAGAGGGCACTTGGAAGTAGGTACAGAGGAGATGTCAGGGGTAAGTTTCTTAAGCAGAGAGTGATGAGTGCATGGGATGGGCTGCTAGCGACGGTGCGGAGGCAGATACGATAGGGTCTTTTAAGAGCCTCCTGGATAGATACATGGAGCTTAGAAAAATAGAGGGCTGTGGGTAACCCTAGGTAATTTCTAAAGTAAGTACATGTTCGTCACAGCATTGTGGGCTGAAGGGCCTGTATTGTGCTGCAGGTTTTCTATGTTTCTAACGTCTGTGAAACCATACCACAGTAATTTTCATGAAGAGGTGCACCAAAATTAGGCCTCTTCAAATGACAGTGAATATTTAAAGTGTAATATTGAATTGTGAGCAATAAATCACCAGCTTAACAGGTCAGTTGGCTCTCATTTTGCTTACTTTCTTTCGTCCTGTTAGATCCATGGTTGCCAGCTCCTGGAGACTGTCCATAAACACAGCTGTGGAGGACTTCCACCAGTTCGCAGTGCACTGGAGAAGTAAGGGACAGACAATTTATGCATGCTATGTACCACAGGTTTCCTGTTACTGTACGCAACCTTTGGTTCTGAGCATAATCTAGAAATATCAAGAAAGCAGTGCCAACGACCCCTGCAACATGCCTGTTCAGGTTACAGAAATTTGTTCTTATCAAATGCACAAATGTTGATCCAACATTTGCGATGTGCAGTAAAGTTTGTTTTTCTTAAACTTATAGGGGGTGGTGAGGTGAAGTAAATCAATACAATTTATATATATTTTTTGATTTTGTGTTTCTTGACACAGATGCAAGTGACATAGCATCACTTTTGGAAAATTGAATATTTGCCTATTTTTTAGGAACTTAAGTCCCCCCCATCCATGTCGTACATAACATTGCACAGAATATACATCCCGGAAAGCAAATCCTGTCAGTATTTATTTTGCACTTGAGCACTGATCTATCCCCTTTAATGCTAGCAGTACAGCCCTCCATTCTACTGCATGTAATCCTTTCAACCAGTTATCCTTAGGTCAGCATCCTTTCATTTCTGGGAGCTATGGTAGAATGCAGCGCAGACTCATTAGGATGCTAATGAGTCAGTCCCTTCTGCAGTTTGTGAAAGAGTCACCATGAAATGAGTTTTGAGTGACCTTGTGAGTTGTGAAATTTCACTTTGGAAAAGAAAGTTCCTTAATTGGCAATGCTGAAAATGTCTGTACTTGCAACCTATTATGCTGCTGTTACTTCATGCAATTATGTCGATTCAGCTGGAATGGTTAGTCTTAACTGGTTGTATATTTTCTACTGACGATTTCATTATGAAACGATCTATTTTCGTAAGTTGAAGAACTTTCTTGGCTTACTAAGTATTTTCATAGAATTATGCCAGGATCTCCCTTGGACTTCTGTTTATGACTGTCAGCAAGGAAGTGTATATAGGGCCTGCTTAAATTCTGCTATCCCCAAATCCCCAGACAAACTGACAGGGAAATTACTGTTATCTAGGTTTCTAATAGAGCAACTGTTTATCCAGGCTATTATTAGAAAGTAGAACAGTACAGCAGTGGAAAGGCCATTCAGCCCAGAGTGTTGTGCTGATATTTTTACCAGTTAATGTTAACATAATGGAGGACCCAGAAGACAATTTCGATGTGTTTTACATGCTGCTGTGAATGTTTCTGGAACTTCATTCTGTGTAGGTATGGGTGAAGGACAAAACACTGCAACTGCCTTTGCAGGACTGTAGGAAGGATAAAGTATGAATGGAAGAAAAGTAATAAGGCATAGATGAGCTTGAACTAAAAGTCTTTTGAAAAATGTCAGTCCAATGGGCGTTAGTGCAACTTTGATATAAAGGTGAATTTGAAAGTGGGGGCAGCACGGTAGTGCAACGCTATTATAGTACCACTGAACCGAGTTCAATTTCTGCTGCCTTCTGTAAGGAGTTTGCACATTCTCCCCGCGACCCAGTCGCTTTCCTCCCGCATTCCAAAGCGTATGACTTAGTAGGTCCATTGTTCACAGTGTAATTGGGCAGTGCAGGTTCATTGGGCTGAAAAAGCCTGTTACGGTGCTGTATCTCTAAATAAATAATGTAAATGCATTTATTCAGCATCAAGCTGTCCCAAAATATATCTGTATCCAATGAAGTTCCACTGATGTTCAGCCACAGCTGTTGGTAAGAATAAGTGTAAGTTGGTCCTGATGAACAATGCAATTAAAGGCAGGTGTGGAAGGGCATCCAAATTCTAATACTAGGTGCCTGAGAGGGTTAAGATAGGTAAACTGAAAGGAAAAAAGACTGTATTAATGTCAATAAAACATAAATTTTAAGTTGTTGGTTAGCAAATTTTGATTATTTTGCTATGTCATTTCAGGATCCTGGCAGTATGTCACGGTGTGATGTACAAGCAGCTGTCTGCATGGATGCTACATGGGCTGTTACTAGACAAGTATGAGGAGTTCTTTATTAAGCAAGGGCCTTCCTCTGGCAATGTGGGCACTCAGCCTGAGGAGGAAGAAGAGGAGGATCTGGGAATCCGAGGCTTGACTGGGAAGCAGCTCAAGGAACTTCAGGATCTGGTAAGAGCAAAGAAGAGATGAGCAGCACACACAAAATGCTGGAGGAACTCTGCAGGTCAGGCAGCATCTATGGAGAGGAATAAACAATCAACATTTCAGCCTGAGACCCTTCATCTTGATCCAGCCCAAAATGTTTATTTCTCTCCATAGATGCTGCCTGTCCCTCCAGTATTTTGTGTGTGTTGCTCTGGATTTCCAACGTCTGCAGAATCTCTTGTGTTTAAAAGAAAAGATGAACCAATTTGTAAAGTAGAAACATAGCTGCTTGTAACACGTAAACGTGCAAGCTAGCAAGTGATAATTCTAAATCAGAATTGTATATTAAAGGAGTGTTTCATTATCAGCTGCGTTCAGCATTCTATTGTTGTGAAAACCTCTTTTTCACATGGTGTCTTTCAAACCATAGAAGCAGGAAAATAAGGCCAATATCCATAGTCTTTGTTAATTTTAATTACAGTTCTTCCTGCGTATATTATTGTATCTGTATGTGACTTTGGACAAAATGGTTGAATTCACACAGAACTGTTGTCACAATCAAAATAGTTTAAAACTATTCAGTAATTCTGGAATCTTCCTTCATCCTGCCTTCCTGGTGGAATGTCTGTAATTTGCAAACTGAATTTGTCAGGAACAGTGATCTGACCTGACAGCATGAAAGAACTGAATTAATTGATTTGGATGAATTGCTCTGGGTTAATAGCTGTGTCACGTTTGATGTTCAGTTAGCTGGATTCCTTTGAGCCAGTTGCCCTTGCATCAGCATCCTTTCAGTTCTTAGAGCTATGGTAGAATGCAGCACAGACTCATTGGGATGGAAAGTCAGTCCCTTCTGTAGGTTGTGAAGGTGGCACCATGAAGTGAGTTTCAAGTGACCTTGAGAGTTGTGAAATCTCACTTCGTCTTTGATTAAAAGGGGTTCTTCACTGGCAGTGTCTTCAGATGTCAGTACCTATGGCCTGTGATGTTGCTACAGTTTTTGATTGTATCTGTATCTCACTTGAACTTGGTGTGCATTTCATGCAGCCTACCCCACTCCCACTGCCACCAAGCTCCCCACCCTCTGCTTAAGTTTATAATGGATTAGCTCTGGAAACCATTTAATGCACAAAAATTAGATTATCTATTTTTAATGGTGTTAGACTATAATTCATAGGAGCAGAATTAGACCATTTGGCCCATTTACTGATCTGCCATTCCGTTATGGCTGATTTATTTTCCCTCTCAACCCCATTCTACTGCCTCTCCCATAATCTTTAACACCCTTACTAATCAAGAACCTGTCAACCTCTGCTTTAAATATACCCAATGACTTGGCCCCCAAGGCTATCTGTGGCAATGAATTCCATAGATTCACCACTCTATGGTTAAAGAAATTCCTCTTCATCTCTGTTCTGAAGGAACGTCCTTGTACTTTGAACTGTGCCCTCTGGTTCAACACACATTCACTGTTGGTGAAACATCCTCTCCACATCCATTCTATCTAGGCCTTTCAATATTAGGTAAGTTTCACTGATATACCACTACCCCTCATTCTTGATTAGAGTACTGTACAGATGCAATAGGAGCCTTTCTGTGCAGGTCTGACAAAGAGGTTTTTAAAAACCCAGACTCCATAAAAGGAGGTACCACCTCGAGGAGTGGTCATCGTGGGAGTGGTCATCGTCGGAATAGTCTTGAATTAGAGTAGTAAGGCTTTGGCTCAACAAGGCTTCAGCAAGAACAAGTGGAGGCTAGGTAAGTTCATTCCTTATTTCTTATTCAACTCTAGAGAGAATAGGGGGGTTTGTCTATAGAGCCAGTGTTCTGTTCTGGGTGTCAGACATGGGATTTTATGGAGACTTCCAGCCTCCGTGATGGCCACATTTGCGCTAGTGCAACGAAGTGCAGCGCAGAGACTGTCTAAAGGAACTGGAGCTGCAGCTCCATGAGCTTTGGCTTGGTAGGGAAAGTGAAGCAGTGATCGACAGGAACTAAAAGGAGGTAGTCACCCCAACGCTACAGGAGATAGCTAAATGGGTGAATGTCAGGAGAGGGAAGGGGGGATGCCAGATAGTGGAGAGCACCCCTGTGGCCATCCCTCTCAACAATAAGTGCTCCATTTTGAGTACTGTTGGTGGGTGGAATAACCTACCTGGGGGAAGCACAGTGGCCGTGGCTGTGGCACTGAGTCTGGCCCTGTGGCTCAGAAAGGTAGGGAACTGAAGAGGATGACAGCAGTAATAGGGGCCTGTATAGTCAGGGGGGCAGATAGGTGATTCTATGGACACAAAAAAGAAATGGATGGTCCAAGATGCTTCTGGACACATCCACAGTATCCTGAAAAGGGAGGGTGAACAGCCAGAAGTTGTGGTACATATTGGTACCAACGACATAGGAAGAAAAAGGGAGGAAGCCTAAAGAAATATACAGGGAGTTAGGAAGGAAGCTGAGAAGCAGGACCCCAAAGGTAGTAATCTCGGGATTGCTGCCTATGCCATGCAACAGTTAAGATAGGAATAGAATGAGGTGGCAGATAAATGCGTGGCTGAAGAATTGGAGCAGGGGCAGGGATTCAGATTTCTAGACAATTGGCACCTCCTCTGGGGCAGGTGGGACCTGTACAAAAGGGACAGGTTACACTTGAATCTGAGGGGGACCAATATTCTTGCGTCAGATTTACTAGAGCTGTTGGGAGTGGTTTAAACTAATATGATGGAGGGATAGGAACCAGTCATGTAGACTTGACATTGTGCTGGCAGATTTACAAGTAGATGTTGAGTGTAACATGAATGTAAGGAAGGACAAGCAAATAGTTAAACTGTACCACAGAGGCAAAATTCAAAAGGGCGAAGAATGCAGGACTGAGGTGCTGTATTTAAATGCACGTAGCATTTGAATTAAGGTGGACGAACTCGTGGCACAATTAGGGATTGGTCGGTATGACATTGTGGGCATCACTGAGTCATGGCTGAAAGAAGGCCATGGTTGGGAGCTTAACACCAAAGGATACACTTTGTATTGAAAGGACAGGCAAGAAGGCATAGGCAGTGGTGTGGCTCTGTTGGTGAGAGATGGAATTACATCTTTAGAAAGAGGTGACATAGGGCCAGAGTTAAGAAATTGCAAAGGTAAAAAAAAACATTATGGGAATCATATATAGGCCTCCAAATAGTAGCCAAGATGTGGGGTTGAGATTGCAATGGGAGTTGGAAAAGGCATGTATTAAGGGTAATGACACAATTGTAGTGGGGGACTTCAATATGCAAGGTGATTGGGCTGGTGTCAGAGGGAATTTGTCGAATGCCTATGAGATGGTTTTTTAGAGCAGCTTGTGTTTGAGCCTACTCGGGGAAAGGCCATTTAGATAGGGTGTTGTGTAATAACCCAGATCTTATTAGGGAGCTTAATGTAAAGGAACCCTTAGGAGGCAGTGATCATAATATGATTGAATTCATACTGCAATTTGAGTAGAAGAAACATAACTCACATGTATCAGTATCTCAATGGAATAAAGGGAATTACAGAGGCATGAGAGAGGAGCTTGCCCAGGTGGATTGGAGGATGATAGTGGTGGGGATGACCGCAGAGCAGAGATGGCTGAAGTTTCTCAGAATAGTTCACAGGTGCAGGATAGATATGTCCCACAGAGGAAGAAGTTCTCAAATAGCAGGGGTAGGCAACCATGGCTGACAAAGGAAGTTAAAGATTGCATAAAAGTCAAGGAAAGGGCATATAAGGTAGCAAAAGTGAGTTAGAAGTTGGATGATTGGGAAGCTTTTAAAATCCAACAGAAGGCACTTAAAAAAGCTATAAGAAGGGAAAAGATGAAATATGAGGGCAGACTAGTAAATAATATGAAGCAGTATACCAAAAGATTTTTCAGTTATATGAAGAGTAAAAGGGAGGTGAGAGTTGGTATTGGACCACTTGAAAATGATGCTGGTGAGGTAGTAATGGGGAACAAAGCAATGGCAGATGAACTTAATGGGTACTTCGCTGTGCAAGACACTAGCAGTGTGCCAGAGGTCCGTGAATGTCAGGGAGCAGGAGTGAGTGCCATTGCTATTACAAAAGAAAAAGTGCTAGCAAAGTTAAAGGTGTTAAGGTGGATAAGTCACCTAGACCAGATAGACTACATCCCAGAGTCCTGAGAGAGGTTGCTGAAGAGATAACGGATGCATTGGTTGTGATTTTACAATAATCACTTGATTCTGGCATGGTCCCGGAGATTGTAAATGTCACTCCGCTCTTTAAGAAGGGAAGAAGGCATAAGAAAGGAAATTATAGGTCACTTAGCCTACCTTCAGTGGTTGGGAAAGAGTTGGAGTATATAATTAAGGATGAGGTTTGGGGGTACTTGGAGACTATTTATTAAATGAGTCAAAGTCAGCATGGTTTCTGTAAAGGAAAATCTTGCCTGACAAATCTGTCTGTTAGAGTTCTTCGAGGAAGTAACAAGTCAGGTGGACAAAGGAGAGGCAGTGGATGTCACTTACTTGGATTTTCAGAAGGTGTTTGATAAGGTGCCACACATGGGGCTGCATAACAAGATAAAATCCTATGGCATTGCAGGAAAGATACTGGCATGGATAGCGGAATGGCTGACAGGCAGGAGGTAGCAAGTAGGAATAAAAGGGGCCTTTTCTGATTGTTTGCTGATGTCTAGTGGTGTTCCTCAGGGGTCAGTATTGGGACCGCTACTTTTCACATTGTTTGTCAGTGATTTAGGTAATAGAATTGATGGCTTTGTGGCAAAGGTGATATGAAGGTAGGCTGAGGGGTAGGTTGTATTGAGGAAGCAATGCGATTGCAGCAGGACACAGACAAATCGGAAGAATGGGCAAAAAAAGTGGCAGATGGAATACAACGCTGGGAAGTGTAGGATAATGCATTTTGGTAAAAGGAACAATACTGCAGACTATTATCTAAATGGGGAGAAGGTTCAAACATCAGAGGTGCAGAGGGACTTGGGGGTCCTTGTGCAAGGCTTCCATAAGGTTAACTTACAGGTTGAGTCTGTGGTAAAGAAGGCAAATGCAATGTTGTCATTTATTTCAAGGGGAGATGATGCTGAGCCTTTATAAGACACTAATTAGGCCGCACTTGGGGTATTGTCAACAGTTTTGGGCCCCATATCTTAGAACGCCTATGTCATTGGGAAAATCCAGAGGCAGTTCATGAGGATGATTCAAGGAATGAAGGGGTTAACATATGAGGAGCGTTTGGCAGCTTTGAATCTGTACTCACTGAAATTTAGAAGAATGCGTGGTGATCTCATTGAAACCTACTGAATTTTGAAAGGTCTCGATTGGGTGGATGTGGAGAGGTGGTTTCCTATGGTTGGGGTATCCCAAACTGGAGGGCAGTTTCAAAATTCAGGGGTGACCCTTTGGAGCAGAGGAAAGGAGGAATTTTTTAGCCAGAGAGTAGTAAATCTCTGAGATGCACTGCCCCAGACTGCGGTGCAGGCCAAGTCTGTGCATATAGTTAAGGCGGATGTTGATTGTTTCCTGATCAGTCAGGGCATCAAAGGATATGGCGAGAGGCAGGTGTATGGGGTTAAGTGGTGTCTGGGATCAGCCCTGATGGAGTGACAGAGCAGACTCGATGAGCTGAATGGTCTAGTTCTGCTCCTATGTCTTATGGTCTTACAGGGTGGTAAACTCAGCCAGCTCTGTCATTGGTACTAGCCTCCCCACCATCGAGGACATCTTCCAAGGGCGATGCCTCAAGAAGGCCGCATCCATTATTGAAGATCCTTACTATCCAGGGCATGCCCTCTTGTCATTACTACTAACAGAGAGGAAGTACAGGAGTCTGAAGGCATGAACTCAACATTTTAGGACCAGCTTCTTCCCTTGCACTGTCAGATTTCTGAATGGATCATGGATCTATGAACACTACTTCACTATTTTGCTCCGTTTATTTATTTAATATTTCTTATATGTAGCTTATATTAATTTTTGTATATTGTACTGTACTGTTGCCATAAAACAACAAATTATGTCAGTGATAATAAACCTGATTATGATTTGTATATATTGAAAATACTTGGGTAATGCATTGATATCCTGATGCTGATGAATTTTGTTTCTTTCTCATAGCGATTAATTGAAGAGGAGAACATGTTGGCCATGTCTGTGAAGCAGTTTTCATTACGAGCTGAGATGCTGCCCTCATACATTCCAGTGAGAGTGGCAGAGAAGATCCTGTTTGTGGGTGAATCTGTGCAGATGTTCGAGAATCAAAACGTGAATCACACTCGTGCAGGTGGGCCTCAGCATTTGGAGTTTGTCTGATCCCTCCGTGGTTCATCTCAGAGACTAGGGTGTTTCCAAAACTGCATCAGGCACTGTTTTGATCCTTGATCTTAATCAGAGGCATTGTAAAAGTAAGTTCTGCTAACATCACCTTTTCAGAGCATCTGGGGTGGACAGTAAGTGTTGTTGGCCATAACTCACAAGAAACTGTATGTAAAAGAGAATTGGGTAGTTTTGGGAAAAGTAGTGGAAAGAATTTGGCAGCAGTTCCCTATTAGATAGGATATACAGCACAGCACAGCACAATATAGGCTCTTCAGCTCACAGTTTTCTTCTAAGCTCTTGGCTTACTCCAAGCTCAATGCAACCCTTCCATCCCACTCTAAAAGTCTCTGAAATATTCCAAATGTACCTGCCTCTACCTCCATCCCTGGTAGTGCGTTCCATGCACTTACCACTTATTGTGTAAACAAAAACAAACAACTTACCTCTGACATCCTACCCCCCCCCCATACCGTCACCTTAAAATGATGCCCCCTTGTTTTACCCACTTCCGCCTAAGGAAGAGTCTTGCCGGCCTTTGTACCTGTGTTTCTATTTAACTTATACTCCTCTATCAAGCCGTCTCTCAACCTCCTTTGCTCCAGAGAGAAAAGCCCTGGCTTGCTCAGGCTTTCCTCATAAGGCATGCTCTCTAATGCAGGCAGCATCCTGGTAAGAGAACTACTCTTACCAGAATTTTTTAAAAATTGCTGAAAATGTGCTGTGACTTTTCATCATGAGCCTTTTTTTTTGCAACGTAGACCACAATTTAGAAGTGTTTTCCAAAAAGAGCTTGAACTATTTTGGCTAAACTGCTATTAGAACCACTGCTTGTGTTTGTTCTTGCATGCCAAGCCACTCAGCGGTGTACTTTCTGTGTGTTGCTGCAGGGTCCATTTTAAAGAACCAGGAAGATGCCTTTGCTGCAGAGCTGCACATGCTCAAACAACAGCCCCTTTTCAACCTTGTGGATTTTGAAAATCTAATTGATAGGATCAGAAGTACAGTGGCTGAGGTAAGAAAGAGTATAACCACCAGGGTATATGAAAATAGTTTATCTGTGATTGCCATTACAGCTTTCTTTTCTGTGACTTTTACTAATGAACATTGAGACTGCTGAACTCGACATGCCCTGATGCCTTAATGAGTGAAACATACCCTTTATCTAATATAAAGAAGCACTTGCTGGAAGTATTCCGCTGGAGGACACAGGACAAGGGGTGGAGGTGAAGTGGATGGGTGGGGGGGTGGGGGGGTGGGAGTGAGGACAGGAGGGGAGTGTATGGACCGAGTAAATTTTAGCTCTGCCCTCAAGGCATTGCAGATTTTTTTCGTTGGAAACTGAGATAGGGCAGAAAAGTAGCGTTTGAAGTAAAAGATCTTGTTGAATGGTGGAGCAGACTCAGGGGGACAATTTAGAAGATAGAACATAGAGCAGTACAGCTCAGGAGCAGGCCCTTCGCCCCAAAATATTGTGCAGAACCGTTTAAATGGCTAACTGAACTAATCTTTTCTGCTTACGCAATGTTCATGTCCTTCCATTTTCCTCACATTCATGTGTCTATCTAAACGTCTCTGAAAAGCCTCTACCACCACCCTAGGTAGTGCATTCCAGGCACCCACTCTATGTGTGGGGAAAAAAAAACTTGCCCCTACGTATCCTTTGAAAATGTCTCTCTCACCCTCTGGTATTAGACATGTAGCAAGCCTGGGAAAAAGATACCATCTGTCTACTTTATCTATGCCCCTCATAATATAATGAACCTTTGATTTCCCCTTAGCAGAAAACAACCCAAGTTTGTCCAGCCTCGGTATAGTACATGCCCTCTAATCCGGACAATATCCTGGTAAACCTTTTCCGCGTCCTCTTGAAAACCTCATCATTCTTCCTATAATGGGACAGCCAGAACTATATGCAATATTCTAGATATAGTCTAACTAGGGTTTTATAAAGTTGTAAAATAACCTCCTGATCTTTGAATTCAATGCCTCAACTAATAAAGGCAAGCATGCCATATGCCTTCTTAACCACCCTATCACTATTAAGGTTCTTGCCCTTAACCAGTGTACTGTCTCCTTACATTTGATCTTCCAAAGTGTAACGCTTCACTGGTTAAACTCCATTTGCCATTTCTCTGCTCATATCTGCAATGGATTTTTATCCTGTTGTCTTCTCCGTCAATTTCCTATGCTACCTACAACACCACCCATCTTTTTATCATCCACAAACTTACCAACCTACCCATTTATGTTTTCATCCAAGTCATTTATATATATATATCACAAACAGCAGAGATCGGAGTACAGATCCCTGTGGAACACCACTAATCAAAAACCTCCAATTAGGATAAGTCTCTTTAACCACCACCAGCTATCTTCTATGAGCAAGCCTGTTCTGAAACCTAACAGCCAATTCACCATGGATCCCATGCATCTTAATCTTCTGGACGAGCCTCCCATGATGAATCTTGTCAAACACTTTACTAAAACCCATGTAGACAACATCCACAGCTCAACCTTCATCTAAAACCCTCATCACATCAAAAAACTCAGTCAAGTCAGTAAGACACAATTTGCCCTGCACAAAGCCATGATGGCTTTCTCTTATCCATGGTTTTTCTAAATCTTCTCCCAAAAAATTCTCTCTAATAACTTCCCAACCACTAATGTGAGACTCACCCATCTATAGTTTCCAGGATTATCCCTGATTCCCTTCTTGAATAGTGGAACAATAGTTACTCACCAGATTTTCATTTCTCTCATGTTCCTATGATTTTTGATTGGGAACCCCTGGCATAGAGGGAGAAACAGTTTTTTTATCTATTAATTAAATGGCATAATAACAATAGTATTTAATGATAAATAAAGAATAATTTATTATAGTTATAAAATAGTTACTTAAAAATGAAGTTTAGATGATACTCATGATAAAACTTGTCTCTATTATTATTCCAGTTTTAGCTTGTTCGCTGTCTTGTAAATTTTAGAACATAGAACACTACAGTACAGTACAGGCCCTTTGGCTCGCTTTTTATCCTACTCTAAAATCAATCTAAACCTTCCCTCCTACATAGCCCCCCATTTTTCTATCAAGCATTTGCCATTTAAGAATTTCTTAAATGTCTCTAATTTATCTGCCTCTACCACTACCCTTGGTAGGTTGTTCCATGCACTAAGCATTCTCTGTGTAAAGAAAACTCACCTCTGACATCCCCCTATACTTTCCTCAAATCACCATAAAATAGTACTGCCTAATATTAGCCATTTCCGCCTTGGGAAAACGTCTCTGGCTATCTACTTGATTTATTTCTCTTATCATCTTGTACACCTCTATTAAGTTGCCTCTCATCCTCCTTCACTCGGAAGAGAAAAGTCCTGGCCAATCTACCTTCATTAGATGCGTTCTCTAACCTGGGCAACATCCTGCTAAATCTTCTGTTGATCCTCTCTCTATATAAAAAAAATGTGTGGATAATTTACGTGCAACTTCTGTATGACTTGTATTCTGTATGTTGCTTTCTGAATCTATGTGACCTGATGATGTTGCAAGCAAGTTTTTCATTGCACCTGTACTTCACTTTTCTTGAGCATGTGACAATAAACTCGACTTTCTGTTACCTGTTTGTTTTGCACTTTTAGCTCTGTAAGTTTAGTCGCCGAGGATTTGGTATTTTTCTGTTGTTACTTTGCTGAGCTGTTTGGTTAACTGGTCTTTTATCTCCTCACCATTCATACTGGGTTACATTGTCACAGCAGTGCAATCAATTGGCCCTAGCTGAATTCTGGCTTGGCGAGAGCAGTATAAAATTATGTTCTTCTCATTCCAATCTAAAGAACTGTGCACCACAAAATATTTTTTTCCATGCGGTCTAAATGAGAGAGGAATTGTGCTCTGCAACATGGCTTCCAAGTCAGATCAATTTTGGAGAATGATTGCTTATAACTGATGGTGGATTTTCTGAGGGAAGGTCTCGGCCCGAAACATCAAACTTCTATTCTCCTCCATAGATGCTGCCTGACTGCTGAGTACTTCCAGCATTTTGTGTGTGTTACTGTGGATTTCCAGCATCTGCAGAATCTCTCATGTTGAGGATTTTTTTTAATGGCACTTGAGGGTACTGATGCAAGAGGGACCAGAGCCATATGAAATGTGATGGTAAGAATGTTTAGGCAGATAGTTCAGGTGAAGTGTTATTCATCACACACCCGTGAGCTGTGTCTGTGTTATTGAGGTACCTCTGTTCAAATTTTGTTCAGGTCTTTGAGTAAATCTGTTTTTCTTTTAATTTTTAACCAGCATCTATGGAAGTTGGTGGTGGAAGAGGCAGGACTTCTGGGACAACTTAAGGTGAGACTGAACAGTGTTTAGAAAATGGATTTTGTGGAGTATTTTATCTTTGATCTGGGGACACTGAAGGCATGGTGATATATGGTACATTATTTCAAGTTGGTGGATTTCAAGTTCTGTGAGTACTGAACTGGCATCCCCATGAAGATAATAAAAGTTGGCTGGAGGAGGAATGGAGACATACAGTTGCAGTAAATCTGAAGTAAGAGCTGAGGTATTTGATGGGGTAGAGAAAATGGGGCTTTGTCCTGGATTAATTATCCATTAGAATTGATCCTGGAGTTCTTGATGTTGAGTCACTGGATATTTCGAAATGTGCAGCTACAGCTTCAGGTTCCAGCACTAAGTTTTGTTATCTGATGAACCAAATTTAAATAAACTTAAAAGGAAACCTAAAGTGTTAGGATTGGGAGAAAAGACAATAATTTTTGTTAAAAAAACTTGTATTTTTAAAAGTAGAACATAGAACAGTGTGGTCCCTTCGGCCCATGATGTTGTGCCAGCCTTTTAACCTATTCTAAGATAAATTTAACTACTCCCTTCTACATAATGCTCTATTTTTCTATCATCTCTGTGGATATCCAAGAATTTCTTAAATGCCCATAACATATCTGCCTCTACCACTGCCCCTCACAGGGCATTCCACTCTCTGCATAAATAAATTTCCTCCGACATTCCCCCCCCCCCATATTTTCCTCCAATCACCTTAAAATTATGCCCCTTTCTATTAGCTATTTCTCCCTGGAGAAAGAATCTTCAGCTGTCCATTCTTATTTATAGCTCTTTCTTGTACACCTCTATCATCTTACTTCTCTCCAAAGAGAAAAGCTATAGCTGGCTCAGCCCATCTTCATAAGACATGTCCTGCAGTCCAGGCAGCATCCTGGCAAATCTCCTGTGCACCCCCTCTAAACCTTCTACACCCTTGCTATAATGAAGTGACCAGAACTGAACACAGTATTCCAAGTGTGGAGATTTAGCTTTTTCCATTAATTGATCAAATAAGTTGCACTTGGGATAAGAGCTGCTTTCAGTAATGATACGTGTTTATTACTATAAGCATGAAAAGCTTTCACTGTACTTAAGCTGAATGTAGTTCTTACGAAGCTTACTAATGTGCATACGATCAAGAGCTTGGGAGATAGGCCGATGTATTTGCCAGCTGCTGCGGGGCTGCAGGCATCTGTTGTAACCTGTATGATATTTATTCAACACTCTCTTGTTGCCAAACCTTAAGGGTTATATAAATGTGACTCACTGCTGATTCCTGATTTATTCAGGTACCTTACAAAAAGAGCTTGCACACTCAACGCCTACAGTAAAATCTGTTCTTTTTTGATTTTAAAAAGTAGTCAATTACTCACTGTAATATTTGATCTCATGTGGGAGTCAAAATGGAGTCAGTGATTCAACTTAATGAATATTGTTACGATTTTCTTTTTAGCCAGGATGTTAATATGCTTTAGAATATATTAGAATTAAAGTGATACCTATCAGTGGTGAAGTGGCCAACAGGAGGAAAATGACAGGTCAAACAGTATCTGTGGTGGCAGGGGACAGTGGGGGTGGGGGGGACGTGCGGTAGTGGGTGGGGAAGAATTGATAATGTTTCAAGTCAAAGCCCTGTGTCAAGACATAGTGATTCCAGGGCTAGGCAGATGTATATCAGTGATCAGGACCTAGGTAAAGTTCCAGATCATATCTGTCTCTCCTGAAGTTCCAGATTGCTGCTTAGATTGCAACAACCAAGCAGATATAATTATATTGTAAACATGGGTTAAAACTTCAGCTAAAAGTCACATGAGAAAGCTTTTTCCCTTCAGAACTATCATTTTGTTCACGTAGTGGTTATAATTTACATAAGGAAAAGGAACAGGGCTGGACCATTTGGCCCTTTGGCTGTACAACAAGATTGTGGCTGACCTAACCCTAAACTTAATTTTCCTGTGTTACTCTCCTATCCCTTTAATATCCAGAAAACTATCGATTTCCCTTTTGAACACATTGACTAGGGTTCCACATTTATCTGGGCTGAAGTATTTCAAGAGTCCACCACACCCTGGGTTGAGAAAATTTTCCTTCATTTAGGTCCTAATGGCCCACTCACTATTTTGAGACTGACCACTAGACTTCTCACCCTTGGGAAATGTCCCTCCTACATCTATCCTGTTGAGTCATTTTTATTCATTTTATCAAAGTGCAGAGAGTAAAGACCTAACTTATTCAAACTCTTCCCATGACAGACTGACCTGTTCAAGAATCAGACTGGTCAATGTTTACTATATTCCCTTTATTACAAGTATTGTGTTTATAGTTTAGGTAACCAGAGTGTCCATTACCTTTGTAGCTGAATTTTCAAACTTTTGAGGAGCAGATTATCAGATCTTTGAGATATTTCACTTCTCAGGCTCATTAACAATAGTTTTTTTTTATAATATTTACTTTATTCATTTGCAGTTGACAATTGGTTCTTCAATATTTTTGTAGGTTTTATTGTCTTCTGTGAAAATAGAAACAAAAGATTGTTTAAGTCCTCTGCATTTCTTGTTCTTGATGCTGACAGAGAATGCTTTTGAAATTCCAAGATGTATGTGATTATCAGTGTGGACTGTAGTTTATATTGGTCTCTTTCAGTTTTTCTGTGTTGCCAATTAACGGGTGGACAATATGTTACTTTTTTAGATAAGGGAGGGGTTGGGTGTTTGATGTTATTGTTGCTTTTTTGCATGGGAGGAGCTGGAGGATTAGGGGTTTGATGTTTTAGCTGCCATGTCTGGGTGGGCAATATGTTAGTTTTTGTGTGAGGGGGAGTTTGGGGGTTTGGGGTTTGATGTTTTAGCTGCCGTGTCCAGATGGATGATCTGTTAGTTTTTGTGCGAGGGCGAAGTTCGGGGTTTGCGAGTTTTGTTTCTTTTTGTTTTTCGTGCGAGAGGGGAGCTTCAGCGACTTCCATGGATTTTCAATATTTTATGGCTATCTGGAGTCTATCTTAATTTGGTACTCCAGTGTGGTGTGAGGTGACTACCTCATCCTGATCGACAGTTACACTACTTTCTTCTTCAATGTTAGTGTTGTTATTTACTCTGGATCTCAGCTCTTCATTTGAGTTTCTTGGAAAGAAGTGTATGACTTTCTGTTTTGGCAGAGCTAAACTCAAATCAAAGTATTTTGTTTAACTATAAACAATGCACACAAAATGCCGGAGGAACTCAGCAGGTCAGGCAGTATCTATAAATAGTCGACATTTCAGACTGGGACCCTTCATCTAGACACTGGAATCCCCTTCACAGGTGCTGCTGATCTGCTGAGTTTCTCCAGCATTGTGTGTGTGTTGTTGCTCAAGTTTCCCAGCATCTGCAGAATGTCCTGTTTGAATGTACCTAATTGTTCTTTCAACTATACCTATTTTTTGAATATGTTGGTGAAAAACACGCTCTCTAAAATTGTGGGTGAGCATTAAGTGCTGTCAGATTTATCCTGGGCTGTTTTACAGATAATCAAAGATTTCTACCTGCTGGGTCGAGGTGAACTGTTTCAGGCTTTCATCGACAGTGCACAGCATTTATTAAAGACTCCACCAACGGCAGTCACTGAGCACGGTAAATAAGGCGAATGACCAGAGGGGGGAGCTGCTTTGTTAGGAATAGAGAAGGGAGTGTGTTAATTAAATTTCTGAATAGCAATAACGCTCTGATTATTGTAACTGTGATATGGTAACTTCAGTAGAAATTCTGATCAGAGCAAATCTTCCTACACTCCTTTAGAAGAATGGTGCATTTTAAAATGAGAGGCCTCATCAAAAAATCGCTGTCAGTGTTCATGTGGTAAGTGGTCTAAATTATGCTGCCGTGAAGCTTTATCAGCAGTAGGCTATATGCTCATTCTTGGTAAACTGCAGAATGAATTGACAAGTTTAAAGATAGGTTTGTCTTATTTGTCATTATTAGCCACTCTGTTAACATGTTCATGGTTTAACTTTTATTTAAGTCAATCAAACATTTCAGTTTGCAAAACTTTGACCTCTGTGGGCGTGTGAGCCACGAACTATCAGAGTCAGATTTAGTATCAATGATGCCTGATACATTTGTAATATTGTGGCAGCAATACAGTACAAAGGCATAAAATTCTATACATTACAAAAAAAATAGTGCAAAGAAAGGGAATAAAGAAGTTGTGTTCATGGGTTCATGGACCATTCAAGAATCTAGTAGCAGAGGAGATGAAGTTGTACCAAATCATTGAGTGTGGGTCTTTAGGCTCCTGCACTGATGGTAGTAATGAGAAGAGGGCACGTCCTGGATGGTGAGGATCCTTTATGATGCATGCCACCATACTTAAGATGTCCTTGATAGTGAGGATGGTTGAGCCTGTGATGGAATGGATTGCTGAATATATATGATTATAAACACTACAACCTCCTGAAAATTCTTTACCAGCAGGTATCTGCCGCTTACCATGCATGTCTCTTCACCTGGTGAAGCTGGCTGCTTTCTATTATTTTTAAGAGTTTTTAAACCCAAATCTAGAATTCTGGAAAGACTGCGGGTTTTTTAATCCAAATTGGCACTTTTTATCCCATCTGTAATTTGTGGGTTAGGTCTTATGTCTTGGTTACAGTTTTTAAATAAAACTCTTAGGTAGAATTGCTGATATTTCAGCACTAAGCATTAAGGAAGCAGTAGTGTGGGGATTGGGAATTGTGGGGGGAAAGTGTACAGGAGCAGCCAAATGGTGATGCAGGTTCAAGAGATACTATAGCTTGCTCCTAATTTCTGATTCTAATGCTTTTGTGTTTCTTAAAATACGTAATCTAATTCTGTTTAAATAATTATAGCAGAAAGCTAGTTGTAAAAAACTTATTTAACTTGTTTCCTCTTTCTGATCTTTCCCACTCGCTAATCTATGAATGTCTACAGATGATAATGAATTGATGAAGAGGAATAAACAGTTGACGTTTTGGGCTGAAACCCTTCTTGGGAACTTCATCAGGACAGGTCTCAGTCTGAAACTTTGTCTGTTTATTCCTCCCCCTAGAAGCTGCCTGACCTGCTGAGTTCCACCAGCATTTTGTGTGTGTTACTCTGATTTCCAGCAGCTTCATTATCTCTTGTGTTACAGATGTCAATGTAACGTTCCAGAAATCAGCACACAGGGTATTATTGGATGATGACAATCTTCTCCCACTCCTGCACCTCACTGTGGAATATCACGGGAAAGACCCCAAAGGTAGGTAATGCACACGTCCTTTCCAATCTTTCCGAGTATTGTTTAATGAATAGTAGAGAACTAAGGAACAGAGTCACTAGTAGTGATTCCCAGTTATTGCCACTCTGTTCCCTGTAATGCCCTAAGCACCATCCAGAGCACCAGCACAGACTGATGGACTGCCAGAAATGAAGTCTGCATGTCCAGAGAAAATTAAGTAAGCTGCATCAGAGTGGGGAAGGTGGAAGTATTCCTTGCATAGATGCTGTCTGACCTGCTGAGTTCCTCCGGCATTTTGTGTGTGTTGCTCGACATTCCCAGGATCTGCACAATCTCTTGTGCCTTTGCATTCTTGTCTTTTTGGCCCAGTCGCATCTCATTAATGTACTCTGAGATTTATATATCCTAGAAGTGTGTATGCATTTCTGTAGGTGTCGATAATTATTCAGTGGGGCAGCCTGTGAGTATTGGCCTCAAGTATCAGGGCACTGCTTTCAACATTTGTTTCTTGCCTCAGCCCAGAAGTCATTTCCAACTAAATTCAATGAATATTTGATATTGTTTAGGAGTAATAATGTTATGTCATGAGACATGGACATGTTGCAATCTAGATTTTAATATCTGTTCATAACCGCCTGTGTTGATTTGCTGCTCTGTTCTGGGCTTTTTGAGACAATATGTATCTTCTGAATCAATGCAAATCAACAGATTGCTGTGAAAACTCTTCTAGGTGACTGTTGTCCTTAAGGAAAGTGCTGACTATAAATGTTCTGCTTTACGTGTGCGATCATAGGTGTTATATATCAGCAAATTTCAATTAAATTTATTATCAAAGTATGTATATGGCACAATATACCCCCCCCCCGAGATGCTGATCCCTGATTTTAAAAATATTTATTTTTGTATGTGCACAGTTTGTCTTTTGCACATTGGTTGCTGGTCAGTGTGTGTGTGTGATTTTTCATTGATTCTATCATTTAATTTTTGTTACTGTGAATGCCAGCAAGAAAATGAATCTCAATGTAGTATATGGTGACATGCATGTGCTGAACTTTGTTAACAAACTTCCTTTGAACTTTGCTGATCCATATGGTTATATAAGGCCTATGATTGTACATGTAGAGTAGAGTATCTGTAGTCAGTACTTCAGTGATCCCGGAGGGCTTTCACAGCAACTGATTGATTAGTGCTTGCCTCAGCTAATGCTTCAAACATTTAACTACTGTGCTTTCATTCCCAAATGTTAATTGTTGCCTAGCATTGATTGCCATTATCAGCTTTGCCTTATGTTTCTGTATGTTTCCCTATCTCCCTGTGCACATATAGATTCAACACAGAGCCGCGACGCGTCATCTTCCCCTCGTGAAGCCCCTACTTCTGGCTGGTCTGCCCTGGGACTGTCGTATAAAGTGCAATGGCCTCTGCACATCCTGTTTACCCCTGCTGTGCTGGAAAAGTAAGCTTAATTTGTGAATTGGTCTTCCTTATTTTTCCTCCTTTCTTCACAATTGTTTTGTCTGGCCAGTCAATCCATATACTAACCACCCTCTGGGAGAAAAAAGTCTTTTGGGTTCCTATTAAATTTCTCCCCTCTCACCTTAAACCTGGGTCCCTGGTTCTTGGGTTCCCCAACCCTGGGGAAAAAGACTGTGTGCATGATGTGGAAGCATTGGAAGGGGTACAGAGGAGATTTACCAGGATGCTGCCTGATTTAGAGAGTATGCATTATGATCAGAGATTAAGGGAGCTAGGGCTTTACTCTTTGGAGAGAAGGAGGATGAGAGGAGACATGATAGAGGTGTACAAGATAATAAGAGGAATAGATAGAGTGGATAGTCAGCGCCTCTTCCCCCAGGGCACCACTGCTCGATACAAGAGGATATGGCTTTAAGGTAAGGGGTGGGAAGTTCAAGGGGGATATTAGAGGAAGGATTTTTACTCAGAGAGTGGTTGGTGCGTGGAATGCACTGCCTGAGTCAGTGGTGGAGGCAGATACACTAGTGAAGTTTAAGAGACTACTAGACAGGTATATGGAATAAGATCATACCCCATTCTGGTACACTCCAGTGAACACAGTCCTGACCTGCTCAGACTCTCTCCATAACTCAGTCTCTCGAGTCCCAACATCATGCTCATAAATCTCCTCTGCACTATTCCCAGCTTAAGTTATGATACAAAACAAAATGAGTTACCGGAAGCTGCAGAATTCGATCTGGGGGCTACGTATCTTTCTGTTTTTACTTCCAGTATCTGAATTTTTTTTTTTGATTTGATATCTCATCAAAAAGATGCTTCTTACACTCAGTACCTACTTCCTGTAGCTAATAGCATGACCACTGAGCGAATGTTTGTGATCTTCTGCTGCTGCAGCCCATCCACTTCAGGGGTCGACATGTTGTGCATTCAGAGATGCTATTTTGCACACCACTATTTTAATGTGTGATTATTTGAGCTACTTTCACCTTCCTGTCAGCTGGAACCAGTCTGACCACTCTCATTAACGAGATGTTTTCACCCACAGAACTGCCGCTCACTGGGTTTTTTTGTTTTGCACCATTCTTTGTAAACCCTAGAGACTGGTGTGTGTGAAAATCCGAGGAAACCAGGCAGTTTTTGAGATACTCAAACCACCCTGTCTGACACCAACAATCATTCCATGGTCAAAGTGACATAGATCACATTTCTTCCCCTTTCTGATGTTTGGTCTGAGCAACATTTCTTGACCATGTCTGCATGCTTTTATGAATTGAGTTTCTGCCACATGATTGGCTGATTAAATGTTTGCATTGACAAGCGGGTGTACCCAATAAAGTGGCCACTGAGTGTATGACGCGGGGGAGGTTTGTAGTTCAGGCTACGTTCCAAGTTACGTGCTCCTCGCCCCATCTGGTGTTCTCTTCCTCAGGTATAACATTGTATTCAAGTACTTGCTGAGTGTGCGGAGGGTGCAGGCAGAACTGCAACACTGCTGGGCAGTGCAAATGCAGCGGAAGCACCTCAAGTCCAACAAGACGGATGCAGTCAAGTGGAGACTGAGGAACCATATGGCTTTCCTTGTGGACAACCTACAATACTACCTACAGGTAATCAAGAATAAAGCAGGAGCTAGATTATAAGGACCAGTTACTGGGCTTGTAACTGAAATGCCAAAGCAAAGGACTGGTAGAGAAATACGAAGAGACCATAAGGCACAAGATCAGATTTAGGCCAGTCAGTCCATTGAGTCTGCTCTGGCATTCCATCATGGCTGATTTATTGTCCCGCTCAACCTCATTCTCCTTCCTACCTTCTCTTCATAACCTTTGATGTCCTTACTAATTAAAAACCTATCAACCTTTGCTTTAAATATACCCAATGACTTGATCTCCACAGCCATCTATGGCAATGAATTCCACAGGTTCACCACCCTCTGGCTAAAGAAATTCCTCTTCATCTCTGTGTTAAAGGGATGTTGTTCTCTTCAGAGTCTGTGTCCTCTGGTCCTAGACTCTCCCACTACTGGAAACACCCTCTGCATATTACTGTATCTAGTCCTTGGCTTCCATATTGGTTACTAATTGAATTGAATTGACTTTATTTCTTACATCCTTCACATAAGTGAGGAGTGAAATCTTTACGTTACGTCTCCGTCTAAATGTGCAATCATAGTAATTTATAATAAATAGAACAGTCAATATAACCTAGAAATACACTCAAATCAGAGTGTAATTCATGACCTAGTGGAAGAAGCTGTTTCAGAGCCTGTTGGTCCTGGCTCCTATGCTGTCATACTGTTTCCTGGATGTTAGCAGCTGGAAAACATTGTGGTTGAGGTGACTCGGGTCCCAGTGATCCTTTGTAATCAATTTTGCATGCTGCCCCAGCACCTCCTTGCACTGTTTTGCTTGTTGACACAATCAATGCAATTGCTGTATGTTTTGATGTTCCTGTGACAAATAAAGCTAATCTTTAAATCTTTGTCTTTACTGGTGGGGGAGGTTGAGGTGGAAAAAGTGCAAGGGCACATAAAGTGAGAGGCAGATTGTTCAAGAAAGGTTGGTAAGCACTTGTTCTGGTGGAGGTGGCAGAGATCTTCAGCTCTAAGCAGTTGGTCAGCTCATTATTCCTTTTCTTGTACTGTTTATTTAATTGTACAGTTGTCCCTCGGTATCTGCAGGGGATTTCCAGGACCCCCTGCGGATACCAAAATCCGCGGATGCTCAAGTCCCTTATATAAAATGGTGTAGTATTTGCATATAACCTATGCACATCCTCCAGTTTACTTCAAATCATCTCTAGATTTACTTATAATGCCTAATACAATGTAAATGCTATGTAAATAGTTGTTATACTATATTGTTTAGGGAATAATGATGAAAAAAAAGGTCTGTACATGTTTAGTACAGACGCAACCATCGTAGCTCTTCTGGGAACGCTGATGCTGCCTCGGCATCAGCCGACGCCGATTCTCCCGTGATCTTTAAGCTCTTGAGGCTGTAGCGCTTTACATAGCCAGCCATTCCTTACTAGCCTTAAGCTCCTTCCTCTCACTCACAGCACAAGTAGCGAATGAACGAGATGCGAGGCAAACAATGCTCAAACAACGAGTGCTGGAGAGAGACTGAGGATCTGTGAAATGGCGGGAGGCTACAGCAGGGTACGCCTACACATCACTTCATTCGCGTGGATTCAGTGTAGTGCTCGGTGCGCAGCAAATTCAAGTTTTGCTTTTTGGAACTTTCTGGAATTTTTTTTCGAATATTTTCAATCTGCCGTTGGTTGAATCCGTGGATATGGAGGACCGACTGTAATTTATAGCAATTTTATGTCTTTGGACGATACTGCTGCAAAACAGCAAATACCATATCATTTAAGACAGTAATAATAATCCTGAGGAATACACACAAAATGCTCAGCAGGTCACACATACGTTTTGTGTGTGTTGCTCCGGATTTCCAGCATATACAGAATCTCTTTATGCTTTTATGACATGTCTTTTTGGCATGAACTAGGTGGACCAAAAAGACTGTTTCTGTGCTATATTACCCTTACAATGAATGACTGAACAGACTTCAGGAGTAAATAATGTTTTTCTGTCCAGATGCATCATAACACCAAAGGTTTATTGGTATTGGTTTACTTAGAATTATGTGGGAATGATTTACACCTTTCCCTGCTGTGTTCACCAGCAATTTTTATGTGTGTTACACCTTTCCTTGTAAGTTTAAGTTTTGATACTTGAAAGCTAATGTTCAATGTGCAACATTTGATTCTTTCCCCCTTCTGCAACTAAGAGTTTTTTCCTACAGTGGGCTTTAATAATGTTCCTTTATGAAATGCTGAGGAACTGGAAAGGACTAATACTTCTAATGAAAAGCATTGCCCAGCAAAATATTTATTAGGTGTATTCCTTTCATTAATTTTACAACAGAGTAAAAGGCAGCGTCAAAGGGAAGGTGATGGGTACAAGTTGGGTAAAGGTTTTTTTGTAGATACTTATTTTCAACTTTGTCAGCTGGTTCATACATCTGTCCAACCTCCATTGCATTCAACAGATTGTTTGTTCAAAATACAATCTGTGGGAGAAACGCAGTAGGTCGAGCAGCATCTGGTGGTGGTGGGGGGCGGTGCAGAATATAGGAATAGTCTACTTTGGGTCGAAACCTTGCATCAAGACTGGTGTATCCCTAATGGACGATTGTTTGCTGCCTTTCACCACTTTGGTCCCCAGGTTCCAGACCCCATTCACAGAAACCTGATGGTTCATCTTTTTCTTCCTCCCCAAATTTCAGAGGAAATTTGAAGAGGAAGAATAATTCTTCCTTTCCATGTTGCCCTGTCATATTGTTCTCTCCCTCTTTATTCAGCTTCATAGATCTGACCCTTTAATTCACCACCCTCATCTTTCTTCTGTTTCTTCCTCAACTCTTAAGTCTCGCTGGTTAAGTGAAACTCTCACCATTCATTCTTGTCCCACAGCTCTACTGCCCCTCTCACTCAATGTTTTAGGAACAGCTTCTTCCCCTCTGCCAACAGTTTTCTGAATGTATAATAAACCCATGAACACTACCTCACTATTTTTGCTCTCTTTTTGCACTGCTTTTCAAAATTTAAAAAATTATACATGGATTCCAGGTAATTGGGCCATTGGTTAATTGAAATAACTGCTTATTGGGACAACTTTTTAAGAACAATAACTAGATTCAAGATTTCAAAGATTCAAAAAACATTATTGTCATTCTAACCGTACATCAGCTCTGCAGGGCAGAATGAGACAGCGTTTCTCAGGAGCAGTGCAATCATAACATAACAAATTCAACACTAAATAATAAACATAACAATAAATAGTAAAACACAACAGCCACACGTCAGTTAAAATCAAGTTATAAGTGTCCAGTGCAAGTTAAAAGTGTCCAAAGCAGAGTCAGGTGGAGCAGCTATTTAGCAGTCTGACTGCCTGTGGGAGGAAGCTGTTTAGTAGCCTTGTGGTTTTAGTTTTGATGCTCCTGTAACGTTTGCCTGATGGCAGAAGAACAACCAGTTCATGGAGAGGGTGTGAGGGGTCTTTAATGATGTACCGTGTCTTCTGGAGGCATCGACTCTGAAAGAGGTCTTGGACAGAAGATAGGGAGACCCCAATAACCTTCTCTGCTCCCCTAACCACCCTCTGCAAGGCTTTTTTGTCGACAGCACTGCAGCTGGAGTACCAGGTTGTGATGCAAAAGGTCAGCACACTCTCAACCACGCCTCTGTAGAATGTAGTTAAGATGTTAGTGGGGAGTGATGCTTGTTTAAGCTTCCTCAGAAAGTGCAATCTCTGCTGGGCCCATTTCACAATCCCATCTAATCAAGAAAACAGCTGGATTCCCTTTGTTTATTTGGAACACTATGCCACTTAATTGGGACAGGAGTCTATTGCCAAACAGTTTCTAACTCGCATCAGTCAAGTGCACTTCTGTGGCCATTAGACGCTATGCTGTGCTTAGAGCGAACAGATATTGAATTATGTTGGTTATGTGTATTTGTATTCAAAACCAGTGATTTTTTTTTGTCGCTTTTAGTTGGCGAGAAATAAGCAGTAAGATGATTGAGAACTGTTTTATTCCCTGTGGTTTCAAGCATTAGGCTGGAGATGCCAGAAACTCTGGGAGAGTAAATGAAGTGATTTCACTACTTCAACAAGTTAGGAACTACGAAGGATTTAAAGGTATCAACGGTTATCTTGATTGTTATAATGAAAATGAATTGTTGGAAGATGCAGTCATCGAAAGCATTATATGAAAGTAGTCCATATTATCTGCACTGGTTTTGTTTATTTACAATCAATAGAACATGGCATCGTACACTGAATGAATTCCTCCGTCGATAACTATTAGGACCTAATACACAGTTTTATACAACAATCAGCTATGTACATACATCTACTGATGCTTCTGGACATATCTTCAGTGATGTTCCTGGAATCATCGGGTGTTTCGAGTCTTTCAACATCATACACCCTCCTCCAGGTGACCCAGCCAGGGCTGATCAGACCTCAGCTTGTGTCCAGATGGCTAGCTACTTATGACTCCATGGTGTTTGAGCCACAGCCATCTTGAGGCCCTCTCTGCGGCATTAATGGTACTGCGGATGACTCTCCTCTTCCTCTCTCCCTCGATGCCCAAATTGCTGAAGGCTCCAACTAAGGAACGGGCTGCAAATCCCCTACAACCAACCTCCACTGCGAGACACCTCGCTTTCCACCCAGCCTGCTGACAGTTGCTGACCAGTCCTGCGTACTTGGAGAGCTTCCTTTCAAAGGCCTCTTCCAAGCTATCTTCCCATGGGACTGTCAGCTCCAGCAGCACCACTTGCTTAGTAGACTCAAACACTAGGGCAGTGTCTGGTTGCAGGGCGGTGGCTGCGATATGGTTGGGGAACTTCAGCTGCCGCTGGAGGTCCACCAACAGCTGCCAGTCCCTCGCAGAGGTCAGGATGCCTGCAGATGTTCTTTTGGCAGGTATTGGCAGCTCCCCAGCTCTGACAAAGGCAATGGTCTGCTTGGAGGGTCGGGACTGCTTCGCCCACAAAACTCCTGCGCTGACGGCTTCAGCGATGGTCTTCAGGACCTGATCATGCCTCCACCTGTACCGTCCCTCACCAAGTGTCCTTGTGCAGCCGCTGAGGATGTGCTCCAGGGTTCCTCGCTTGGAGCACAGTGGGCACACAGATCACTCAGCCTTGCCCCATATGTCATAGTATTAGTAGTGTTGCTTGAATTTCCAGCATCTGCAGAATTCCTGTTGTATTAGTAGTGTTCTAATTTGTTCTGTATTTCATTTAATTACATAATTTGTTACTCAGTTAAACTGTAGTTTGTCTTTTATTATACCTTTTTAACTATTTCCATATTTAAACTTTGGCTAATTGGGGCAGCTGCTTAATTGGGTGAAAATGTACTGGTCCCGATGTGTCCCATTTAACCCGAATCCACTATATTTTGTAATGTAATTTACAGTATTTTTAATGTATTGCACTGTACTGCTGCTGCAAAACAATTTCATGACATATGTCACTAACAATAAACCTGATTCTGATTTTGTTTCATCGTCCTCCACTGTGCTGTATCTGGCTTCAGTTTCCAGCAACTTACAGCTGAAAATACTAGGTGCAGTATGAAGTACCTGTTCCAGCAAAACATGTCTTGTAATTATGGTCTGAGGATGCTGAACCAAGCTGTACCTGCACGCTGGCTTTGTGTTTGCTCAGATGACACCTTGCAAAGCTGTCTCCACTGACAGAACTGAAACATTGACATAAAGCTGGCGGAATCCAAATCCCTCCATGCGTTGTGTTGCTTAATTTGATGCTTAATGCTACTTTGTCCCATTGCAGGTGGATGTCCTCGAGTCTCAGTTTTCACAGCTCCTGCAGCAAATAAATTCTATACGAGATTTTGAAAGCGTCCGACTGGCTCACGATCACTTCCTGAGTAACCTACTGGCCCAGTCGTTCATCCTGCTCAAACCAGTGAGTATATTTCCCTTTAATGGCAAGTAAGTCGTGATTAAGTGGTGCAGGTGAAGCCTCAGCTGTTCAGTTTTGCCAGGAATTTAGATAGCATCTCAGGAATTTGGGCCAGATGTGACAAGATGGTGCTGGAGAGTGTGACTCTTTGTGTGCAGCTCTGAAGGACAACCTCTCAAGAAGGCTGTATTTATCATGAGGAGGGCATGTCCCTCACCATCCAGGACATGCCCTCCTCTCAGTACTACCATCAGGGAGGAGGTACAGGAGCCTGAACATACACTCTCAGTGTTTTAAGAACAGTGTCTTTCCCTCTACCGTCAGGTTTTTAAATAGTCCATGAACACTACCTCACTAGTTTACTGTCTTTTTGCACCATTTATTTTCTCATTTTATATATCATTGTAATTTATAGTTAAATTTATGTATTGCACTGTACTGTTGCCACCGAACAATCAAATTTCACAACATATGTCAGTGATAACAACCCTAAATCTGACTTAGATGAAATTGCAGTATGTACTGGATCATGGCGGGTTGAAAACTGCAATGGCGTGAGGATGTGCCGTCTCTGCTCCGAGCTCCACAGACCCAGGTTTGATCCTGACCTCTGGTGCTGTCTGTGTGGAGTTTGTAGAGTTGTCTGTCTGGCCTTTGTCAGTCAGGACACCGATATAACAGCTGGGAAGTTGTGTTGCAGTTATATGAGACATTGATGTAGCCGCACTTGGAGTATTGTGTATAGGAAGGATGTTATTGAACTAGAAAGACTGAGGAAAAGATTTACCAGGATGTTGCTTGAACTTGGGGGCCTGAGTTATAAAGAGAGGTTATTCCCTGGAACATAGGAGATTGAGGGGTGACCAAATAGAGGTACATTAGATCATGAGGGGCATAGACAGTGAATACACATAGTCTGTTTCCCAGGGAGTGCTTAAAAACATAAGTATAAGATCAGAACAAGAGATTTTAAAGGGGTATCAGGGGCAGCTTCCTCATGCAAAGGGTGGTGGGTCTTTGGAATGAGCTGCCAGAAATAATAGTTGAGGCAGGTACATCATAAACATTTCAAAAGCATCGAGATAAGTACATGGATAGGAGAGGTTTAGACGACTGTGAGCTAAATGCAGACAGATGGGAGTCGTGCTCTGGGCAACATAGTCTGTATGGACAAGTTGGGTCAAAGAGCCTTTTTTCAAGCTGTGGACTCTTTGACCCTAAACACAAGAGGATAATTTGCAGCAGCCAAGTAAGCTAAGTGGAGGATAATGACAAAAGTAGTCAAAGGGGAAAGTAATCAAAATGGGTATTGTGGTGGCAGGGTAATGCTTTAAAGCTCCAGCAATTAGGGTTTAACTCTGTAAGGAATTTGTACTTCTACCCTGTGATCATGTGGGTTTCTCCGAGTGCTCCATTTTCCTCAGACACTCCATAGAAGTATGTGTTAGTAAGGATTAGTAAGTTGTGGGCATGCTATGTTGGTGCCAGAAATGTAGTGACGGTTGTGAACTATCCCCACAGCCTCTGACTCTGTTGGGTACTGACACAAACGAAGCATTTCACTATATGTTTTGATGTGCATGTGACAAAAAAAGTTAATCTATCTTTGAGGGTCGGTGGTGGTCATATGTGAGAGAGAAGTACTTGGAAGGAAAGAGAGGGGGAATGGGAGCAATGGGTGTGCTCCGAAGAGTCAGCAAGGAACTGATGGGTCAATATTAATATTTCACTAACATAGCTTTTCAATGGGGCAGCAGCGTTTGATGAGTTCATTCCCACTCTCTGTAGGTGTTCCATTGTCTGAATGAGATCCTGGAATTGTGCCATAACTTCTGCTCTCTGGTTAGTCAGAATCCAGGACCGTTGGATGACAGGGGTGCACCACAACTGGACCTCTTGGTAACGGTAAGTTCTGACAATCCTGCACTCTCCACCTATCAGACTGAAAACTGATGGGGATCTGAGCCCAACTCCAGTAGCTGTATGAGGGATCTAGGCTAAAGTTTTGGTGCCGTATGGGAGAGAGGTTGAAGTACATCCTCTTTCTTAGTAGTGTGGATGGATGAAGTCAAGTCTCTTGACTTCATTTTAACAGGGGCAAACGTTCTTTAAATCGCTAAAGCAGACACACACAAATAATTACACTGATCACCTTAAAAGTAATTATCAGCTGCATAGTGCATGAGATTGGGCCAAACTTGGATGGGTGGCTTGGTCAGCATGGACTTCTTGGGGCGAAAGACAATCATATCTGTGAGTGGGAGGGTGGGAGAGGGGCTTGTTTGGCTGTTGCTGTTTTGTTGTTCTGTAGGAGGTGGTGACCATGCTATTTTGACATCAGAACGTGTGGTGACACTTGGCGGGTTTCCCCCAGCGTACCTTTAAATTGTGTTGGTTCTAACTGCAAACTAGACATTTCACTGTATGTTCTCAATATACATGTGATAAATGAATATGAATCTGAGAAGGCTGTCAAAACTAATCAGTAAGCTTCAAGACTTGGCCTCATACCTCTTTGTGAAACTGGATCCTCGATTTCCTCACTTGCAGACCCCAGTCGGTTTGGATTGGCAACAACATCTCCTCGACCATCTCCATCAGCACAGGTGCACCACAAGTCCGTGTGCTTAGCCCCCTGCTCTACTTGCTATATACTTATTACTGTGTGGCTAAGCACAGCTCCAATGATATATTCAAAATTGCTGACAACACCATTGTCTTTGTCTGAATCAAAGGTGGTGGTGATTCAGCATATAGGAGGGAGACTGAAAATCTGGCTGGGTGTTGCCACAACAATAACCTTTCACTCAGTATCAGCAAGACCAAGGACTTCAGGAGGAGTAAAATGGAGGTCTATGAGCTAGTCCTCATTGGGGGATCAGAGATGGTGACGGTCAGCAACTTTAAATTCCTTGGTGTTCATTTCCGAGGATCTGTCGTGGATCCAGCACATAAGTGTCATTACAAAGAAAGAATAGCAAAACTGCAAAGGTCTTAGATATATGTAAAATAATTCTGTAAGGTGAAGATGCCTTCAAATGAAGTGAAATGAAGTTTCTAAATACCAAAATATTTGCTATAAAGAGCAGTAAACAGTAAAAATCAAATTAAGTCAATATTTAGTGTGACCATCCTTTGCCTTTGAAACTGCATCAATTGCCTTGTGTACACTGTAATGCAGTTTTATAAGAAAATTCACTGGTCAGTTGTTCGAATCATCTTGGAGAACTTACCACAGTTCTTCTGCAGACTTTGGCTGTCTTGCTTGCTTCTGTCTCTCCAGGTAATCCCGGATAGCCTCGATGATGTTGAGATCAGTACTCTGTGGAAGTCATACCATCTGAAACCATATAAAATATCTAGGGTACCTGAGACCTTTACACAGTATTGTAAAACTTATTTTTTTAAAAAAATCTCCTGGCACCAGCAAGTTAGAATCTAGGTAGTTATTTGACAGCATGAAGTTCATCTCAACTCTCTGAGTTGACTTGCGGGAGTATGAAAGCTCTTGTTTGCCAGTTTTCTGTCTTTCTATTACTCTTTATTCCCTGGTGACATACAAAGAAGTTACGCAGCATTTCTTCACTGCTTTAATGCTTTCAGTATTACTGGACAATAGATTTTTCAAAAGTATTGCTTCCTCAGAATTTTTTTTTGTTTATGATAGACCACTTGAAGCTGAACACAAAAATAATTTCAGACTACTTATATCACATAGGAATTTGGTGAAACAAGAAATTAACTTTAATAGAATATAATGTGTTAAATTGCATAATGCTGCTGATGCTTGATGATTTTTGTTTGTACTCGGTGTAGGAGGCTTTTCAATTAAATGTAGAACAATAATAGGCTAACATTAATGGATTCCAGTTGCCCTTATACCATTGCCCTGGAACCACATTGCCTTGGTGAAACGTTTCACCGTGCTTGTCACTGACAGCACCAAGATTTGCAGGGAAGAAGTCTAAATGGGAATGCAGAAAATGAATCTTTAGTGACATTTTGCACTTCATGATTTTGTATGCTTGAAGCATGGTGTTAACCAGCTGCATGTAGTTTGGTGCTCTGTAGTTGCCAAGAAAATTTTCAACAACATTCTTGAATGCTCTCTATGCAATTTTCTCCGGTCCCGTCTAGAAGTTCTTTGAATTGCCTGTCATTGATGACCTGTTTGATTTGTGGACCAACAAAAATGCCTTCCTTAATCTTGGCATCAGTTATTCTGACTTGAATTATGAATCGAAATAACAAATTGAGGCAATTTTTTTTAAAATGGTGTGTGATAAGGAAATTTCATGGTGATTTTCATAATCAGCTGCCCAAAATCCATAAGATACACCCAAATGTATTCAGGAAGCAAAACCTTTACTGTCCAGTGTAATTAGATGCCAATAATGTAAAAATATCTCCAGGGTGGACTTACCAAGTAACTACATTTTTGGTATTGCTTATGAATTTTTACATTCTGTACTCTGTTTCTACAAAACAAAGAATTATGGTTGCCTCTTAAAGGTTTGTTCAGCTTCATCCCAGTCTTTGAAGAGATGTGATCCAAAGATCGTCCAGTACTATTTGATTCTATGACCCTTTAGTTAAAGTAAAAACAATCTTTACTTTCATTCATTTTTCATTCTCCTTTGTGTGCTTGCTTTCCATCAGTCTCTCAAGGAGGTAAACACAGAATTACAACTAGATTATTGAACAACACTTTAAGATCTAGAGTCATTGAGGTATATAGCATAGAAATAGCCTTTGGCCTGTTGAATCCACCTATTCACATTATTCCTCTATCAGTCTCATTTTTCATTATTCCCAAATTCTCCATATCTCTTCCTTTACTACTCACAAGGGGGGAAACATACAGTACAGTGGCTCAATTAACCTATACTCAATGGTCACTTTATTAGGTACCTTCTGTACTTCATAAAGTAGCCACTAAGTGTATATTCATTGTTTTCTGCTGCTGTTGCCCATGCACTTTAAGGTTTGGCATGCTGTACATTCAGAGATGCTCTTCTGCATACCACTGTTGTAACACAAAGTTATTTCAGTTACTGTGGTCTTCCAGTCAGCTTGAACCAGTTTGACCATTCTCCTCTGACCTCTCTCATTAACTGCTGCTTGCTGGATGTTGTTTTTTGTTTCTCATGCTGTTCTCTTTAAACTATAGAGACTGCTGTGTGTGTGAAAAATCCCAGGAGATCAGTAGTTTCTGAGATACTCAAACCACCCTGTCTGGCACCAACAACCATTCCATTGTCAATGTCAGAACAACAACTGAACCTCTTGACCATGTCTGCATGCTTTATGTATTGAGTTGCTGCTACATGATTGACTGATTAGATACTTGCATTACCAAGCAGGTGTACAGGGGCGCCTAATAAAGAAACCTCTGAGTTTATAAACCTACACCTCTGTGCAATGTGGGAGGGAACTAGAGTACCTGGGGGAGGCCCATGCAGTGATAGGAAGAACATACAAACTCCAAAGTCAGTATTGAAGTGGGGTCACTGCTATCGTGAGGCAGCAGCTCTGTGAACTGAGCCACTGTGCTGTCGTCTGTCACCTCTGCAACTCATTGTTAGCTTTCCCTGACAAACAGGTCTTCTGTTCCCGGGCACAATGATCCATCTGTTGACCAAGGCTGATTTTCTCGTTTTGGATGCTCTTTAGGGTTTCAGTCGGCAGTCATCCCTCCTCTTCAAGATCCTGTCAAGCGTTCGTAATCATCAGATCAACTCTGACTTGGCCCAGCTACTCCTACGACTGGACTACAACAAGTACTACACACATTCTGGAGGCACGTTAGGAAGGTGAGAGTGGGCAGTGGCAAGTGTTAAGTCTAACTATGCCTCTTATCACCTTGTACACCTCTATCAAGTCACCTCTCATCCCCCTTTGCTCCAAAGAGAAAAACCCTAGATTGCTCAACCTTTACTGATAAGTCATGCTGATAACTGGATTAAATGCGCCATCTAGTGGAGCCTGCACTGGAGCTATATGTATGAAAAAAATGTCCTGATGTAGGGCCTCAGCCGATAATGTCAAGCATCACTTTACCTCCACAGTTACTGGTCAACCTGTTGAGTTCTTTCAGCAGTTCGTTTTTGTTTTTTGCTCCAAATTCCAGCATCTGCAGTCTCTTGCATGTCCAATGGAGTGCTAAACATGGCCTGGTGAAACGCAGAGTCAGCTGGTGCCATACAGCCCACCAGGCGAGGGAGGGAGCTTAGACCCTGCAAGGAAAATTAGTCTAAGTGCTTGATGTAGAAACTGCATGGATGTGCATACATACTTGAGCTTGTATCAAGAGTGAGCAGGTGAAGTAACAGTGTCTGTTACGTATTGATACTTGCTAGACAATTGATATTAGTAGAGCATTATTCTAAGGTATCCTTAGAAAGAAATATGGACTGTTGGACAGACTTAGAACTAAACATTGAATCCTGATAAAGAGTTTTGGCCCAAACCCACCTTCCTCCTCACTTGATCACACCTATTACCTGTCCGTTTGTACTCCCTCCCCTTCTTCCCCCTTCCTTTCTGGTCCTGATAAGGGTTTCGGCCCGAAATGTCGACTGTTTCCCTCCATAGATTCAGCCGGCATTTAGTGTATATTGCTCAATGTTTTCAGCATCTGCAGAATCTCTTGTGTCTATAAAATGTAAGTATTACCTTGTGCAACAGGTCTCACTGTGCTCGTGTAACTGCTATCAATTTATGAAATGGGACCTGTGAGTCACTGTGAAAGTATCCAGAAGCAGGAATTTACAGTAGTTTTTCCTTCTTATTCTGGCTTCTACCACCTTCCTTTTCAGTCCTGAATAAAGGTCTCTGCCAAAATGTCGTCAATTTATTCCCCTCCATAGATGTTGATCTGCTGAGTTCCTCCAACATTTTTTGTGTGTTGTTAAAGATTCCTAGCATCTGCAGAATCTCTTGTGTTTAACCCTTTAACAAAGCCTTCATTTCTTTTTCAGTTTTAGCATCTGACCTGCCTTGGGTCCACTGGTTCCTCACCTTCACCGGTCTCTGGTGTTGTTGACCCATCTGCGGTTCAAAGTTGCATGTGTGACCCTGCCAGCTATATCTGCCCCTCCTGCATCCATCCTTGGGAAAGCAACTGTATGAAGCCTTCACAGAGAACTTGGGATCACACTGCAGTCTGGGCTTATTTTCAGTCTACCAGGGAAGAGTTTCATGAATGATTTGTTGACCTGTCACCTGATTCCACTCTCGTTGACACATTAAATTAATTCAGTGTAGAAGTTATGGTTCCCTGAAGTTCTACAAACTCGCTGCACAGTCTGAACACTCTCTGTTCCCTGCCCTGGCTCCTACTATCATCTGACCACCAAATCTCAAAGGAGGGGCACTGACTGGTGGGATAAGAAAGGTTCAGGGTGATTAGAACAACGATAAAGATCAATTCATACCAGAGTGATGGACTTCTTTAAGAACTGCTATTGGATAGGCAGAGGTTCTAAAAAAAAAAAAAAAATTGCTTTTGAAAGTTCAGATGCTTTACCCAAAACTGGTCCAAAAGCCACAATTAACTGGGAATATCCTTCCCTGCCTTAGGTCCGGGTTTATCAATGTCAGTACCTCGTGGTGCTTCAAGCAAAGTTGCAAGTTCAAGTTTAATTCTCTTTCAACAATGCACATGTATACAGCTAAATGAAATGTTGATCCTCTAGATTCCGATCAGTACTAAATCCTCTGTGCCTACCAAAAGAAAGAAACTGTTTTTCATTCTTTTACCCCTCATCCCAATTTTATTAGTGGAACTCAATAAAATGAAACCCATGCTGCTGTGTGAGTGTCTTTGTTAAACAGGTCAGTACACAAACAGTCTGCTTTTATCACTGGTACAGACTAATCCCACTTCAATTACTGTAAGGGAGGAGAGAAAGCAGCGCGCCGCACGTGCACAGCCCTCTGGTGAAAATGATATCATATCCGTTAAGTGGGGGCTGTGGACAATTCTGATTTGTTGGAGACAGCTGTGAAAGCACAGAGGAACATGTGGAAAAATTTCTGAAACGCTCGTTGGCTGCTATTGTTACTGCATGGTCGGGAATGTTTCGGAGGGAAGGCCTGAAAATCCCCGGCTTTGCCTGCTGTTGGCGACCGAGATGGAGGTCGAATCGCTCGGATAGAGATGGCGCTCAGTACTCGGTGTCGGAGAGCTGATCAGAGCTCGAAGTTTTCGGATGACTCAGAGCCAGACTGTGGTCGGGCATGGCAGGGAGAGTTTTTCTTCCTTCTCCCGTCTGCGTGAGATGTGGGACATTTGAGAGACTTTGAACTTTTACTGTGCTCATGGACTTCTTCATCAAGTTATGGTATTGTTGCACTGTTGTAACTATATGTTATAATTATGTGGCTTTGTTAGTTTTTTTCAGTCTTGGTCTGTCCTGTGTTTTGTGATATCACACCAGAGGAAATAATGTATTATTTCTTAATGCATGCATTACTAAATGACAATAAAAGAGGACTGCGTGTCTTCATAATCTCAGCTAAGAGCCTTGTATAGTTCAGGACCTCCATCTCCCTTCCCCGTCTGACTCACTCTTTCCCCTCCCTCATTTTCTGTGCCAAGCTCTGAACACTTCCACAGAAGGAAGCATTGCAGGCAGAAATCGTGTTTTGTTGTATTTCCCGGAAGCTCATCCTATGAATTAACAAACTTCAAAGTAAATTTTATTATCAAAATGCATATATGTCATCATATCCAAACCCTGAAATTCATTTGCTTACGGGCATATTCATGAAATCTATAGAATAGTAACTATAACCAGATCAATTAAAGATCAACCAGACTGCAGAAGACAACCTGTGCAAATGCAAAAATAAATAAATAGCAATAAGTAACAAGAACATGAGATAAAGAGTCCTTAAAATGAGATCTTTGGTTGTAGGAACATTCCAATGATAGGGCAAGTGAGTGTAGTTATCCCCTTTCATTCAAAAGCCTAATGGTTGAGGGGTAATAACTGTTCTTGAACCTGGTGGTGTGAGTCCTGAGGCTCTTGTACCTTCTACCTGCTGGCAGCAGCAAGAAGAGAGCATGAGCTGTGTGGTGGAGATCTCTGATAACGGATGCTGCTTTCCTTTGACAGTATTTTATGTAAATGTGTTTAACGTTTGGGAAGGTTTTACTTATGATGTGCTAAGCCAAATCCACCACCTTTTGTAAAGATTTTCCATTCAAAGGCATTGGTGTTTCCATAACAGGCTGTGATGCAGTCTGTCAGTATACTTTCCATTACACATCTATAGAAGTTTGTCTTAAGTTTTGGATGTTATGCTGAATCTCCACAGACCTCTAAGGAAGTAGAGGCACTGCTGTGCTGAGTTCCTCCTGCAGAACACCCTGAAGGTTAACTTGCAGGTTGAGTTGGTGGTGATGAAGGCAAATGCCATGTTAGCATTCATTTCAAAAGGTCTAGAATACAAGAGCAAGGATGTGATGCTGAGACTTTATAAGGCTGGTGAGGCCTCACCTTGAGTATTGTGAATAGTTTTGGGCCCCTCATTTTAGAAAAGATATGCTGGCATTGGAGAGGAGGTTCACAAGGATGATTCCAGGAATGAAAGGGTTATCATATGAGGAATGTTTGATAGCTCTGGGTCTGTACTCACTGGAATCCAAAAGGATGAGGGAGGATCTCATTGAAACCTTTTGAATGTTGAAAGGCCTAGACAGAGTAGATGTGGTAAAGGATGTTTCTAATGGTGGGAGAGTCTAGGACAAGAGGGCACAGCCTCAGGATAGAGGGGTGCCCTTTCAAAACAGATGCGGAGAAATTTCTTTAGCCAAAGGGTGGTGAATTTGTGGAATTTGTTGCCACATGCAGCTGTGGAGGCCAGGTCGTTGGGTGTGTGTAAGGCAGAGATTAATAGGTTCTTAATTGGATATGGTATCAAAGGTTACGGGGAGAAGACCAGGAACTGCGGTTGAGAAAAAAAAGGATCAGCCATGATTGAATGGCAAAACAGGCTCGATGGGCCAGATGGCCTAATTCTGCTCCTCTGTCTTATGGTTTTATTTTCTGAAGATTTATATGATCATAACTCATTTTAAGGTTCTTGTTAAAAATAAGTCTAGTGCAGAGATAAATCAAGTGTGAATTTAGAAAGTCTACACCCCACACCCCAAATTCCCTCAGGGTCCATGCTGGAAGGTGCACTTGCACTTGCAATTACACTTATGTGCTGGGTCCAGGACAATCTTCTGAAATAGTAGCACCCTGCAATTTAAAGTTGCTAACCCTCTCCACCTCTGAGTCTCTGATGAGGATTGGCTCATGGACCTTTTGGTTTCCCTCTCCTATAGTCCGTAATCACCAACTTTTCAAGCATATTGTCACCGATCCACAGCCTCATGAGTCCATATTCCGCATCAGGAGCTGTGGCTAACTCCCACTGTCCACACTTGCTCTCTGCTCTTGGAGCTGAGAACATTGGCAGTGCCTCTGAATGTCCTGTCAGACAGTCTATCTACAACCCAGCAGATAAGACCTATCAAGCTTAGTGTTTCCCTGAGTTGGGTGTGAATTCCACATACCTAATGTGTAGAACGACCTCCATCGCTGAGCTGTTGAAACTAGACACTGTCCGGGAGCCAGAGTCGGCATCTTCCAGCATGGTTCTGAAGGAATTTGGGTATGGGGTATAAACTTTCTAAATCTAAACTAGATTTATCCCTGCAGTAGACTTATTTTTAACAAGAACTTTAAAATGAAGTTGTGATCATATAAACTTCACAAAATGCAGGAGGAATTCGGCAGCATCTATGGAAAGGAATAAAAAGTCAATGCTTTGGGCTGAGACCCTTCCCAAAACGTTGACTCTATTCCTTTCCATAATTGCTGCCTGACCTGAGTTCCACCAACATTTTTTGTGTGTTACTCTGGATTTCTAGCATCTGCAGAATTTTTTATGTTTAGCATTAAAATCTGCTTGTGAGTGGGTTCACAGGGAAACACATTCTTTGAAAAGAAGATATTCTAAAGTATTTCAGGGCCAATGAATTTCGTGTTGAAGTATGGTCAACCTGCAGACAGCGATATCTCACAAATAGTAGTGTGGTGACTGGGAATAGAGGGAGGTGCTCTGTCCAGAAGCCAGGTTGGGTCTTATCTGGGTTCCCTACAGAATTACTGCTTTCTGGACTTGGCAGGGTTGTCTTCTGACTAAACCCTGCCAGCTGCATGGATTCTCAACAGGACAACACAGCATCCCATAGACTCTGAACTCCAGCTAAATCTGTCTCCAACTGGATTAAAACCTGAGGCAAATATGGCAGCCCCATTCGATGAATGGGGGCAACATCCCCAGAGGTAAGGTAACTTTTTATTGGTTACTTACCTTAATGTTTAAGAACATAACTAACATTAAACTAAGGATCTCAGCAGGTTAGCAGTATCTATGGAGGGAAATAAGAGTCAACATTTTGGGCTGAGATGCTAGGAAGTTGAGAGGGCTCTGTAATAAGATATCTTATCCTAAAGGTTTTTGGCTGTGAAACAACTGTTTATTCCCTCCAAAGATGCTGCCTGATCTGCTGAGTTCATCCAGCATTTTGTGTGTGTTACTCTGAATATCTAGTATCTGCAAAATCTGTGTTAAATAATGCCGAGATTTTTTCCAAACTTCTGAGGCAATACTTCTGTGATTTTCTTTTAAACATCATGACTGTAACTGTCGGCACTTCAACAAGCATTTGATTACCAAACTGCTCCAAAAGCCACAGAGTATGGGTGGGTGGATGCATGTTACTGTCTGTAATAGTATAGTGAGCCTCTTAATGTCTGATTATATTACCCCATTACATACCCATGGTCCTTCATAAGCTTAGGACATAAAACAGTACAGGCCTTTCGGCCCATGATGTTATGCCAACCTATATAAACCTACTCCACCATTGATTTATCCCTTTGCTTCTACCCGGTCCATAATCCTCCATTTTACTTACATCTCCGTGCCTATCTAATTGTCTTCTACATTTCCCTAATGTATCTGCGTCTACCACCATCTCAGGCAGTGCGCTCCAGACATCTTCTGACAGTTGACTTCTGACATCTCCCATAAACTTTTCTCTGTTCACTTTAAACAATGTCCTCTGGTATTGGCCATTGACACTCAAGGGAAAAGGTGCTGGCTGTCCACTCTATGCTTTTTAATACCTATAAACCTAAGATGTATTTTGAATTAATTAGATGACAGCCCTTTTGGGGAGAGAAAATAAACTTACCCCATTCACCATGAAGACATCGATCCAGGTCTCAGTCAGCGTTTGAAATTCTGGTGTCAAGCCTGGCCAGGAAATTTCTACTCTGCACCCAGCCCTGAAGAACTTTGCAGGATTCAATGCGAAATCTCCTAAAATCTAGAAAATGAAGTCCTGCTATCTCTGGAATTGGTCTTTTAAATCTTTCCTGCACTTACTCTGACAAAGGAGACCAAATCTACACTGAATTCCAGGTGTAAACTCCACCTGAGGCTCCAAGTCCCACACCCATCCTTCCCCTACAATGGCCTGCCTGTCACTGGGCTTTCTGATTAACATCAGTTTATAATTGTCACATGTACTAAGGTACAATTGAAAAAACTTTGGTTTGCATACTGTGGATACTGATCATTTTATCATATAAGTGGATTGAGGTGGAGTCATAGAAAAGTAAACTAAAAAACCTCATCAATCCAATATCTCCTCATTAACCAGACCTTCCACCCTCCACCAAATCCTGGGAATCAGTTTGTGAGTCTTGCTTTCTGGTCATTTTCTAATGGGCAGAATGGGGTAGCAGAGTGGAAGGAGAGTTCTTTTGGTGCTGTTTGATGTGTAGATTTAAATATTTAAAGGTACATTGAAACATAAAGTGAAATACATTGTTTGTGTCAACAACCAGCACAGTCCAAGGATGTGCTGGAGACAGCCCACAAGTGTCGCCATGCTTCCAGTGCCAACACAGAATGCCCAGAGCTCATTAATCTTAACAGGTATGTCTTTGAAAAGTGGGTGGAAACGGGAGCATCCAGAGGAAGCCCATGCAGTCATGGGGAAAAGGTGGCATCTCCTTGCAGTGCGTTGCTTGCACTGTAATTGCTTTAGATTAACTGCTATGTTACTATGCAGCCTCCTGGTTGGGTTGGAGGGGATTACCTATGGAGAGGTAACAGTCGGACTGAATCTATGTGGGAGCACCTTGAGGGGTGTGGACAGCTGGAGGGAAAGCACTGGGAAAGATCATTCTGAGGAGGCACATTTTTACTAACACTGTTGGGAAACAGACTGATGGGTTGCAGCCTCTTTTTGAGTATCTGAAGGGGCTGTTCGTCAAATTCTGGTTGCACTTCAGCCTGCGATCCTGAACTATGGTCACATAGTACAGTTTTGCCTCTAACTTCCACCCTGCCCTTAAATTCACTTGGTATTTTTGACACCTCCCTTCCCTTTCTCATTCTCTCTACCTCCATCTCTGGAGACAAACTGTTGACTGATATCTTTTATAAACCTACTAGTTTCCACAGTTATTGTGACTATATCTCTTCCGGCCCTGTCTCCTGTAGAAATGGTAATCCTTATCTCAGGTCCTTTGTTTCCACCGCATCTGTTCCCAAAATGCAGCTTTCCAGAAATCAGAGATGTCCTCCTCCTTCAATGAATGGGAATTCCCTTCCTCCACGATTGACGCTGCCCTCGCCTTCATCTCCTCCATTTCCTGAGCATTCACACTCATCCCATCTTCCAGCCACCTTAACGGTGTTAAGAGTTCCTCTTGACCTTAAACACCACCCTATGAGCCTCTGCATCCAAAACATCATTCTACTCAACTTCCGCCATCTACAAAGGGATCCTACCACCAAACCTATTCTTACCTCCCTCACTCTATACTTACTGCAGTGATTATCCATGATTCCCTTGGCCATTCATCCCACACCACTAATCTTCCTCCTGGTACTTATCCCTGCAAATGACCAAAGTGCTACACCTACCCATTTATCTCTATTCAGGGCCCAAGCAGTCACCTGCGAATCTTCTGGGGTCTTCCATTGTGTCAGGTGCTCCTGACGTGGCCTCCTCAACATTGTGAAACCCGACCTAAATTCAGAGACCACTTTGTCAAGCACCTCTGCTCTATCTGCCAAGAGCAGAATTTCCCAGTGGCCAAACATTTTAATTCCTATCCACATTCCCATTCCAATATGTCAGTTCATGCCTCCTCTTTTGCCACAATAAGGCTACTCTCAGGGTGGAGGAGTAATAATACCTCATATTCCATCTGGGTAGCCTCCAACTTGATGGTATGAATATTGATTTCTCTTTCCAGTAAAAATTTCCCTCTTCTATTCCCAACTCTGGCCTCTTCTCCTCACCTAACTATCACCTCCCCCGGTGCTCTTACTTCTATCCTTTCTCCCACGGTCCATTCTCCTCTTATCAAATTCCTTCTTTTGTAGCCCTTTATCCTTCCACCCACCTGGCTTTATCTATCATCTTCTAGCTAGGGTCCTCTTCTCCCCGCCCCCCACATTTTTATTCTGGCATCTTGCCCCTTCCTTTCCAGTCTTGAGAAGGGTCTCAGCCTACAGTAGATGCTGTATGTCAGACCTGCTGAGTTCCTCCAGCATTTTGTGTGTGTTGCTCTTGATTTCCAGCATCTGCAGAATCGCTAGTGTTTATCATCACCCTCTGACTATCCCCACTAACCTATTTGACTTGGCAGAATCAGGATCAAAATCAGGCTGGGTATCATTGATTTATGTGATGTGAAATTTGTTGTTTTGCAATACCAGTACAGTACAAAGACATAACATCACTATAAGTTACAAACTAAATCAATAGTGCAAAACAAGGGAATAATGAGGTAGTGTTCATGGACTGTTCAGAACTCTGATGCCAGAGGGGAAGAAGCTGTTTCTGAGTCACTGAGTGTGGGTCATCAGGCTTCTCTATCTCTTCCCTGATGATAGAATGAGAAGAGGGCATGTTCAGATGGGGAAGGTCCTTAATGATTGATGTCACCTTGTTGAGGCACCACCTCTTGAAGCCTCTTAAAGATGTCCTTGATGGTGGGGAGGGTTCTGTATGTGTTCACCCTTTTCCCCCTTCCAATCCTGAAGAAAGTTCTCAGACCAAAACGTCCACTGTGTATTCATTTCCATAGATGCTGCCTGACATGCAGAGTTCCTCCAGCATTTTGTGTGTGTTGCTTTGGATTTCTGGTATCTGCAGAATTTCTCGTGTTTAAAGCATACAGGGTGGTGGGTTGCTTGAGGGTACTCCTGGTCAGTTTGTGCCTGTGCCTGGCCAAGATGCCAATTTGTGGGTCGCTGAACTGACTGCCTGCCCCTCTTTCCGGGATTATGTTCATGCCTGGGTAGCCTTTGAGAGGGACTATGTGATCTTATGGATACATTGGGGGATTTCTGAGAACAGTGAGTGCCCAAGGAAATTGAGTGCTTCATGGATGATAAAGAGAAACCATATTTACATGCTTCATGGACGATAAAGAGAAACCATATTTACTTTTGAAACAGTTTTGTAAACCCCTGACTATTGCATATATTTTGTGATTGAATAAACTTTTGTACGCTTGTTTAAAAAAAACTCTACTTGAAAATCTGTGGACACAATGGGGGGATTTTCCAGAATGCTGGGCCCTTCAAGGGCTCAAATGTGTTATAGATAGTAATAATTGTATTTGAATTTGAAACTGTAAATACTTTGAAGCCCTGATTTATTGTGCCGTGTTTAGTTGGTAAATAAGCTTTCATAGAAGAATGATGAGCTCAAACCTTTTAAATAGCTCTGTACCAGTTTAAGAAGATGCTGGTGAAGCATGGTGATGACTTGCTGGCAGCAAACAAAACTACTGTCTACTTTATTAACCATCCTGACTCTTCCTAGAGATGCTGCTTGGCCTGCTGCATTCACCAGCAACTTTTATGTGTCTATTTTATTAATCACACTTTTTCTGGAAAACAATCACTACAATCAGTAGCTTGTAACTTCCTTTTCAGAGTTGAACCACCTGTACAGCCTGGCATTTTTGTGGTTCTCTTATGCACCAAAAATCTCAAATACTCCACTGACTGTGCTATGCCAGGCCAGTACCATAGAACGTTTCAAACTACTTATAAAAACCTACTTTTTAATTTGGCCTACTTCTAAGATTACTTAATGCCTGTTGATGTTGATTATGCTGTAATTGTATAATTTGGTATATTAATTACATTTTATTCTATATAATGCCAATTTAAGTGCTGGGCCAGATTTAAAAAGTCAGGGTGTCGGGGCCTGAGGTGAGAGATCTCAGGTGAGGTTTACTCATCTCTGCGCTGAAATGAGGCAAATAACAGGCTTTTGGATTGTGACTAGCTTCGTGGCTTCTTCACTCTGACCCAGGAACTCTGTTTCAAATTAAAATACAACTACCACTTTTGTTGAAGTCCTACTGCAATCGCGTTGCTTCCTCGGGAAGCTTAATGATACAGGGACAGCAACAATAATCTAATCAATCAAAGGACACCACCATACGGCACTGAACCTGTAAATCCTGCTCTGACACAAGTTTGGCGACATCTGCACAGGACATGGATCCTACTGCTACTAACTATAAAACGAGATATCGGAGAAGAAATGGGCCATTCGGCCCGTCGGGTCTGCTCCGCTATTTTATCAAGTCCTGTTTATTTTTCCTCAACCTCTCTCCCTCTCTCTAGAGCTTTTATTTTGAAATACGGTCCCGCCGTCTTTTAATTTGGCGGCGCGGCCGCTTCGGTTCTGCGACTCAGCCGGACGGCGTGAGGAGCCGCCGCCATTTTGTCTTGTTGGAGTTCTTCACTCGGAGGCCGTTATGGTCGCAGCGGACGAAAGGGCGCGAGCTCTTTTCCAACCTGGCGCCGCCTCAGTCCAGCAGCGGGCAGTTGGAGCAACACACACGCAAAATGCTGATGGTGGAACGCAGCAGGTCGGGCAGCATCTATAGGAATTGGTACAGTCGACGTTTCGGGCCGGGACTCTTCGTCAGGCCGATCCGAGGAGGAGGAGGACGGCGGGTCCCGAGGTTGTGTCCACGGCCGGGACCCGACGGAGCAAAGGACTGGGCCTGACTCCCCTGTTCAGCTGAGTGGAGCTTGGCTTACTGCTGAATGGGGTACTTCCTACTTCACACACGCGGAGAGCGGTAACGCAGCTGTCCAAACCGCGTACCGACGGCCGGCGACGAGCGTTATGGAGGTGAGGTACTCGAAACATCCAACTCCACGGGAAAGACAAAGCTCACTGGGCAGAGATTCTGATATCCGTTCGCGTCGCCGTCTATTGCGATGCTGCAGACCGTCAGTTGCTGCTGCAGCAACACGATGGAGGGCGCAGGCAGAGGTGGTATGAACTCGTGCTACATTTGCCGAGAGGGGAGGTTGCCATTAAAACAGACGAAGCTCATTTGAAGGCCCTGCATCTTGGAAGAGAGGTTGCAGCTAATTTTTTTTTAAAAAGACAGACTCTAGATTTTCGTAAATAAAACGGTAGAGGAGTTTTAAGTTTAAGGGAAACTGTAACAACTCACTTTATTGTCGACCAAACACAGAACCTAAAGGACGGTTAAAAAAATTAACTTCATTATATCATCACGTCATACCAGTCTTTTAAAGTGATCCTCAACTCTGTGTCTTGTGGCTGTGAATAATGTCATTACATTACCCGACACAGGCTCCCACCCCCCAGAATTCACCAAAACCAACATTGTGAAGCTGTCATTGATGGAGTAATAGCAGCTCTGGTTTGTCCAGAGGTGTGTTGACACATGCGATGGCAGGAGAATCCTCCAACAGGCGATCTGCTGAGATACATTTGGGTTTATGCCTCCTATCTATGATGAAATTCTTTTTTCTGTTCCAAATCACAGAACGGGTCATCGTAAGGTGGCCTAAGGAGATGATGTTGTGTATCATGGCAGACAAAAACAAATGAGGCAGAGTGTAGGTCAACAGGAATCCAAGGGTGCTGTACACCAAGATTGGAGGTAGGAATTGAGTTTACTGAGGAGGGTGGAATACTGCTGAAAGGCCAACCAGGCGGCTGTGGTGGCAGGGATTTGCTGCATAAAGAGAATTCTTTAAAAATAAAACAAGGATGGAGATTTCCTAGGAGAGGCAGCATGTGGTGCTCTGAAGGCCTAGCATCCTCCAGGCTGGGCAAGAAGAGCAACTGTTTGACATGCTCAGACTCCGATAGCCTAAACAGGCTATATTAGGTGAGTCTTGAACGTGCCGTATTTATCACATTCAGGCGGGTGTTCTAGCAGATTCACCACTCTTGCTGCCGTGGAACTACTGAGCGACGCTACTATGTAGTAATATCTGGTGATGTAGTAATATCTGTCCACAGAGATTTCTTGCAGCGTGAATTGGGCCTTGGCTTCTACAAACCAAGTGACGGCATTTTGCTTCAAAAACTCAGTTTCACAGTGACTGAATTGGCTGATAAATTCAATAACTTTGGAATTGTCCTAGAGCATTTGGGTGACCAATGTAGGTTTTTGTAAATAAAACGGCAGAGGTGTTTTAAGTTTAAGGGAAACTGTAACAACCCACTTTATTGTGAACCAAACAAAGAACCTAAAATGCGGTTACAAACTTCACGTCATTACGTCATCATGACAGCACAGCCTCTTAAAGTGAAACCCAACTCAATATCGGCAGTTGTGAATTCTGCATGCTTCCACCTCTTACATTACTCTGCAAGACAGCCTTGGTACCTGACTGTGAAACCATCCGGTATCTAGTTCGTCTTCTCCCTGCTTCATGTGGTAGGGTGTTCTTCTCAACCATTTTTGGGGCTTCTTGGGAGCTTCCAGCCAGATGTGATGGGGGAGGGGGACACAGTGTGTGTTGGACAGGACAATCACCTCTGTCTCCATAAAGATGGGGGTCACACAGCAGCATATACCTGACACCCAGCTGTCATCGAAGATCAGATTGTCCTGGCCCAATTCGTGGATGATGGTTCCCAAGTAGAACCACGAAGTTGCTGCCCTGGGTAGGGACCAGCAAAGCACAGGTTCTGCAGGGATTGATCTCGGGCTCGAGCAGGGTAGTGAAGGGACTGCTGCCTTGTTGGGGAACCACATGGCAATGTGGGTGCACTGGTGGAGATATTGACATCTTACTGATGGTGTACAATGAGCATCATCTCTGGTTTACCATCTCATTAACTCTTGGAGACCAGTTGTCTGGTATCCAGGTAGGTGAAGAACCTGCAGGTAGTCAACTCCAACAGCCAAAACATTCATTTCCCACCAGTCCTGCTGGGACCTGAGAGAAAACAAGAAGAGTTTAAGAGACGAGCTGTCAGTCTGCACCAGGACTGTAATAGTGAGGAAGCAGATTCACTCAACATCTGACCCCAGGAGTGTGATGGGACAGTGTAGAGGGAACTTCACTCTGTGTCTGACTCCAGCAGCATGTGATGGAACAGTGTGGAGGGAGCTTCACTATACGTCTGGCCTGAGCTGTCTAAGCACCAGGTGTTGATGAAACACATGTGAAGTAGTTCAGAACAGTAGATCTGAGACTGAGGGAATGAACTGGGATGAATGACAGGGGCAGCCCACAGCCCACCACCAACCCGTGGACCCTGTTGCTCAGTAAAATGGCCCCCACATAAGCTTGCTATGCAAGGCTCTACCCATAGGCATGAAGAATTCCCAGGAGTTGAACACTCCTATTTTGCCCCCACCCCAGTCCTGCTTATGTGCCACGGCCATCCTGGACCCACAGCCACTGCTACTCTGTGCCAACGAGATGCCACAGCTTTCAAGAAGAAGGAACTGATGTTGGCCAGGTTTCTGAGGTCAGAGAGCCGGTAACCTGGGCAGGAAGATCTTGTTCTCGTACTCCTCACTCTCCAGAAAAAAAAACAAGACAGCCCACTGACTTTGGTGTCCGGTTCACCTACTCCCTGATTCATGTGGTAGAACGTGCTTCTCAAACACATCTGTGCTTCCCAGGTGCCTCCTACCTGGTGTGGAGTGTTCACAATGTGTGTTGGACAGGACATTCACTTCTGTCTCCACAGGAATGGCGTCACACGGCAGGATGTTGTTGCAAGTCACCGCACACTTGTAGCTGGCAGATTATCTCGTACCAGCAGGTAATGGTACCCAAGTAAGAGTAGATATTGGACAATGACTTGGCCACCATGAGAAACTCTGCAAAGCTGCTGCCAGGTGCTGCAGGTGGTTGACCTCAGTGGAGCCCAAGCAGGGCGGCTGGGTGGCAATGTAGGTATACTGCTCTTCCACTGGGGATGTGTCGCTGGAGACATTACTCCTTCCGCTGATAGCGTACAGAGTGCATCATCTCCCTGGTTTACTCTGAGGGACTCTCCTGTGCCAGTGTCTGGTATCCAGGGAGGTGAAGATCTTGGAGATGGTCGATTCCAACAGCCAAAACACACTTATTTCCCACCGGGCCTGCTGGGACCTGAGGGCAACCAAGACAGGAGTTTAGGAGATGAGCTATTGGTTTCCACCAGAGTCTTAATGGTGCAGCAACAGCCCCAGAGACCCGAGGAGATGAATGAAGTTACAGGCTGTCGATGCCAGCTGCAGTTTGCCCACGTGCGTGATGGTGAGATCCAGTGATGCCTGTCCCTGGCCCTGGTCTGCCCGCTTGCTCTCCATCTGCTGGTGCTGGGGTATCCAATATCTCCATCCTGTCCTTCAAATCTAGAGCAACACACACAAACTGCTGGTGGATATCTACAGCTCAGATGGTATCTATGGAAGGGAATAAACAGTAAGCACATATACAAAGATTCCCCTTTCCAAACAATATCAAAATGTCTACAGCAAATTCTGATATAATTAAGTTCAAAATACACTTATTTCCCACTGGATCTGCTGGGACCTGAGAACAAACAAGATAAGTATTTAAGAGACAGGCTGTAATGGTGTGGAGGGAGGTTCACTCAATGACTGTGATGGGACATTGTAGAAGGAGTTTCACTTTGTCTGGCCCTGGGAACATATGATGGAATGGTGTGGAGGGAGCTTTACTCTGTGCCTGACCTGAGCTGTCCAAGTATCAGGTATTGATGAAGCACATGTGCAGAAGTTTGGAGTGGTAGCTCTGAGAGTGGGAGGAAGGGGATGAATGACGGGGGAAGCCCAGAGCCCACCACTGACACGTGGATCCTGATGCTCAGAAAAGCAGGCTCCCATCTCAGCTTCTGCCTACATGCATGACAAATTCCTGGGGGTTGGCGCTTCCGATTTTGCCCAAGCGCTGCAAGCATCCTGGGCCCCACACCACTGCTGTGCGTCAATATGATGCCGCTGCTCACTCTGCTAGAGATGCACAACAAACTGGAGACTTTCAAGAAGGAGCTGATGTTGGCCATGTCTCCCGTGGTCAGGGGGCCGGTAGCCTGGGACAGGGAGATGTTCTCGTACAGCTGTTGATATTTAATCACCAGCTCCTTGCTCTCCTGAAATCAAATCAAAACAAGACAAGACAGCTCACTGACATTGGATACATTTATGAAGATAAAGCTTAGCTTTATTTGCAAACTCCTGCTTTAGAAAAATAATCTACTTCTGTCTTGGACAATTTTAGAACTATTTCCAACCTTCCTTTTCTAAGTAAAATTTTAGAAAAAGTAATCTTTTGACAATTAAGTGATTACTTGAATAAGAACTCTATTCTTTTTTTTCCTAAATATTTTAATTGTTTTTTTAAATAAAGAGAGCATAGTATAAAGGAGGTTTGTGCAGTTCATAACAAATGCATCAAATGTATTATTCATATCTATGAAAGAGATGCACCCATAGTACTATCATGCTTTAGATGCCTCCCTGCCCCGACCCACCCCTCCCAATCCCCATCTCCAAACCATCACTGCATTAGCAAAAAGGGTTAAACGGAACGCTTGTCCCCACAGAGCTCCTTTGGTATAGAGAAGGTATATTTTCCTAATACATAGACTGTTGTATGTTTACAAGTCTGGGTCTGTAGAATTTTACCGGGTAATGCTGGAGGTCAGGGATTTATGTAGAGGAAAGGAAGAAATGATGGACCTTTAGTTTGGCTGGGAATTCTGAAAGGGTACCCACACCTTTTGGAACTTTATGTCTGAGTTGAGAATTGAATAATGGATCTTCTCAGGGTATAGACTGGACATGATGTCTCTGAGCCACTGAGCGTGGGTGGGCGGGGTAGCATCCCTCCACCTGAGCAAGACTGCACGTCTGGCCAACAGAGAGGCAAAAGACAGTGTGCGACGTTTCGTTGGTACTTAGGTGCGTGTCCCCCTCTCCAGAGGTGCCGAAAAGAGCAATCAAAGGGTTAGGTTCCAAATTATAATTAAGTATTCAGGATAGAGTTTGGAAAACATCTTTCCAGTATTTTTTCAAGCTAGGGATGTCCAGTACATGTGAATAAGGGAAGCCTCGCCCCTTTTGCATTTGTCACAGCAGGGATTAACATCTGGGTAAATGCGAGATAATTTAGTTTTAAACATATGGGCCCTGTGTACAACCCTGAACTGTAACTAACAAGCAGTGGCGGGCACATAAATTAAAACTGCCTGGGAGCAAGATTTAAATTTCTCATTGTCAGACAATGTATGGGATTCAGTGCTTAAGAACTCTATTCTTAATATCTGTCAGGTTTTGGATTCAGTCATGGTGCAGAAACTGCATTGCTTAAAGTAGTTAATGACTTAGGGCATAATGCCAATGCAGGTAACATATCAGTTCTCATTCTCTTAGATTTGAGTGCAGCATTTGATACCGTAGATCACAGCATTCTTATAAACCACCTTTGTCTGTCTGGTACTGCCTTAAGCTGGTTTCAATCTTATATACATGGGTGAAAATTCTTTGTTAGCTTGGTAATTGTGTGTCCAAAATCCATGATACTGTGTTAGGTGTGTCGCAGTGATCAATTCTTGGCCCATTGTTGTTTGCATTGTACATGCTCCCATTGGATCAGGAAATTTCAAACCACAAGGTGAATTACCACAGCTATGCAGATATCTATTACATCAGATGACCCTAAGGCTCTAAACCCTCTGGTCCAATGTCTTATTAGCAATACAGAATGGATGAGTTCAAAGTTCCTTGAGCTAAGGAAAAAACAGAAATTTTGGTTATTGGTAGCAATAAAAAAAGTATGAATCTTAGAAATAAACTTGATCATCTGGCCTTAGAAATCAAACCTGATGTGAGGAATATAGGCATTATTATTAACTCTGAGCTCTTTTAAGGAACATTGCTAGAGTTTGATTTTCTTTTAACATCTCAGGATGCAGAAAAAAATTGATACACACTTTTGTCTTTAGCTGATTAGACTACTGTAATGCACTGTTTTCATACTGGTTTGTTCAGTGTTCCTAGAGCCAAGAATATAAGAACGCGTAACATGGCCTTTTGCTCTTATGCACCAAAAATCTTGAATACTCTACTGACTGTAATATGCCAGACTAGTACTGTGGAACGTTTCAAAACACTTCTAAAAACCTAATTTTTAAATTGGCCTACTTCTAAGATTACTTAATACTTGTTGATGTTGATTATACTGTAATTGTATAATTTGCTATATTAATTACATTTTATATAATGTTTACGATTTTAAATAATATCTCATATTTTATGATTATATTGATTTATCTTTACAATCTATGTAAAGCACTTTGAACCTGGATCTTAATGTCTAAAAGGTGCTATATAAATAAAAGTTAGTATTTGGGACCCTTTTCATCAGTGGGCAGTGGAAATAGGATCTTTGAATAATTTGAAGGTGTGCGTGAAAGGTTACCAGGAGTAGAGTTGGCGTACGTGTTAATGGGAAAATGAGACTGTTAAAAAGTGCATTTAAATGTTTGAATTATTTTCAGAGTTTTGAGGTGTGAAATGGCATGCAGCATAGTCCATAAGACATGGGAGCAGAATTAGACCATTCAGCCTATTGAGTCTGCTCTGCCATTCCATTATGGCTGATCCCAGATCTTATCAACCTCATATACCTGCCTTCTCACTATATCCTTTGATGCCCTGACCAATCGGGAAATGATCAACTTCCACCTTAAATATACGCGCAGACTTATCCTCCACTGCAGTCTGTGGCAGAGCATTCCAGACTAAATTCCAGTGAGTACAGGCCCAAAGCTGCCAAATGCTTCTCATATGTTAACCCCTTCATTCCCAGAATCATCATCGTGTACCTCCTCTGGACTCTCTCCATTGACAGTACATCCTTTCTGAGATATGGGACCCAAAACTGTTGACAGTACTCTGTGCGGTCTGACTCTTACAAAGGCTTGGCATTATTTCCTTGCATTTATATTCTATTCCACTTGAATGCCAACATTGCATTTGCCTTCTTAATCACAGACTCATCCTGTAAATTAACCTTCTGGGAGTCTTGCACCAGGACTCCTAAGTCCCTTTGCACCTCTGATATTTGAACCTTCTCCCCAGTTAGAAAATAGTCCGCACTATTGTTCTTTTTACCAAAATGCATTATCATACATCTCCCAACGCTGTATTCCATATGCCACTATTTTGCCCGTTCTTCCAATTTGGCTAAGTCCTACTGCAATTGCATTGCTTCCTCAATACTACCTACCCCTCCATCTATCTTTGTATCATCAATAAACTTTACCACAAAGCCATCAATTCCATTTTCTAAATCATTGACAATATGAAAAGCAGTAGTCCCAATACTGACCCCTGAGGAACATCACTAGTCAATGCAGCCAGAAACTTAAGCCATCTCTGCTCTGCTGTCATCCCCATCAGTATTCTTCTTCAATCCACCTGGGAAGCTCCTCCCTCATGCCTCTGTAATTCCCTTTATCCCAGTAGGATACTGATACATTTAAATTAGGCTTCTCCCTCTTAAATTGCACTATGAATTCAATCATATTATGATCACTGCCTGCTAAGGGTTCCTTTACATTATGCTCCCTAATAAGATCTGAGTTATTAAAAATGAACAATCTCAGATGGCCTCTCCCCGAGTAGGCTCAAGCACAAGCTGCTCTAAAAACCCATCTCGTAGTCATTCAACAAATTCCTTCTCTTGTGATCCAACACCAACCTGATTTTTCCAATCCCCTGGCATATTGAAGTCCCCAGTTGCAATTGTGTCATTACCCTTATTACATGTCTTTTCCAACTCCCATTGCAATCTCAACCCCACATCTTGGCTACTATTTGGAGGCCTATGTATGATTCCCATAATGGTTTTTTCACCCTTGCAATTTCTTAACTCCACCCACAAAGATTCAAAATTCTCTGACCCTACGTCACCTCTGTCTAAAGAAGTAATTCCATCTGTTATCAACAGAGATATACCATCACCCATGTTTTCCACTCTGTCCTTTCAATTCGAAGTACATCCTTTGATGTTAAACTCCTAACTATGGCCTTCTTTCAGCCACGACTCAATGATGCCCACAATGTCATACCCATCAATCTCTAATTTGCCCACCTTATTCCGAATGCTACGTGCTTGTAAGTACTGCACTTTCAGTCCTGCATTCTTTCCCCTTTTAAATTTTGCCTCTGGCTTGTCCTTCCTTACATTCACCTTACACTCATCACCTACTTGTAAACCTGTTGGCTCATCCTCAGCACTATCATCGTGGTTCCCATCCCTCTGCCATATTAGTTTAAGCCACTCCCAACAGATCTAGTAAAGGATATTGGTCCTGCTCGGATTCAAGTGCAACCGGTCACTTTTGTACAGATCCCAACTGCCCCAGAAAACGTCCCAATTATCCAAAAATCTGAATCCCTGCCCCCCACCCCCGCTGTAATTCTTCAGCCACGCATTTATCTGCCACCTCATTCTATTCTCACCCTCACTGTCACGTGGCACAGGCAGTAATCCTGAGATTACCGCCCTTGAGGTCCTGCTTCACAGCTTCCTTTCTAACTCCCTGTATTTTTTTTCCTCAGGACCTCATCCCTTTTTCTTCCTACGTCATTGATACCAACATATAGCACTTCTGGCTACTCACCCTCCCTTTTCAGGATAGTGGACACATCCAGAAATATCTCGGACCTTGGCACCTGGTATGCAAACAACCATCCATGTTTCCTTTTTGCGTCCACAGAATCACCTATCTGTCCCCCTGACTATAGAGTCTCTTATAACTGCTGCTACCCTCTTCAGTCCCTACCCTATGAGTTACAGGGCCAAACTCAGTGCCAGAGAGACAGCTGCTTTTGCTTCACCCAGGTAGGTCATCCCCCACCCCACCACCAACAGTACTCAAAATGGAGTACTTACTGTTGAGGAGGACAGGCACAGGGGTGCTCTCCACTATCTGATGTTTCCCCCTTCCTTCTCCTGACAAGTTACCCTTTTATCTGTCTCCTGTAGCCTTGGGGTGACTACCTCCCTGTAGCTTCTGTCTGTTGCAGCCTAACTTTCCCTAACAAGCCAAAGGTCATCGAGCTGCAGCTCCAGTTCCCTTAAAGACTGCTGATGCTGTCACACAGTCTTTCAAACAGGAACCTTTGCACATTCCAGGTGTCTAATTAGGATGCGGCATGAATGAGAGTTCAGTAAAAGATATTGGGACTTCTGAGGGGTAGGGTTTAGAATCCCTTTGACAGTTTGATTTTTAGTTTGTTTAATAGGACTGGATGTTACAATCCCTAAAGTTTTTGCACTGCACTTGACTTGAGCGGAAGTAGTTCTTAAAGATGACCACTAGATGATGTTACTACCATTACGACACATCTTCAGTTGTGTACCTCAACGTCACTGGCTGTTTCGGTCTTTTATCACAAGACACCCTCAGCCGAGGCAGCCCCACTACTGGCTGATCAGACCTGGGTGTGTGTCACATGGTTAGTCTCTAGATGGTCACTTGGCAACCCAGACAGCATCCCTTCTTCTCAGCCACAGCCAGTGACTGCTCATTTCGGCAGCATTAGCAAGTGCTTTGATTGCCTCCCTATGGGCCTGCCCTCTGACCCCTACTTCCCTCAGCAGCCGTACAGTGGAACTGGCTACAAAGCCCCTGCTCCCCACCTCAACTGGGCGCACTTTTACGTTCCAGCCTCGCTCCTCTGCTTCAGCTGCCAGGTTGGCATACTGCAGCTTTTTCCATTCATAAGCCTCATTCACAGCATCCTCCCAGGGGACCGTCAGCTCAATGATAAAGATACGCCGACAGGAGTTGGACCAAAGGACCAGGTCAGGCCGCAGGTTGGTCATTGCAATTTCAGATGGGAAGGTAAGTTTCTGGCCTAAATCAACACGCATTTCCCAGTCCCTGGCTGCACTCAGTGGGCATGAGTCGTGAGGCAAGGGGTTAGCCCCCGGTTTCTCTCCTTCCTGGATGAAGGATGGTGATATAGCACATCACTTGCACTAACTGCATGAAACTTCAGATAGCTAAAGCAGTACTAGCAGAGACCAGGTCAGTACAGATGCCAAACCGTATCCAAAACGTGGTAAGGACGCTTTGATGTTTTAAGGGCTTCCTGGCTTTTTCAAGGGGCAAGATACAATTGTCCTTTTAATTTCCTCGCTCTGAGAGTCCTGTTCATGTTTTCATTTCAATTGAAATTATTGTATCATTAAAGTTGTTCCCTGTGGAAATCAGTAACCAAATAATCTAGTTCATGTTAGAGTATCGGGGAAGTAACTTACATGGCATTTCTTAGTTCAGATAATGTGTTAAACATTGACAATTGTGATTAAGTATATAAATATGCAGTAGATGGATATACTCTATCGTTCCATAGTCAACCAGCACGCTACAATCAAATGTATGAATCTTTCATTAAATAAAAGCTGGAGAACCTTGAAGGATGGACAATGAGGACGATAGTGTCTTGTTAAACAAAAATAATGCACGTGGCCAGTTGCACATTTTGATTAAATAAATATGAAACAATTATACCCAGAACTAGAAATAGATATGTGACAAGTGGTCAGGTTACTCTAGATGCTGGAGAAATGTATAATGCAGATTGGTTTAAAACAGACTAGGAATATAGAATAAAATTATGACAAAAATAGGATGCTGCTAACTAACTAAAAAGGAGCCCTGATGAAGGGACTTGGCCTGAAACATTAACTGTTAATTAGATGCTGCCTGGCCTGCTAAGTCCCTCCAGCATTTTGTGTGTGTTGCTCTGGATTTCCAGCATCTACAGAATCTCTTGTGTTTAGTGTTACTGCGTGGCACAAGTTCAGCAGGTACAGTACACAACCTTCACCAAAAACAATAAAGATAATGTGACACTGCTAGGAATAACACTGTTCAGTTCAAGGAGATGCTGTTCTTGGTCAGCACCCTGACCTGTACATCTTTGGAAAGGAGCAATTGAACCCTGATCTTCTGATCACTGGAGATGTAAAGTGTTAATCTAACCGCTATGCTATCATATATTAATACATATATAAAATATGTAGTATATTGCACATAATTAGTTTATTAACTGGATAATCTGCTCAGAAAGGCTGCTACCTCACTCCTGTTACTTCAAAGATCTGAAAGTTGCTTAAATCATCTTGTGATACACCTTCCCATCTGCATCAATATTGAGCAGAAGACAATTTTTATTATATCAATGTCAATTTTATCTCACCCACACAAGGATGAAAATTATTTCAAGATTTCATAAATAAATTCATAATTAACATGTTAAAAATAAGTAGCAGTCAATTTGTCAATTTATATGTTACAACTTTTTTCCCCACATATAGCTAACAAAACTACACAAGGATACCTAGCAAGTAAAATCTGTTTTATTATGTGTGTTTTTATATTTTGATAAGTAATCAACACTTAATTTTGTTCATCTGAACATTCAATTTGAATAAAATGTAATGTGCCTGACACAAACATCAATTTTATCTGCCCAAATTATTAAAATTGAATTCTGTCAAATTATTGAATCTGTATGGGGCAGAGAAACAGCATCCAAGTTCACACTGACCAAACACCCGTTTACAGTAACTACCCTAATCATATTTTATTCTCCTCATGTTCCCACAAGAGGTAGCTTTCAATCAGGCGATTGCCGATCAATGGATTGCAAGCCTTTTACTTTCTACTGATAAATTGCTAATTGTGGTTTCAGTAATGCAAGCGAGCAGAGTGCAGCACAAATATAGGCAGAGGATTGATATGTCTCACAAATGTGTGCCTTGGATTTACTGCATGTGTCTGCACGTGAGCGCATGCTCATGTGCTTGCGTGTGCGTGAGAGCCAAAGGGTGCGGAAGGGTGTACATTTGGGAGATTTTAATTTCCCAAATATCAATTGGCATGTCCCTGGAGCGGGGGTTTTGGATGGGGTGGAATTTGTTAGGTGTGTTCAAGAATGGTTCTTGACACAGTATGTGGATAAAGGCCAACAAACTTAACCTGTTCTTTAACGGATTTGACATTGTGGCCCCTGCCATCCCCCACGAGTCATCTGTTGTCGGCCCCCAACCAACACATATTCCACTCTCCCCTCCTACCCCTCCTCACAGTCCCACACCCTGCTCTCATGACTTATACCCCTTCCCCACATGAAACCACCACGGTGGGCTTCACAGCTGAACAGGTGAGAAATCAGCTGAAACGTCTCTACCTAAGCAAGGCTGCAGGACTGGATGGTGTCAGTACCAGGGTGCTCAAAGCCTGTGCCCCTCAACTATGTGGAGTACATCGCCATGTCTTCAACCTGAGCCTGAGGCTCTGGAGGGTTCCTGTGCTGTGGAAAATGTTCTGCCTCGTCCCTGCGCTGAAGACGCCGCACCCCAGCGGCCTCAATGACTACAGACCGATGGCATTGACCTCCCACATCATGAAGACTCTGGAGAGACTTGTTCTGGAGCTGCTCCGGCCTATGGTCAGGCCACACTTAGATCCCCTCCAGTTCGCCTACCAGCCCTGACTAGGTGTTGAGGATGCCATCGTCTACCTGCTGAACCATGTCTACGCCCGCCTGGACAAGCCAGCGAGCACTGTGAGGGTCATGTTTTTTGACTTCTCCAGTGCATTCAACACCATCCGCCCTGCTCTGCTGGGGGAGAAGCTGACAGCGATGCAGGTGGATGCTTTCCTGGTGTCATGGATTCTTGATTACCTGACTGGCAGACCACAGTACGTGTGCTTGCAATACTGTGTGTCCGACAGAGTGATCAGCAGCACTGGGGCTCCACAGGGGACTGTCTTGTCTCCCTTTCTCTTCATCATTTACACCTCGGACTTCAACTACTGCACAGAGTCTTGTCATCTTCAGAAGTTTTCAGATGACTCTGCCATAGTTGGATGCATCAGCAAGGGAGATGAGGCTGAGTACAGGGCTATGGTAGGAAACTTTGTCACATGGTGTGAGCCGAATTATCTGCAGCTTAATGTGAAAAAGACTAAGGAGCTGGTGGTAGACCTGAGGAGAGCTAAGGTACCGGTGACCCCTGTTTCCATCCAGGGGGTCAGTGTGGACATGGTGGAGGATTACAAATACCTGGGGATACGAATTGACAATAGACTGGACTGGTCAAAGAACACTGAGGCTGTCTACAAGAAGGGTCAGAGCCATCCCTATTTCCTGAGGAGACTGAGGTCCTTTAACATCTGTCAGACGATGCTGAGGATGTTCTACGAGTCTGTGGTGGCCAGTGCGATCATGTTTGCTGTTGTGTGCTGGGGCAGCAGACTGAGGGTAGCAGACACCAACAGAATCAACAAGCTCATTCATAAGGCCAGTGATGTTGTGGGGATGGAACTGACGGTGGTGTCTGAAAAGAGGATGCTGTCTATGTTGCATACCATCTTGGACAATGTCTCCCATCCACTACATAATGTACTGGTTGGGCACAGGAGTACATTCAGCCAGATACTCATTCCACCGAGATGCAACTCAGAGCATCATAGGAAGTCATTCCTGCCTGTGGCCATCAAACTTTACAACTCCTCCCTTGGAGGGTCAGACACCCTGAGCCAATAGGCTGGTCCTGGACTTATTTCCTGGCATAATTTACATATTACTATTTAATTATTTATGGTTTTATTACTACTTAGTTACTTGTGGTGCAACTGTAATGAAAACTAATTTCCCCCAGGATCAATAAAGTATGACTATGACTATAAGCCTACTAGAGGAGAGGCTGTACTTATCTGGTAGTGGGAAATGAAGCTGGTCAGGTGTCAGATCTCTCAGTGGGACAGCATTTTGGAGATAGTGATCACAACTCTATCTCCTTTACCATAGCATCAGAGGGGGATAGAAACAGACAAGTTAGAAAAGCGTTTAATTGGAGTAAGGGGAAATATGAGGCTATCAGGCAGGTACTTGAAAGCATAAACTGGAAACAGATGTTCTCAGGGAAATGTACTGAAGAAATGTGGCAAATGATCAGGGGATATTTGCATGGAGTTCTGCATAGGTATGCTCCAATGAGACGGAAAGGATGGTAGGGTACAGGAACCGTGGTGTACAAAGGCTGTGTAAATCTAGTCAAGAAGAAAAGAAGAGCTTACGAAAGGTTCAAAAGGCTAGGTAATGATAGAGAGCTAGAAGACTATAAGGCTAGTAGGAGGGAGCTCAGGAAAGAAATTAGGAGAGCCAGAAGGGGCCATGAGAAGGCCTTGGCAGACAGGCTTAAGGAAAACCCCAAGGCATTCTACAAGTATGTGAGAGAATAGGACCAATCAAGTGTGACAGTAGAAAAGTGTGTATGGAACTGGAGGAGATGGCAGAGGTACTAAATGAGTACAGAAAAGGATCTTGGGAATTGTAGAGGTGACTTACAGCGGATTGAAAAGCTTGAGCACATAGACATTAAGAAAGAGGATGTGCTGGAGCTTTTGGAAAGCATCAAGTTGGATAAGTCTCCGGGACCGGAGGAGATGTACCCCAGGCTACTGTGGGAGGTGAGGGAGGAGATTGCTGAGCTTCTGGCAATGATATTTGCATCATCAATGGGGATGGGAGAGGTTCCAGAGGATTGGAGGGTTGCAGATGTTGTTCCCTTATTCAAGAAAGGGAGTAGGGATAGCCCAGGAAATTATAGATCAGTGAGTCTTACTTTAGTGGTTGGTAAGTTGATGGAGAAGATCCTGAGAGGCAGGATATGATTAGGAATAATCAGCATGGCTTTGTGAAAGGCAGGTTGTACCTTACGAGCCTGATTGAATTTTTTGAGGATGTGACTGAACACATTGATGATGGTAGAGCAGTAGATGTAGTGTATATGGATTTCAGCAAGGATTTGACAAGGTACCCCATGCAAGGCTTATTGTGAAAGTAAGGAGGCATGAGATCCAAGGGGACATTACTTTGTGGATCCAGAACTGGCTTGCCCACAGAAGGCAAAGAGTGGTTGTAGATGGGTCATATTCTGCATGAAGTTTGGTCACCAGTGGTGTGCTGCTGGGATCTGTTCTGGGACCCCTACTCTTCGTGTTTTTTTTTATAAATGACCTGGATAAAGAAGTGGAGAAATGGGTTAGTAAATTTGCTGATGACACAAAGGTTGGAGGTGTTGTGGATAGTGTGGAGGGCTGTCAGAGGTTACAGCAGGACATTGATAGGGTGCAAAAATGGGATGAGAAGTGACAGATGGAGTTCAACCCAGGTAAGTGTGAAGTGGTTCATTTTGATAGGTTGTACATGATGACAGAATATAGTATTAATGGTAAGACTCTTGTTAGTGTGGAGGATCAGAGGGATCTTGGGGTCTGAGTCCATAGGACACTCAAGGCTGCTACGCAGGTTGACTTTGTGGTTAAGAAAGCATATGGTGCATTGCCCTCCATCAATTGTGGGATTGAGTTTAGGAGCTGAGAGGTAACGTTGTAGCTATATAGGACCCTGGTCAGACCCCACTTGGAGTACTGTGCTCAGTTCTGGTCGCCTCACTATAGGAAGGATATGGAAACCTTAGGAAGGGTGTGGGGATTTACGAGGATGTTGCCTGGATTGGGGAGCATGCCTTATGAGAATAGGTTGAGTGAACTCGGCCTTTTTTCCTTGAAGTGATGGAGGATGAGAGGTGACCTGATAGAGGTGTCTAAGATGACGAGAAGCATTGATCGTGTGGATAGTCAGAGGCTTTTTCCCAGGGCGGAAATGGCTAGCACAAGAGGGCACAGTTTTAAGGTGCGTGGAAGTAGGTACAGAGGAGATATTGGGTAAGTTCTTTACACAGAGTGGTGAGTGTGTGGAATGGGCTGCCAGTGACGGTGGTGGCGGTGGAGGCGAACACAATAGGGTCTTTTAAGAGACTCCTGGTGAGGTATATGGAGCTCAGAAAAATAGAGGGCTATGGTAACCCTTGGTAATTTCTCAGGTAAGGACTTTGTGGGCTGACAAGCCTGTATTGTGCTGTAAGTTTTCCATGTGAGAAACCAAGAGTATCATTATGCTAACTACTATGCTACCGTGCTGTCCCTAATAATTGTCCTTGTGGGAGGTGGTGGGGGGTAAGGGAAGGGGTTTAGATGGATGAATGAGGGCAGAATGCAGGAGAGGAACTAGGTGCCCCATCCATCACTTCCCTCACTCCTCCACCAATGCACAGTAACAGCAGTTTGTACCATGTACAGGACATACTGCAGAAATTCACCCTGGAAAGCACCTTCAAAGCACCACGGCCTCGATCAGCTAGAAAGACTAGGGCAGAAAAAACATGGAGAACACCTCCAAGTTGCCCTCCAAGAGACACAGCACCCTCACTTGGAAATATATCAGCATTTCTTCCCCAGTGCTGGGTCAGATTCCTGGAACTTCCTCCCAACAGCACTGTGGGTGCACCCATACCTCAGGGACTGCAGTGGTTCCAGTAGGTAGCTCTATGGCAACTAGGAATGGACAATTATCTGCTGGCTCAGCTTGTGAAACACACATCCCTTGAATGAATAATTAAAAAATACCACTCTGAGGAATGACTTGAGGGAGTCATTGAAGGGGAAGGTGGGAGGGAGTGCACGCAGGAAGATAAAGGAGAAAGCAGTGGTCTCAGGGGATGACCTAGTAACAGATTGGGTAACAGATACTGTTCTCTGCCTTCTCTGAGGATTGTCACCTTGTTGTGATGGAGAGGCTTGTGAGTTCCTGAGATCCTAAGAGTGATGCCACCTTGAATTCAGTCATCTGGCGCTTAGCTCCTGCTAGAGTCTTCCATGGCAGTAAGGTCAAAGGGGGGAGGTTCCAGACAAAGGGCAATCCAACCAAGACCTCAACTGGCAGAAGACGATGACACATCACAACAGCAGTGAAGATGGAGGAAGGCTACAGCAGTGAAGGATCCCCAGACATCTTGCATTCTATGCCACTGGACCCTGACCCCGATATGTCAAGGACTGTGTGGTGGCTGCCCATGTATCAGCCTCCCGATGTTAAACAAAGTCATACACAGGCGTTCTGAATTAAGGTATTACACCCTAATATTCCAGTTATGTAGATCATAGATCAGCCTCTATAGCTAACTGAGGACCTACCAATACACAACCTCTTTGGAGAACATCATACTTGACTTGAGCAATCACACTCTGCAGAGAGTTCCAGGACTGTGTTCTGTCCTGGTGCTAGGGTTTGGAATATGGAATAAAGGGTCCAGTTGTCAGTTGACATTGGCATGGGTAGGATGAGGGAGAAGGTTCTGCTGAGGGATTATGAGGAGGAGCAGAGTGGGTGGGAGTGACATGCATGGTGCAGAAAGGAGAAGGAAGCACTTGCATCCAGGGAAATCAAAAGGGGCACATGTTTGGGAAGAGGGAACAACCTTACTTGGGCAGAGTGGAACAGTGCACACATTAAGAATGGAGCTTGCATACACAGAGGAAGCAATGGGAACACAAACCCTGGAGGGTGTGCATTATTGTTTTTGCAAATATTACAGAAACTTCAGTGTGTAGTGTTAGAACATAGGACAGTACAGCATAAGGGCAGACCCTTTGGCCCATAGTGCTGTGCTGAACCATATAAATTAGTAATCAAATACCCAGCTAAGCTAGTCCCTTATGCCTACACAATGTCCATATTCCTCACATTCATGTGTCTATCTAAACGTCCCTTAAAAATCCCTAATGTATCTGCCTCTACCACCACCCCAGGCAGCACATTCCAGGCCCCCACCACTTATATCACCTTTAAAATTACCCCCCTCACCATAAGTGTATTCCCTCTGGTATTAGACATTTCAACCCTGCCCTGATACCTTTGTGGTGCATTGTTTGATTTGTATAAATTGCCAGTATATTTAATTTATTGAGATACAGCGCAGAGTAGGCCTTTCCAGCCCTTCGAGCTGAGCCGTGCTGTGCTGCCCAGCAATCTTCCAATTTAATGGTAGCCTAATCATGGAATAATTTACAATGACCAACTGGTACATCCTTGGATTGTGGGAAGAAACTGGAGCACATGATGGAAACCCACGCGGTCACAGTGAGAAGGTACAAACTCCTTACAGGTGGCGGCCAGTTTCTCTTCTGGCATAACTGAGCTGGGTAACTTTACATCAATATCAAAACAAGATTATTTCAAAGTCATTAAGTCTCTTATCTGCTTACTTGTGACAAGTACTTACCATTGCAAACTGAACTTCAGTTCCAGCAGCTTTTACAAGGGCTACCAATTTCTCCCTCATAATGTACCCAGTCTGCGGTTGTTCATAGGGTAGAACCTGATGTTTCTAAAGTGCTGGCTATCTTCCCACTTTCTTTCCAGTGCTGATCAAGGGTCTCAGCCCAAAACATCAACTGTTTATTCCTCTCCATAGATGCTGTCTGACTTGCTGAGTTCCTCCAGCATTTTGAGTGTGTTGCTCTAGATTTCCACCACCTGTAGAATCTCTTGTATTTATGCTGACAATTTCTCTATACACTCTCAGTTCTGATGCAGGATCTTAACTCAGACCAAATGTTTTGTGATAAACATTCAATGCCGCTCAATTCCTTGTGTTCCTGCAGCAACTCTCTGCTTCTGAAATTCTACAGTTCAATGTAGGGCAGGCCATGCTCATGCTGAATTTGTAAGTCAGTGTTACCCGCAGCTGATGGTCAAAAACATCTCTTCTAATGCATTTCACAAGGAAGACTGCTGAATACGTGGTTAGTTCCTCCTCCCCCTGAGCCAGAGTCAAGAATAATGTTGAATACTAGCACCTGTTAGAAAACCTAGCCACAGTCAGAGGTTAATGGGTGAGAAGTAGTCCTTACCTCACTTTACCCTAAAAAAAAATCTGCTCTTGATAATTTGCAAGTCAGAGTTATACACAAGGAACACCTACGGGAGAAATTAACAGTACAAGGACGGAGGTACTGAAGAATAGAATTTATATTCAGAGTTTGTTAGTTAGGGCACAAATGCTTTGACTTTGGCAATACGATTTTAATAAGTTAAAACTCTTATCTTCAGAGTAATTAGCTCGAATTACAGGGAAATTAGGGCTGCTCATCATAATTTATGTGCTAATGTTATAGTAGTTTTGCATTGGGAGCCAGACGTAGGGTTGAATGCAATTATCCAAATGCTTATAGAGTTTCTGCAGTTCTTCACTGTTGGCATCTTGTCTGGTATGGTACGGTAGCGTAGGGTGGTATGGTAGTGTGGTGGTTAGTGCAATGCTTTACAACACCAGCAATTACCGATCAGGGTTCAATTCCCACCACTGTCGGTAATGAGATTATACATTCTCCCTGTGATCCTGTTGATTTCCTCAGGCTGCTATGGTTTCCTCCCACATTCCAAAGAAGTACAGTTATTGTTAGGTTTAGTGAGTTGTGGGCATGGTATGTTGGCATCTTTAGTCTTTTGTCCATCATTGATTACATGGTGTGAAGGTTTATTTGCACAGTGAGTATGAACAAGCAGAACTACATCTTCTCACCAGCTCAAAGTATTCTCAGCAACGTGATTTGTCGTAATTGCTGCAAACCTACATCTGTCACTGAAAATCAATGTGTGATGCCTTCATTCTGATGAGAAGCAAATCGCTGATGTGTCTCTTTTGTCTTGAGGAGGGATCTCATTGAAACCTATCATATTCAAAGGTCTAGATAGAGTGGACATGGAGAGGATGTTTCAAAGTTCAAAGTAGAATTCATTATCACAGTACATACATGTCACTGCATACAACCCTGAGATTCTTTTTTCTGTGGGCATACTTAGCAAATTTATAGAAGAGTAACTATAAACAGGATCAATGAATGCAAACTGTGCAAATGCAAATATAAATAAATTGCCATAAATAACAAGAGCATGAAATAACAAGATAGAGTCCTTAATGTGAGACCATCGGTTGTGGGAACACCAGAAAAAGAATGAATGTAGTTATTCCCTTTTGTTCAAGAGCCTGATGGTTGAGGGGTAGTAACTGTTCTTGAACCTGGTGGTGTGAGTCCTGAGGCTCTTGTACCTTCTACCTGATGGCAGCAGCGAGAAAAGCACATGGCCTGGGTGGTGAGGATCTTTGATGATGGATGCTGCTTTTTTACGATAACGTTTCATTTAGATGTGCTCAGTTTTACCCGTGATGTACTGGGCCGAATCCAGTACTTTTTGCAGGATTTTCCACTCAAAGGCATTGGTGTTCCCATAGCAGGCCATAATGCAGCCAGTCAGCACACTTTCCACCACACATCTATAGAAGTTTGCCAAGCTTTTTGATGACATGCTGAATCTCCACAGACCCCTGAGTCTGTTGTGCTCTCTTTGCAATTATATTTATATTATTGGTCCAGGACAGGTCCTCAGAGAGAGTGACACCCGGGAATTTTAAGTTACTGACTCTCTCCACATCTGATCCTCTGATGAAGACTGGCTCATGGACCTCTGGTTTCCCTGTCTTGAAGTTCCTTGGTCTTGCTGACATTGAATGAAAGGTTGTTGTTATTACACCACTCAGCCAAATTTCAGTCTCTCTCCTGCATGCTGGTTCATCACCCCCTTTGATACAGCCCACAACAGTGGTGACATCAGCAAACTTGTATATGGTGTTGGAGCTGTACTTAGCCACACAGTCATAGGTGTAAAGCGAGAAGAGCAGGGGGCTAAGCACACATCCCTGTGGTGCTCCTGTGCTGATGGAGATGTGGTGGAGATGTTTTTGCCAATCCCAACTGACTGGGATCGGCTAGTGAGGAAATTCAGGATCCATTTGCACAAGTGGTTATTGAGGCCTGGGTTTTGGAGTTTACTGATTAGCTTTGATGTGATGATGGTATCAAAAGCTGAGCTGTTATTGATAAAGAGCATCTTGATGTATGCATCGTTGCTGTCCAGATGTTCAGTTGTGTGAAGAGCCAATGAGATGGAATGTGCTGTAGACCTGGTGCTTTGGTAGGCAAATCGGAGTAGATCCAAATCAGCACTCTGACAGGAGCCAATATACATAAACACCAGCCTCTTAAAACATTTGTTTGTTGTACGGTTTGTTGTCTTCTGCACTCTGGTTGAATGCCCTAGTTGGGTGTTCTTTCATCAATTCTGTTATGGTTATTATTCTATAGATTTATTGAGTATGCTCGCAAGAAAATACATCTCAGCATTGTATATGGTAACATATATGTACCTTGATAATAAATTTACTTTGAACTTTGCTGCTCAGCAAGTCCCAGACTCTGAGCCCGTGAACAAGTCCAAAGTTTATCTATTCAAATGGCTGAATCACTTGCCAGGTGGGATACAGTCAAAGGTATTTGTAGATGTTCAGTTTTAATTTTACTTAAAACTTCCTAACAGTTTCCAACTACACGCCTATTGCATCAGTTCAATGGCAGCCTCATGTTCCAATAGCTATCTGAAATAAAATATTCTCAATGTGAAAGCATCAGTATTAACTTTTCAACATGAAGCCAAACATTATGGAGACATTTAAGTAAATGATTCACAACGATAATTGAGAAGAATTTACAAATGGGCATACGTTTAAGATGATTGGAGAAAAGTATAAGGGGGATTTCAGAAGTACTGTAAGTGTTTTTACTCGGAGAGTGGTGAGTGTGCAAATCTGTCAGGAGTGGTGGTAATGGCAGATACTTTAGAGACATTTAAGAGACTCTTAGGTAGGCAGATGGATGATGGAAAAATGGAGGCCTATGTAGGAGGGAAGAGTTAGATTGATCTTAGAGCAGGTTAAAAGATTGGCACACCATGTGGGCTGAAGGGCCTGTACTGTGCTGTGATGTTCAGTGTTCTATGATCTAAAGATGGTGTTGGAATTGGAGAGCTTGGGTTATAAAGGAGAAGCTGGATAGGTAAGGGCATTGTAACTTAAGCGTAGGAGATTGAAAGGTGAACCTATGGAGTATTGATAATCAGGAAGGCATAGATAAAGTGGGTGGTCACAGTCTTCTTTATCAGGACAGGAGAGTAAAGCTGGAGGGCACAGGTTTAAAGAAAGAGAGGGAAGATTTAAAGGGCACCCAATTGCCAACTTTTACAACAGAGTGGGAATATGGAAAGAGCTGCCAGAGGTAGTGGGGAGAGGCAGGTACAAATACACTGTACAAAAATCATTTAGACTGGTCTTAGACATGGACAGAATTGAATAGAATTTATTTAAATCTTATATCCATCCCACAACGTGAGGGAGTAAAAACCTTTACGTTATGACTCTGTCACAGGGTACAGGCATGTGAATTTATAAGTCTAAAGGCTCGTAGAAAGAAGCTGTCCCATAGACTGTTGGTCCTGGCTTTAATCCTGCGGTACTGTTTGCCAGATGTAAGCAGCTGAAACAGTTTATGGTTGGGATGACTGGTGTCCCCAGTGGGGGTGGTAGCATGCTGCAGATGTAATCTTCCACCAGCCTCTCAAAGCATTTGCTTATAGCTGAGGGAGTGCAACAGGACACCTATCGTTCAGGCATACTACCTTGCTTTTCTTAAGTACAGGGGAAATGATGGACGATTTGAAACAGGAGGGCATTACACAAAGGGAGAGGGAGAGATTAAATATGTCCGTAGACCCACCAGCCAGATGTTGAGCACACACTTTAAAGGTGCACTCTGGGATGCTGTCTGGCCCTTCTGCCTTGCAGCTGTTGACACGTTGGAATGTTCTACGTACCTCAGGCTTGGAGATGGTCAGTGGCTCTCCTCAGGGGTTCAGTCCTATCAACCTCGAACTGAATGTAAAAACATTTAGTTCATCCGGGAGTGAGGCGGAAATGTTGGCTGTACTGCTGTGTTTCTTCTTGAAGTCCGTAATGATGTGCAGATCTTGCCATACGCTGCGTGTGTCGTTGTCACAGAGTTGTGACTGGATTTTGTCCCTGTATTACCATTTTGCCACCTGGATGCTTCTATGTAAATAATAGTGGCATCTCTTGAGATCTTGTTGGTCTCCAGAGACAAAGGCTTTATCCCTTGCACTGAGAGCAGCACACACTGAACCATTTATCCAAGGCTTCTGGTTTGCATAGACCTGGACCGATCTTTGGGGAACAATGTCTCAATGCACTTCTAAATGCAGCTTGTGATCATCTCCATCTTTCTCAGCTTGAAATACCTCCCAGGTGATGCTATCAAAGCAGTCTTGTGACATTGAGTCTGATTGGCTGGAACAGCAGTGGAGAGTTTTTACTATGTGCTTCCTGTTGCAGTTTCTGCCTGTAGGCGGGCAGGAGCAAGATGGAGGAATGGTCAGACTTTCCAAACGGAGGGCGGAGGATTGCTTTGTTGGCCTTGCGGAGGAGAGTGTAGCAGTGGTCGGGTATGCTTCCTTGATGTGTTGTCAGAACCTCGGGTAAGCTCTGGTCAGTGACGCTTGGTTAAAGTCTTCAGCAATGATGAAAGCAGCCTCCAGGTGCGTGGTTTCTTGGATATTGATGGTTTTCCAGAGTTCATTATGCTCCAGGTTAATATTGGATGGGAAAGGGTGTAGAAGGATATTGGTCAAACACACGTAAATGGAATCAGCTCGGGTAAAACTTGGTTGGCATGGGCAAGTTGGGCCAAAAGGCCTGTGTCTGTGTGACCTGATACTCTGAAACTAAACTTAGGTTGTTGAAAATGTGGAATACATTGCTGTGTTGGTCACAAATGGTAAAGATAACTGATAAAGTCCTAGTTCAAGTTTTTATCGTCAATCAGCCGTATACATGTATACCACCAAATGAAACAACATTCCTCCAAACCGAGGTGCGCAGCACATAAGGTAATATTACCACAAATAAATCAACAAATAATACACAACATTCCAGAAGACTGACATTTTGCGTAAGGTGCATTTATGAAACAAGGTAAAAAATAAACAATATAATGCTACTGGCCCTTCATTCATGACCTGGGTGGTGTCAGGGAGTTCAGTAGTCTTATAGCTTGTGAGAAGAAGCTGCTTCTCATCCTAACAATCCTTGTTCTAATGCTATGGTAGCTCCTGCCTAATGGTAGGGCTCACAGAGATTGTTGGATGGGTTGGAGCAATCACTGACAATGCTCAGGGTCCTGTGTGTGCAGTGCTCCTGATCAATATCTTGGATGGGAGGAAGAGAGACCTTGATAATCCTCTCAGCAGTCCTTGTAAGGCCTTACATTCAGATGCCTTGCCATTCCTGTACCAGACTTTAATGTCATCCTCAAGTTCCTACCCTTTTATAAGGTTATTTTCTATAACTATGGAAAGCCTGCATTATCCTCCTATATTATACTAGTTGCTGATAGCAGTTTAGTTTTAATTTTGCTAAATGTAATGTATTATTCAACATTTTGCTATTTTTCTTAATAGATTTTTAAAAAATACTCACATATCAACATTTCAATTAACATAATGACCTAATTAGCACTCCCTTTCATTTTGGCTCCATTTCTCCACGGTATTATTTAAATAGTTCCATTGACAATGAGAGCTATTATTTAAAGACAGTTTTACTAAATTCACTAAATGGTTTAACCTACTACCACTTCCACTGCTTTCTCTGTCCACGGCTCTTGGGCTTCATCAGTCGCAGGTCAGTCCCTTACCTATAACTCTTTCAATTAATAATTGATTTACAAAATAGGTTGAAAAGGTTTGTGTTTATTAGTCAAATATTTACAGAAAAGGAATTAGAGGCAACAGGGTCATACTGTAAATTAAAACAAACAGATTGATACAGTAAAACTAGCAAGAATGACAGCCTCTACAATCTCCTCAAATTATAATTCTGGGCTCAGTCTGAAGTCCACGGTAACATCTATTCTTTCTCTAAGACTGTAAAACAGCTTCTTCCTGAGGGCTGTTGTGCAGCTGAATAACGCTACACCCCAGCTTGCCAGCGGCCTTTGAGTGTAATGGACTATTAAAGTCACTTATTGCCAGTAAATACGGGAATTAAAAAAAAATTAAACCAAACCACATGCATTGTAAGTATCTGTTTTGCACGGACTGGAGTAGCAGTGCAGTCTGATTGTCTTGAGCAATGACAATAAAGTTCTAATCTATTTTTCTCAATATACTGCTTTCCAATAATAAAATGCTTTTTCCCGTGTATAAGAAAACTGAGAAAGTGCAGCAACTTAGAGTGGAAATATGCAGAGGTGTTTTCTCCAAAGTTTCCCAAGAAAAATACTTGTATGAATTAAATATACTGCAAAGAAAATATATGAATTTGTTTGCATTAAATCACAAAAGAATATTTGATATTAAAAAAATATAGCAACAGTCACTTATGTTTATTGGTGCTGAATGATACTGTGGAATGATTATGATACTATTGATTGGTGGTGATTGTTGATGTTTGAAGTCTAAAGATTAAGTACAGTTCATCTAATATGACACAACCTTGTACTGTAACTCTGCCATCTTCCACTTCAGGTGGGCCAGGCTTGTCTTTATACTTTGGAATAAAAGAAAATGAGTTGTTTCAAATTATAAGAGGCATAGATAAGATGGATGGTAACCATCTCTTCCTCAGGGCAGGGGAGTCCAAAACAAGGGAGGCAAGGTTTAGGCTGAGAGGGGAAAGATTTAAAAGGTGCAACATTTTCATGCAGAGGGCAGTGAGCTGATGGAACAAGTTAGTTGAGGCAGGGGCAACAGTATCATTAAGGAAACCCTTGGATAGGTAGGTGGAGGGGCAGAGCTAGCAGGGATATGGGTCAAATGTGGGATATTAGGACTAGCTAGGTGGGTATCGTGGTCTGCATGAACTGGTTGGACTGAGGACCTGTATGCATGTTATATTGGTGGATGGCATGATGGATTAATATGCTATTAATAAATTATAAAATTCCTTTAGTTACAATTTACTTCACATACTTTAATTCTCAATGCTGTTACTGTGAAGTATTAAATTGTTTGAACATATTTGCATTTCTGCTTGTTCTTTTATTAGAGAGTGTTTAATATACAAGTTTAAATCATTTATTAAGGTTGATGAGAGACATTAGATGTACTCAAGCTTTGTAATATTAAAGTCCTGGCCAGATTAATATTATTTCCCATAAAATATTGTTTAATCTTCAGAATCAGAATAAGGTTAATTTTCACTGACATATGGTGTGAAATTCATTGTTTTACAGCAGCAGTACAGCGTGACATAAAAAATATTATAAGTTACAATAAGTAATATAAAAAATTAGTGCAAAAGAGAGCAAACTAGTGAGGTGGTGTGCATGGGTTCATAGACCATTCCGAAATCTGATGGCGGAGGGGAACAAGCTGTTCTTAAAATGTTCAGTGTGTGTCTTCAGGCTCCTGTACCTCCTCCCTGACGGTAGAAATGAGAAGAGAGCATGTTCTGGATGCTGAGGGTCCTTAATGATGAATGCTGGCTTCATGAGACACCTTTTGAAGATGGTGGGGAGGCTAGTGGTTTAGATAGAACTAGCTGAGCATACAATCCTCTGCAGCTTTTTCTGATCCTGTGCTTTGGGGCTTCCATATCAGGTGGTGAAGCAACCAGTCAGAATGCTCTCCATGGTACATCTGTAGAAATTTGCTCGAGATTTTGGTGACGTACCAAATCCCCTCAAACTCCTAATGAAATCTAGTTACTGGCATGCCTTCTTCAAAATTGCATCAATATGTTGGGCCCAGGATAGATCTTCTGAGATGTTGACTCTCGGGAATTTGAAGCTGCTCAACTTTTCCACTGCTGATCCCTCAATGAGGAATGGTGTCTATTCCCTCAACTTTCCCTTCCTGAGGTCCACAATCAATTCCTTGGTATTACTGATGTTGAGTGCTAGGTTGTTTTTGTGACACCATTCAACCAATCTATCTCACTCCTGTACATCATCTTGTCAGCACCTGAAATTACGCCTGCAATAGTTGTGCCATTGGCAAATTTATAGATGGCATTTGAGCTGTGCCTAGCTATGCAGTCATGAGTTTTGAGAAAGTGGAGCATTGGGATAATCATGCAACCTTGAGGTTTGATGAATATTTCCAGGACCCAAGGAGCTTATTGCTAACCTCAGCTTTCAGGCACTTTCCAGGGGTTAAAGAGTTGTTTTTAAGTTCCTCATTCAGCCTCTTGTGGTAACCAATGAACAGTGAGGATTGTGTTGGCCCATGATTTAGTCAAGAGAAGCAATGGGCCCCACTTAGACCTAATTAAACATCACATTCACCTGGCCTGATGAATGTAACTGAAAAACATCATATGCAGGCGACACCAATTAGAGGCACAACAGTATAAATGTGAGAAAGCATTAGGACAGACAAGGTGAATGACAGAAAGAACTAAAATTCATTCCTCAACCTTTGGTATTTTGCGACCGAGTCACTTGCTAGACTGCTATTTGTTGATATGTCCTTTTGCTTTGTAGGAATTGTACCTGTGTTTGGCAATCCTTTGAGGTTTATTAATCTTTTCTAATTTAGGAATACTTTATAAATTAGAAATCCTCGATGAGCTTCATAAATTATTTGTCTAAATTTAAATGTGCATGAATGAAAAATAAACTCTGTTAAAGCTACTTTTTCAGCTAGAAGCATCCCCTCCTTGGTAAGGAGGGAGTACCCACCACTCAAATAGTGGGTATTGGCATCGAGAGGTGCTGTAGACACTAAACAGGGAAGAGAGCTGGTCCTAGAAGTGTAGGTTGATACAGTACAACTTCCGTTGGAATCCTTTTTTATGTTTTTGATAAAATATTAGTTGAATTAATGCAAGACTAAAATCGTAGATTATTTTTAACCAACGCCTATATTTGTCACAATATGTGGTATTTTGTCTCCACCTACTGGCAAATAGCAGCATAGCAGTTACATTACAATTTTTATCACCTTTTTGATTTTCCATTGGCTAAGTATTAGCACATAGAAACCATAGAAACATTACAGCACAGAAACAGGCCTTTTGGCCCTTCTTGGCTATGCCGAACCATTTTTCTGCCTAGTCCCACTGACCTGCACCTGGACCATATCCCTCCATACACTTCTCATCTATGTACCTGTCCAAGTTTTTCTTAGATGTTAAAAGTGAGCCTGCATTTACCACTTCATCTGGCAGCTCATTCCACACTTCCACCATCTCTGTGTGAAGAAGCCCTCCCCCCAATGTTCCCTTTAAACTTTCCCCCCTTCACCCTTAACCCATGTCCTCAGGTATTTTTCTCCCCTAGCCTCAATGGAAAAAGCCTGCTTGCATTCACTCTATCAATACCCATCATAATTTTATATACCTCTATCAAATCTCCCCTCATTCTTCTACGCTCCAGGGAATAAAGTCCTAACCTATTCAACCTTTCTCTGTAACTCAGATTCTCAAGTCCCGGCAACATCCTTGTAAGCCTACTCTGCACTCTTTCAACCTTATTTATATCCTTCCTGTAATTAGGTGACCAAAACTGCACACAATACTCCAAATTCGGCCTCACCAATGTCTTATACAACCTTATCATAACATTCCAACTCCTATACTCAATACTTTGATTTATAAAGGCCAATGTACCAAAAGCTCTCTTTATGACCCTATCTACCTGTGATGCCACTTTTAGGGAATTTTGTATCTGTATTCCCTGATCCCTCTGTTCTACTGCACTCGTCAGTGCCCTACCATTTACCTTGTATGTTCTACCTTGGTTTGTCCTTCCAAAGTGCAATACCTCACACTTGTCTGTATTAAACTCCATCTACCATTTTTCAGCCCATTTTTCCAGCTGGTCCAAATCCCTCTGCAAGCTTTGAAAACCTTCCTCACTGTCCACTACTCCTCCAATCTTTGTATCATCAGCAAATTTGCTGATTCAGTGTACCACATTATCATCCAGATCATTGATATAGATGACAAATAACAATGGACCCAGCACTGATCCCTGTGGCACACCACTAGTCACAGGCCTCCACTCAGTGAAGCAATTCTCTACCACCACTCTTTGGCTTCTTCCATTGAGCCAATGTCTAATCCAATTTACTACCTCACCATGGATACCTAGCGACTGAATCTTCCTAACTAACCTCCCATGCGGGACCTTGTCAAAGGCCTTACTGAAGTCCATATAGACAACATCCACTGCCTTCCCTACATCCACTTTCCTGGTAACCTCCTCGAAAAACTCAAATAGATTTGTTAAACATGACCAACCACACAAAGCCACGTTGACTCTCCCTAATAAGTCCCTGTCTATCCAAATACTTGTAGATCCTATCTCTTGGTACTCCTTCCAATAATTTACCTACTACCGATGTCAAAGTTACCGGCCTATAATTTCCCAGATTACTTTTTGAGCCTTTTTTAAACAAGAGAACAACACGAGCTATCCTCCAATCCTCCGGCACCTCACCCGTAGATACCAACATTTTAAATATATCTGCCAGGGCCCCTGCAATTTCAACACTAGTCTCCTTCAAGGTCCGAGGGAGCACTCTGTCAGGTCCTGGTAATTTATCTACTTTGATTTGCCTCAAGATAGCAAGTACCTCCTCCTCTTCAATCTGTATAGGTTCCATGACCTCACTACTTGTTTGCCTTATTTCTATTGACTCCATGCCAGTTTCCTTAGTAAATACAGACGCAAAAACCCTATTTAAGATCTCCCCCATTTCTTTTGGTTCCATACATAGCCGACCACTCTGATTTTCAAGAGGACCAATTTTATCCCTTACTATCCTTTTGCTCTTAATATACCTGTAGAAGCTCTTTGGATTATCCTTCACCTTGACTGCCAAAGCAACCTCATGACTTCTTTTAGCCCTCCTGATTTCTTAAGTATTTTTTTTTTGCACTTTTTATGTTCTTCAAGCACCTTATTTGCCCCGTTTCCTATACATGTTATACATCTCTCTCTTCTTCTTTATCAGAGTTCCAATATCCCTCGAGTACCAAGGTTCCTTATTCTTATTCACTTTGCCTTTAATCCTGACAGGAACATACAAACTCTGCACTCTCAAAATTTCTCCTTTGAAGGCCTCCCACTTACCAATCACATTCTTGCCAGAGAACAACCAGTCCCAATCCACACTTTTTATATCCTTTCTCATTTCTTCCAATTTGGCCTTTTTCCAATTTAGAACCTCAACCCAAGGACCAGATCTATCTTTATCCATGATCAAGTTGAAACTAATGGTGTTATGATCACTGGAACCAAAGTGTTCCCCTACACACACTTCTGTCACCTGTCCTAACTCGTTTCCTAATAGGAGATTTAACATTGCATCCTCTCTAGTTGGTCCCTCTATATATTGATTTAGAAAACTTTCCTGAACACATTTTACAAACTCTAACCCATCTAGACTTTTAACAGTATGGGAATCCCAATCAATATGTGGAAAATTAAAATCCCCTACCACAACTTTATGTTTCCTGCAGTTACCTGCTATCTCTCTGCAGATTTGCTCCTCCAATTCTCACTGACTATTGGGTGGTCTATAATACAACACCATTCCTGTTTCTCAGCTCCACCCATATGGCCTCGGTAGACAAGCCCTCTAATCCGTCCTGCCTGAGTCTGCTGTAACATTTTCCCTGACTAGCAATGCCACCCCCCCCACCCTTCATCCCTCTGCCTCTGTCACGTCTGAAACATCGGAACCCTGGAACATTAAGCTGCCAGTCCTGCCCCTCCTGTAGCCAAGTTTCACTAATGGCTATAATGTCGTAATTCCATGTGTCAATCCACGCCCTCAGCTCGTCAGCCTTCCCCACAATACTCCTTGCATTGAAATAGACACACTTCAGAAGATTATTACCACCACACACAATCCTTCTGTTGGTGACTTTGCATGAACTTTTAACATCATTTATTTTCATCCCCACTCCACTATCACCTCTGGCACTCTGGTTCCCATCCCCCTGCAAATCTAGTTTAAACCCTCCCCAATAGCACTAACAAACCTCCCAGCAAGGATATTGGTCCCCTTGTAGTTCAGGTGTAACCTGTCTCTCTTGTACAGGTCCCACCTGCCCCAGAAGAGGTCCCAATGATCCTGAAATCTGAAACCCTGCCCCCTACACCAGTTCCTCAGCCACGTGTTCATCCGCCAGAGCATCCTATTCTTACCCTCACTGGCACGTGGCACAGGTAGCAATCCTGAGATTACCACCCTCGAGGTCCTGCTTTTTAACTTCCTACCAAGCTCTCTATACTCACTCTCCAGGACCTCCTCACTCTTTCTTCCTATGTCATTGGTACCGATGTGTACCATGACATCTGGCTGATCACCCTCCCACCTCAGAATGCTGTGCACGTGATCAGAGACATCCCTGACCCTGGCACCCGGGAGGCAACAAACCATCCGGGAGTCTCTGTCACGACCACAGAACCTCCTATCTGTTCCTCTAACTATCGAGTCTCCTATCACTACTGCTCTCCTCTTCTTCCACCCTCCCTTCTGCACTGCATAACCATACTCAGTGCCAGAGATCCGGCTGCCGCAGCTTGTCCCAGGTAGGTCATCCCCCACAACAGTATCCAAATCGGTAAACTTGTTGTTGAGGGGAATGGCCACAGGGGAACCCTGCTCTGCCTGCTCTTTCCTCTTCCCTCACCTGACGGTAACCCAATTACCTGTGTGCTGCTCCTTTGGCGTAACTACCTCCCTGTAGCTACTATCTATAATCTCATTCCCCTGAATGACCCAGAGGTCATCCAGCTCCTGCTCCAGTTCCCTAATGTGGTTTGTTAGGAGCTGCAGCTGGATGTACTTCTTTCAGGTGTCGTTGTCAGGGACACCGGGGATCTCCCTGACTGCCCACATTCTGCAAGAGGAGCATTCCAACATCCTGCCTGGCATTCTCTCTACTCTGAACAAACAGAACAAAACTACAACTTACCAGAACCTGCCCTCGCCTCTGCCTGTGTACGCCGAAGCCTGTTGAGCCAAAGCCATCCCACTCTGACTCAGTCCACTCTGACGATGGCCACTTCGCTAGACGAAACTTCTTTTATAGTGCGCTAGCTGATCGGCTGTCTTCGGCTCCTCCGCTCCCAATTGGTTGGCCATTTAAAATCTGAAGAAGTCCGTGAATCCTCTCCTTCTCAGCTCTGACACACATGCTCTGACTGTGTGTCTCAAGTGGTCCTTTTTATCCCAAGAATGTGATGTTATCTTGAGTACAAAAATGCCATCTTTGTATCATCTTGTTTCTTTTTGTTTCTCAGCTCCGTATTTAATTTCACATGCTCTGTACTTGTTCCTTAGTTTAAACTTTAAAATGAACGACCATGAAGCTACAAAGTTTTCACTCATTCCTAGACTCCTAGAAGAACCCGGGGATCAGAAAAATCACTGAGATCCCACACCTCCCTTTAGTGATGGTACTCGTAGACTCCTGCATTGGAGAGGGCTTAACGAATCCTTTAGAATTCTGCATTTTACAGACAGTGAACCTGATATGATGGACTTTTGATCTCACAATCCACCTTGCTATGATCTTGCAACTTGTTGTCTTCCTACACTGCACTTTCTCTGTCACTGTTAGACTTTATTGTGCATTCTTTTATTGTTTCATCTTGGTCTACCTCAATGAACTGTGTAATGATTTGATCTGTGTGAAGAATATTCAAGACAAGCCTTTTACTCCATCTTGGTACATGTGACTTAATAAACCAATTCTAATTTCAGGAAGATTTATTCTGTAGTTTTAAATTCCCCACAAGGGGAAATAGTCAGCAGTTATCTTGCCATCTTTCATAAGAATATTATTTGTTTCAATAAGGGATATAAAAATGTTCCAGTAATAAATTAGGTAGAGGACATGTAAGACATACTGCATTAGGGTCTGCATAACACTTCTGTCCACAAGCACGATCCATACTTTAATCTCAGTTCTCATTGTCATGCTGATATTCTTTGTTCATTGTCTTCTCATTATTATTTCTTTGCTCGTACCTTTCTCCATTGTTTTTTACAATCCTATTTTGTTATTTAATCCCTTCCTCTTTCCAATCCACTATAGATCTTCAATTTTTGTTAATCTTCTTCTCCTGTACATTTGCATTTTGTGATTTCTTTTTTGAAAGGGAACCTGAAAATGGCATTGGAGAGGGTCCAGAGGAAGTTACTGAGAGTGATCCTAGGAATGAAAGGGTTATCAGGGCCTGTACTCACTGGAGTTTAGAAGAATGAGGGGGGATCTCACTGAAACCTACAAATATTGAAAGGCCTAGATAGAGTGGATGTGGAAAGGATGTTTCCTACAGTGGAGTCCTCGAGGACCAGAGGGCACAACCTCAGAATAGAGACGTCTCTTTAGATGAGAGATGAGGAGGAATTTCTTTAGCCAGAGGGTGGTGAATCGATGGAATTCATTGCCACAGGCAGCTGCTGAGACCAAGTCATTGGGTGGATTTAAAACAGACATTTATAGGTTCTTGATTTAGTCAGGGCATTAGAGAGGTTACAGGGAGAAGGCAGGAGAATGGGGCTTAGAGGGATAATAAATCAGACAGTTTTGAATGATGAAGAAGACAATGGGCTGAATGGCCTAATTCTGCTGCTAGGTTTTACGGTCATATGTTGAAGGTCAAACACTTGATAATGTGAAATCAATCTTTGCTGGGGGATTTCTAACATTTCTATTAATCTACAAATAAAGGGCAGCAAAAATTATAACCCATATAATATGGAACCCAAATTGATATCTAAACTTAAGTTCCGAGCAAACCCCACCACTACTCCCCTTTATCGCTGCTAGAATGTCCCAAGATTGTGATCCGCTCTTCAGCTTTGCCCTAACCAGATGAGCAATTACTTGCCTTTTCGTAGTCAGCGAGCTGCAAATGCCTCTCATTCAAAACCCCACAGAATGTTGGCAACACTTACATGAGGCTTGAATCAGACTTTTTTTTTAGGGTTCACTCTTGTCTTTCAATCAAAAGGTGGAATTCATTGCCACAGATGGCTGAGGAGGCCCAGTCAATGGGTTAATAGGTTTAGTAGAGGTTAATGGGTTCTTGATTAGTCTGGGCATCAAAGCTGATGGGGAGAATGGGGTTGAGAGGGAAAATAAATCAGCCATGATTGAATGGCAGAGCAAACTTAATGGGCCAAATTCTGCTCCCATATCTTATGATTGAGGTGCCATGATGAGGCTAAACTCAGGTTGGAGGAGCAACACCTCATATACCGTCTAGGTAGTCTCCAGCCCCTTGGTATGAACATAAAATTCTCCAACTTCTGGTAATTTCCTCCCCCTCCCTTCCCCTATCCCTATGTCACTCTGCCCCCTCCCCCAGCTGCCCATCACCTCCCTCATGGTTCCACCTCCTTCTACTACCCATTGTGTTTTCCCCTATTCCTTCTTCACCTTTCCTGCCTGTCACCTCTCTGCCTCCCCTTCCACCCCTTTATCTTTCCCCTTACTGGTTTTTCACCTGGAACCTACCAGCCTTCTCCTTCCCACCCTCCCCCCATCTTCTTTACAGGGCCTCTGCCCCCTCCCTCTTCAGTCCTGACAAAAGGTTCCGGCCCGAAACGTTGACTGATCGTTTCCACGGATGCTGCCCGACCTGCTGAATTCCTCCAGCGTGTTATGAGTGTTGCTTTGACCCCAGCATCTGCAGAGTATTTTGTGTTGAGGTGGCTGTTCTGTCTGGGATCTCTATACCCCACACTTCTGCTTGCCAGGATTTCACCTACACCTGAAAAAATACCGAGACAGAATTGTGGAGGCTGAATGGCAGAACAGTGTCACAGGACTGAATGATCTATTTCTGTAAGGAAAACACTAACAAATTAGGCAAAAAGGAGAATGCACACATGAGACGTTTGCTGTCTCAGCCAACATAATCAAACCCCTTTCCTTCTCAGATCATTCCCTCTTTTTCCACAGCCACACACACAATGCTGGAGGAACTCAGTAGACAAGACAGAATCGATGGAGAAGAGTAAAGAGTCAATGTTTCAGCTAAGACCCTTCATTAGGATTGGAAAGGAAAAGGAAGAGGCCAGAATTAGGTGGTGGGGGAGGAGAGGGAGCAGAAGCTGGCAGGTGATAGGTGAGGTGAGGGGAAGGGAGATGAAGAAAGAAGCTGGGAAATGATAGATGGAAGAGGGAAAGGGCTGAAGAAGATGGAATCTGATAGAGGAGGAGAGTGGAGCATGGAAGAAAGGGGAGGAGGAGTAACAGAGTTGATGGACAGGTGAGAAGGGGTAAGAGGGGTGTTAGAATAGGGAATGGAAAAAGAGATAAGGGGAGGGAGGAGAAATGACCAAAATCAGAGAAATCTACGTTCATGTTCGTAGGACTCTTGAACAGATTCTCTTTTATGATAATAAACTGATCTGCTTATCTACCTCATCACGACCTTTGCACCTCATGGTCTGCCTGCACACTTTCTCTTCAAGTGCAACACAAGGATGGACTGGTCTGAGTGGATGGCATCCAAGCAAAACCTTTCACCATTATCTCAATTCGAGTGATACGCATAAACCTGTCACACACCTAAGCCAAGATAACATTCTTTTATATTACCCTGCAGGTCAATAAACCACAGATGAACTTATCACTACTCTCCACTCGTCAATGTCTTTATTGAACAGCTCTGTAGAGGAGCCAAAATGACCTAAAGTTTTAAAAACGTACTTTATATCTACTGGGTATGTGAAATAACACACAATGAACATCAGAAATTGATCTTTATTCTTGTACTAATCAATTGCTTTACAGTTGATACAAAGTAATCTTTTAGCACAGAATAAAAACATCAGTACCTGGTCAACTTGTACCATCTCTGTCACACACTGACTGTGCCCTGCAATAATGTAGATTGGCAGTGAATGCTTATCAATCTAGTCACCGAATTACTGAGTTTAGGGTTGATTAGTGAGCCAATTCTAACAGTGGGACCAAATGCCTTGTTTGTCAAAGGGGGACTTCCTCACTGCTAGGAGTTATTACAGAAAATATTAAATTAATTGTTCTACCCCTGCACAGTGTGAATCAAATGAACTTGCCAAAATTATATTTGCAGACTTAATCTTTTTGTACAGTTTTTAATCATTAAAATGCAGTACTTTGCTTTTTGACACAGTGTGTGAGAAAACGCCCCTTTTCATTACAGTATGCAGCCTACGTTTTGTGGAATGTCTGAAAGGTTGTCACACGCGAGAGTTATTGAAAAGTGACGAACAGTCGTGTTTTTTAATGATTCATTTGCATTGAAGTTGGTAGATACAGCAGTGAACTAGCTAAAACCATGAGACAGACAGGAGGATCGAGAACAATCCTGTGTTAGGCACACATGGATTCACAAGTGCAACGTGAAACAGAGGATACAAATATTGACAATTTGGCACAATATATGACAAGAAACATCCATAAGCAATGCAGATCAATGACTGCTCTCCAGACAGTGGCCACACTACAATTATTTACTGTGCCTTATAACTACATTTACTTTGACAAATCATCCAAGGGAAATATCTTCTTAAAGTTAAATAAATCTATTTGACTGCTACACACACTGATTTTTTTCTTTTCTTAAAAAAAATGCTCAACATAACCTGCAAAATTGCACCAACATGAGTTTCTTCAATATTTACAGCTTTTAGAAAGTGTCATATCAGCATGCTAGGCCTATCTAATAGCTCATTACTCCCCTTGCTACACAATATCAGGCCCAACAATTAAGGTATTAGTTTATACAATATGATCAGATACATTATGCTGTTTACATATCAAGATCCATGCAGAAAAATATATTTGACAGACAATTAAAAAAACAGAAACAAATGCAGTGGTCTGCCCTTCAAGGGAGTGCACAAACATCTCATAACTCACTCCAAATAGTACCAGTCACAATACCTTTTCCCAGCTACAAGTTCACACTCTACCAATCTTTATAAAACTTAACCTGCCAGTAGAATATCAGGGCTCTGTTGTATAGCCCAGTCACAAACTCATTCAAAAGAGACGTCTTATCCAAAATGTGGAGAGTAAGAGAACAAAAAAGATTTAAAAAAAAATTCAAGTAAATATTTAAAACAGGAATTATTATTTGTAAACGTGTCTTTCTAAGTTTAAGTTACAACATCACTTTTCCAACTTTTATTTGTTGGTGGGGGGGGGAAATGGGGTCAAAAAGGCAGAATAAAATATATACTTTTTAAAATCAGTCCTGTAAAAATCCAATTTGAAGGGTTTTTCTTTATATTGCAGTACAGTAGATGCCAGGACTTTTTAAACAGCATTCGCCCACACTCTCAAGTTGACAACTTCTGCTCTCCAGACGTCCATCCAGCACGCTGTCTATTCTGTGTAACCCGCAATATTCAGACAGATTTAATTCAAACATAATGGAGCAATCATTTGCTTAAACAATTCCACACCAGCATATGAGCTGCCCGACCGAGGTCCTAGAGGGTCCCAGCTGGAATCCAGAGGACTTTGTTTTGTTCTTGATCAACAACTGTCATGATTTGAGTGCAAATGTAAGGCAGGCTACCTCCTTGGACAATACCTGCAAAAGACAGAGAGGAGAAATTAATAGGTACAGAAAAAAGTTTAGCCACCACACTGGATTTCTAAACCAAAGGTACAAAGTAGGCAAATAAGAAGAAATCTTTTACTTGTTGCCAGGGTGTTATAATCCTGCCTCTGAACCACCAGCCCCTCAGTAAATATTTAAGTCAAATTTATCAAAGTATGTACATGTCACCATATACAACCTTGAGATTTTTTCTTGTAGGCATCTACAGGAAAATAAAGAAATACAATAGAACTTATGAAGAACTATACATAAATGAAGATGGGTGATGCTCTTTTCTCACTGCTGTCATCAGGTAGAAGGTATACGAGCCATCGGGTAGAAGGTACAAGAGCCTCAGGATTTGCACCACCAGGTTCAGGAACAGTTACTACACTTTAAGGACTCTTTAACACATCATCGCATGTTCTCATTATTTATTTGTATTTTCATTTGCACAGCTTGTTGTCTTCTGCACTCTGGGTGATCTTTCATTGATCCTGTTATAGTTACTATTCTATAGATTTACTGAGTATGCCACAGAAAAATGAATCTCAGGGTTGTATGTAGTGACATATATGTACTCTGATAATAAAATTTACTTCGAACAAATTACCAATGTGCAAAATTTTAACCTTGTGATGAGGCATTCTTCCCTACTTAATATAAATGAAGTGGGTTACAATATAAAATTAACACAATATACAAAGAAATGGTGATAAATGCAATCTGTGTTGAAGCCAAATTAGCTATCTTTTCTCAACTTCCAATTTCTTTCTCTTGTTGCTGTATCTGCAATGACAGGGTGCAGGTATTGAAACCACAGAAGGAACAGAACTCTCCAACATGGCTATTTCTTGCAAATAAATCAGCATCTTCTGCATCAAAAATTAAGACAGCTGAGCCTGATGTTCTCATCACCTGAATTTGCTCACACACATTTCAAAAGGAAGTGAGCTGCTGCTCATTAGGTCCTCATCACTGGCTGTGAATCTGTTATTCAGATCAAGGACAAAACCCAATCTACCCCAGTATAAATACAGGTGAGCAACACACACAAAATGCTGGAGCAACTTCCGGTAACTGGCCTCTCGTCTCCTTCACCATTCCTGTTTCCCTCTCTCACAATATCTCCTTACCTGCCCATCACCTCCCTCTGGTGCTCCTCCCCTTCCCTTTGGTCTCTGTCCTCTCCTATCAAATTCTTCCTTCTCCAGCCCTTTGTATCTTTCATCAATCAAGCTCCCAGTCTTTACTTCACCCCTCCCCTTCCTTTCCAGTCCTGAAGCAGAGTTTCAGCCTGAAACGTCGACTGTTTACTCCTTTCCATAGATGCTGCCTGGCCTGCTGAGTTCCTCCAGCATCTTGTGTGTGCTGCTTTGGATATCCAGCATCTGCAGATTTCCTCATGTTTATAAATACAGGTAAGCCTCACGTTACGGCTATTCGGGAAACCTTACAGAATTCACAAATTATTACTCAAACATTGGAGATGTGAAATAAAATACATTCTTACACAATTTATACAGAAAACAAAGTAATCAATCGAAAATTTATTGCTTCTCTACTCGAATGTCTTTGCACACGTGCAGATGTTATGGGAAATTACGATGTAGACTGTATTCTACAACCACAAACCCCCAGAGAGCAGCACAGTCCACCTGACGAAATCTGACTGTGTGATGCAATGTGAACAAATCATGAGAATAATATCTTCGATGTGCCATTTGCAGCAACATCCTCCAAATTTATTTACAAAAATTAGTCATACCTTAAAACTAGTGTTTACCCTGTGAATACTGATAACACTGCTTTATGCGTCAGTTTTCCCCTCAGAAGAAGCAAAAGGCAAAGGAGAAAAAAATATCCAAATGTAAAGAATATGTATTTAATATACACCAAATTTGGAAGCTTTCCATGTGTCATGTTTAGTTAAACAACAAAAGAATTTTTTTTATTACAGCAGGGCCTTAACAATACAAAATAATAAGTTCTTGCATTTTTGACAGCTTACAGAATCTTCAGATATTTCTCTCCCAGGCAAAAAGGTAAAAATACATTAAGACACACAATAGTTATGTACAAAACAAATAGTTACATCATACTTAAAGCACCTGATACACTAAAACTAATTAAAAGGTCAAATCCAAAGTACAGACATGAAAACATATACATTCAGTTGCCATTTTATTAAGTAAACCCTGTGCATATGTTCGTGGTCTTCTGCTCCTAAACTCATCCACTTCCAGGTTTAAACTGTTGTGCTTTCAGAGAAGCTCTTTTGCACACCACTGTTGTAACGCATGATTATTTGAGTTACTGTCACCTTCCTGTCAGCTTGAACCAGTCTGGTCGTTCTTATCTGACCTCTCTCATTAACAAGGCACTTTCACCCACAGAACTGCCTCTGACTGGATGTTTTTTTTGTTTTTCACACCATTCTCTGTAAGTTCTAGAGACTTGTGTGTGAAAATCCTAGGAGATCAACAGTTTCTGAGATACTCAAATAATCTGTGGCACCAACAACCACTTCACAGTCAAAGTCACTTAGATCACATTTCTTCCCCATTCTGATGTTTGGTCTGAAGAACAACTCAATCTCCTGAAAGTCCTGATGAAGGGTCTCGGCCTGTAATGTCGACTGTTTATTCATTTCCATAGAGGTTGCCTGACCTGCTGAGTTCCCCCAGCATTTTGTGTGTGTTGCTTTGGATTTCCAGCATATTCAGACTTTTTCATGCTTATGAACTGAATCTCTTGACCACATCTGCACGTTTTATGGACTGAGTTATTGCCTCACATAGTTGGCTGACTAGATATTTGTACTGATGAGCAGATATGCAGATGTATCTAATAAAGTGGCCACTGAGTTAGAAGTAATTGGTATCCAATATGTGGGGATATTGAATTTTACCTCATCCCCTCTGAAACACACACATTTAAATTAATCCTGTAAACTTTGACACTTCCTTTTTTCATCATTCAAATAAGTATGAGCCTTTATCAAATAACCTACTTACTTGGCTCTTGGACTATTTTCCAAAAGAAAAGAGCCTGATAATTGCAATCAATTGGAAACTCAAAGCCAATACGAATTTCAGTTTCAAGTTTTTCTATAGCTGTTGACTAGTTGCCAATTCACAGCAGAACTGCATCGGGCAGTGCCATCTAGTGTCACTGCATGGTTAGTGCAGAGCAAAAAGAGCCAATGAGTCAAGGCTGCCCCTGTGGCTGCAGTTTAGAACAATTAACACTTCATCTTGTGGAACATCATTCATACATAGATTGGAGATTGCCGATAAGCATGTGTTACACTAATCCTTTATTAAAAAAATATATTATCTTAATATTAAACAGCTTAGATTTGATTACTTTTATCATTATAGTACGTTATACTATAATGTACCACATGTGGGCACGTGGCCAAGTGGTTAAGGCATTCGACTAGCGATCTAAGGGTCGTGAGTTCGAGCCCCAGTCAAGGCAGCGTGTTGTGTCCTTGAGCAAGGCACTTAATCACACAGTGCTCTGCGACGACACCGGTGCCAAGCTGTATCGGCCCTTGCCCTTCCCTTGAACACTGGTGGTGTGGAGAGGTGAGACCTGCAGCATAGGCAACTGCTAGTCTTCCATACAACCTTGCCCACGCTTGCGCCCTGGAGAGTGAAAACTTTCCAGGCTCAGATCCATGGTCTCGCAAGACTAATGGATGCCTTTATTATTAGTATGTTACAAACCTTAAAATCTATTTGGGACAGGAAATTTCCAGAGTTTTGTAACACATCATAATCATAAAAAACCAATGCATTAAACTTGAGCAATTTACTATTAAGGTTATATAATTTTATGACGGACTAGCTTATAGGATGAATAGGAGGGGTCCTTGACAATCTGTTTGACCTCCTACCATCAGGCACAGTTTCTTCTCCCAGCCCGAGACTTCTGAAAACCCTACTCTCATCCAGTACACAATGTACTATTGTATATTTAACCATAAGCCATATAAGCATTTTATGTCAAATTATACATCTACATTTTTATTATCTTCTAATATTATTGTGTTATTATTTAATTTGCTGTATGTGATACATGTACTGTTTTGCACCTCGGTCCCTGAGGAACATAGTTTGATTCAGCCGTATACATGTGTACAGTTAAATGTAAAAAATAAATTTGACTTTGAACTTAATCAGAGCTTATCATTGTCATGCATAAAATAACAAACCAACAATTATATTTAAAGAAACATCTCCCCTTGTCCCACCATGCCAAAATTGGAATGCTACTTGTAAAATCAAAGGTAGAATACCTGTGAAAAACTTGCTGTACTCCTGTTCGATCTTTTGAGCAGCTTCAAACTGTTCCCTGGAATGTTTTTTTTGTGTACCTTTGTCTCGCAGAAAGACTGGGTCCTTTTGCTCTCTGTAGATGAAAGACCACCCAATGAATTTGATTAAACAATGAAAAATAATGATGGAAAAGGACTAAAATGTGAATGCACCTGTAAAACAGGCCCTTCAGTAGATCTACACTAATCACATTTGCCCATGAGTGTATCCTTCTATGCTTTGCCCTTTTAAAAGCTTTCTAAATGCCCCATAATGATTTTGTCTGATTCTACTTTCTCCTTTACCAGTGAAACCAGATATCAACTAGCCTCTGAGTGAAGAAAACATAGCGGGGGGTGGGGCTGATGCTTTTTTTTGCTGAGGTTGGTGGGCAGGGGGGAGGGTTGATGCTTTCGCTACTGCTTGTGAGTGGGAGGAGGAAGTGGGGCTTTAGGGTTCTAACATGTTTCTGTCATTCATTCTTTGGGGTTTTTCTTCTGTTTTGTGGATGTCCACCACGAGTAAGAATTTCAGCTTGTATATTGTATACATTCTCTGATATTAAATGGAACCATTGAACCATTTTATAACATTGTAGCACCCTGTAATATTCTTTAAAGCACATTGTTATCAACTTATTTTGCTACTAGTAATTCAATTTTCTGTCTTTAAATCACTGTCAATCCTTTGTAATATGACATTAAAGCACTGACAATACACTGTGTTATTAGATTGTCCCCTTTAACACATTGTGTATTAACCCTCAATAAAACACAAAAACGCTTGCAGCTGACCTAATATGTACTTCTATGTACAGAGAACATTATCCCAGTCTTAAAAATGGGATATGCAGAACTTTTTCGAAGCTCCTGCTAATTTACTTCCTTTTTAAATAGACTTTTGCCAAGTGCAAAAATTTACCAACGTATCCTTATTTGCTTTAAAACTATGTAGAATTTTTGCAAAATCACAAAACAAAGTTTTAATAATCGATAATTAACCACTCACTTGATTTGCTTTAGGTTTTTGTACCGTATGAATATGACAATTGGGTAGATGTGAATCCGGTGAAGACGCTCTATGGCATGTGGTGCAATATCTAGCAAGCAGTGGCAGTCCTACAAACAAGGTCAAAAGTTGGTTATCAAAACACAGATATGTACAGTAATGAAACAAAAAGAACGATCAGAATGTCATATCCGCATTGGTTTAATCAGAATACGACTATCCACCACCTGCTCCCATGGCTTCACGTAACCCTGATTGGTGGGAGGGTAAGCAAGTGCTACACTTTGCCCTAGGGTGACCTGCATGCTGGTGGACAGAAGGAGTGCCTTACACCTCCTTTGGTAGAGACAGATCTCCACTTCACCACCCAACTGTGCATCATTTTATATCACATCCAAACACTAATCTGATTTCCTATTAAATACTATCAGGTACTGTGCTTCAATAATCATCTGACAAAGCTGCCGTGTGCTTATAACCCTGTAACAAATAATAGACTCTTGCAATAATACAACTCATGTCTTTTTATTACCAATTTATGAGATGTTGGAAACAATTTTCTGCTACTTGCCCTCTGAAAACCAATTCTAATTTTGAAAACATTCACTTTCTGGACACTAGCTTTGAAAAATGAAACCAAACAGCTATCTAAGAACCACATACATAAATTAATTCCCTTGTAAAATTATCTTTGCACAGCAAAGTATAACATTGATTATGGAAGTGAGGACAATGGAAGATTGTCTGCAACCTGCTGACTTTGTCAGTGGTCTGAGGGGGAAAAAAAATCATTCAGCCACCGGGTGCAAATACATAACTGGATTTGTTTGGTTGTATTTTACTGTGCAGCGTAGATGGAGCGTAAACAATCAGTAATCTTCTCCCTCCCTCAACTTACTGGAATTACTTTTAGAAATAATTACATCAAGGGGATGCTCATAAATATTAAATCAGTAGACCTAAATTGATCTTCCGAAGATGCCTTACAGAAAGTGGCCTGCATAAATAATACCTCTGTTAGTCTCTTTGACATATCTTGATGCATTGGTATTAAAAACGTGGTAGGAATTAGTGAATTTATAATTGAAAAAGATCACTTTTCTTCTCTGCCAAACTGTGAATCTAGTTGACTGGAAATGATCTAAAATACCATAGTGCATATATTTGAAGTAATGTAATATCTGTACTTGGCAGAATTTATGATCCAGAAACACAGATAATCCAACTATATAAATATTGAGAGGACAGAACCACCTTCTGAGTTATTTCTTTTATGGAGGCAACAGTTGTGACATCAAAATGCCCACTCCTCCTCTTATAATCAATGAAGAGATAGTCTGCTACTCCTCGTTCAATGGCCTGCTGTGAAGCTTTCATAACCTCTGGAAAAAATTGAGGGGAGAAGAAATTAATACATGGAACAGCTTGCTCTTCAGATAGAAAAATAATATGATTAGCTTTATTTGTCACATGTATAGTGAAACATACAGTGAAGTGTGTCATTTGCATCAAATCAAATCAGTGAGAATTGTGCTGGGCAGCCCACAAGTGTCAGAACACTTCTGGTGCCAACATAGAATGCTCAAAACCTACTATCTATAACCATAAACACGAGGAAATCTACACGAGGAAATGAAGGGGTTAACATTCAAGCAACACACATCAAAGTTGCTGGTGAACGCAGCAGGCCAGGCAGCATCTCTAGGAAGAGGTACAGTCGACGTTTCGGGCCGAGACCCTTCGTCAGGACTAACTGAAGGAAGAGCTAGTAAGAGATTTGAAAGGGGGAGGGGGAGATCCAAAATGATAGGAGAAGACAGGTGGGGGAGGGATGGAGCCAAGAGCTGGACAGGTGATAGGCAAAAGGGGATATGAAAGGATCATGGGACAGGAAGCCCAGGGAGAAAGACAAGGGGAGGGAGGGGGAACCCAGAGGATGGGCAAGGGGTATAGTCAGAGGGACAGAGGGAGAAAAAGGAGAGAGAGAAAAAGAATGTGTGTATATAAATAAATAAATAATGGATGGGGTACGAGGGAGAGGTGGGGCATTAGCAGAAGTTTGAGAAGTCAATGTTCATGCCATCAGGTTGGAGGCTACCCAGATGGAATATAAGGTGTTGTTCCTCCAATCTGAGTGTGGCTTCATCTTTACAGTAGAGGAGGCCGTGGATAGACATATCAGAATGGGAATGGGATGTGGAATTAAAATGTGTGGCCACTGGGAGATCCTGCTTTCTCTGGCGGACAGAGCGTAGGTGTTCAGTGAAACAATCTCCCAGTCTGCGTCCTATCATTTTGGATCTCCCCCTCCTTCTCCCACTTTCAAATCTCTTACTAGCTCTTCTTGCAGTTAGTCCTGACAAAGGGTCTCGGCCCGAAATGTCGACTGTACCCCTTACTAGAGATGCTGCCTGGCCTGCTGCGTTCACCAGCAACTTTGATGTGTGTAACTATAACCGTACATCTTTTTACTTGGAGGAAACCTACGAAGACATGGAGAGAATGTACAAACTCCTTACAAATAGCAGCAGGAATCAAACAACGATCTTACAGCCGGCACTGTAAAGTGATGTGATGTGCTAACCGCCATGCTACTGTGCTGACAAAATTACATTATCAGTATTTTGTAATGTAATATTAAAATGTAACGTGGACTTCAGCTAACAATGAGGCTTCACTGGTATCTTCTGCAAATGGACAGCAAGTTCTGAAAAGTGGCTTTGAATGGAAGTGATACAGAAAGCGCTGGGGGAACTCAGTGTGTCAGACAGCATCAAGAGGGTAATGGATGATTGACATTTCAAGTCAAGACCCTTCACCTGGACTTCATTTCCTTCCATTTGATGCTGTTTGAGCTACTGAGTTCCTCATTCAGCATTTGCAGTCTCTTGTGTTTCCAAATTAAATGAAAATTTTAAGCTGTTCCTCCAAAACAATATTGCAAGTCAAACATGTATTGGTAGAAGGAGGAAATATCTGTTTTTTTTAAAAGCTGAAATAAAACTAAGGGCATAAAAAAACAATGCGTGGAAGTGAACTAACCTCGAGTTATACAAAATTATGAGGGGTATAGATAGGGTAAAAGCAAGCAGACTTTTTCCACTAGAGTTAGGTGAGACTAAAACCATCGGTCATTGGTTAAAGGTGAAAGGTGAGAAGTTTAAGGAGAATGAGGGGAAACTTCATCACTCAGGGTCGTGAAAGTGTGGAATGAGCTACCAACAAAAGTGGTACATGTGAGCTCGATTTCAGCGTTTAAGAGAAGTTTGAGTAGGTACATGGAAGGCTATGGTCCTGGTGGAGATTGTTAGGTGTAGGCGGTTTAAATGGTTTTGGCATGGACCTGTTAGGCCAAAGGGCCTGTTTCTATACTGTATTTCTCTATGACTCTAACCTTCTGGGAGCATCATAGGTCTCTATTATGTTACTAACTATGGGGCCCGACCATCTTGGAAAAACCTTTTGAAAATTATTTATTCGTGTACGATGGACAACTTTAATGGTATCCATCTCTGGCAGATGTAGAAACGTTAAAGGTTAGTCATGTGGTACAGACAAACATTCCCAGTCAGAGAGGCAGTTACCATCTCCAAGGACCTGAGAGAACATAAGCTCATGGAAGAAATCAGGACCTTATCCAGGAGAAACATGCATAAAATGCTGAAGGAACTCAGCAAGTCAAGCACCCATCTATGGAGAGGAATAAACAGTCAAGGTTTTGTACCAAGACACTTCATCAGAACTGGAAAGGAAGGGGGTGGAAATCAGAATAACGTAGGAGAAGGGTAAGGGGTACAAGCTAGCAGATGATAGATGAGGGAGAAAGTGGGTGGGTGGGTACATGGGTGGCTGGGGGAGGGAGGATGAAGAGCTGGGGAGGGGATAGAAGAGATAGTCATAGTCATGGTCACACTTTATTGATCCCGGGGGAAATTGGTTTTCGTTACAGTTGCACCATAAATAATAAATAGTAATAGAACCATAAATAGTTCAATAGTAATATGTAAGTTATGCCAGTAAATTATGAAATAAGTCCAGGACCAGCCTATTGGCTCAGGGTGTCTGACCCTCCAAGGGAGGAGTTGTAAAGTTTGATGGCCACAGGCAGGAATGACTTCCTATGATGCTCTGTGTTGCATCTCAGTGGAATGAGTCTCTGGCTGAATGTACTCCTGTGCCCAACCAGTACATTATGTAGTGGATGGGAGACATTGACCAAGGTGGCATGCAACTTAGACAGCATCCTCTTTTCACACACCACCGTGAGAGAGTCCAGTTCCATCCCCACAACATCACTGGCCTCACAAATGAGCTTGTTCATTCTGTTGTTGTCTATTACCCTCAGCCTGCTACCCCAGCACACAACAGCAATCATGATAGCACTGGCCACCACAGACTCGTAGAACATCCTCAGCATTGTCCGGCAGATGTTAAAGGACCTCAGTCTCCTCAGGAAATAGAGATGGCTCTGACCCCTCTTGTAGACAGCCTCAGTGTTCTTTGACCAGTCCAGTTTATTGTCAATTCGTATCCCCAGGTATCTGTAATCCTCCACCATGTCCACACTGACCCCCTGGATGGAAACAGGGGTCACTGGTACCTTAGCTCTCCTCAGGTCTACCACTAGCTCCTTAGTCTTTTTCACATTAAGCTGCAGATAATTCTTCTCACACCATGTGACAAAATTTCCTACTGTAGCCCTGTACTCAGCCTCATCTCCCTTGCTGATGCATCCAACTATGGCAGAGTCATCTGAAAACTTCTGAAGATGATAAGACTCTGTGCAGTAGTTGAAGTCTGAGGTGTAAATGGTGAAGAGAAAGGGAGACAAGACAGTCCCCTGTGGAGCCCCAGTGCTGCTCATCACTCTGTCGAACACAAAGTGTTGCAAGCACACGTAAAGGTCAGGAGGAGGAGGAGTGGTCAGTGGACCATGAAATAAAGGGGAGGAGGAGGGGAACCAGAGAGAGGTGATGGCCAGGTGAGGAGAGGAGAGGAGAAGGAATGAGTGGATAACCAGAATACAGATTGGAAGAAGGCAGAAGGATGAAGAGAGGAGAGAAATTACCCAACAGACCTTATCATGCTCTGTGATTAAATATGATCTTTGACCTCATCACCAACCCCCATCCCATGATTCCCTTAAAAACCTAAAAATCAATGTTGAACACACTGAGAAACTCAAGTCTCTGGTCCTTTCAGATAGTAATTCTCTCAGGATAAGGAATATGCTTCCTTAACATTGTCCTACATTCATTAGCACAGATCATTAATTTGAGAAGATGACTCCTGTTTCTAGATACATCAACTCTGCATCCATTCTCCAACACTCCTTAAAAATTCTCCATATTTCAATGAGATAACCCCTCGTTCTCCTAAACAGAAGTGATTATTGGTCTTGTTCACTTATAACATGCCCTCCATCCCAGATGACCATAAATGATTTTATTTTTATTGATAACAACTCTCATAATAACATTTGAAGTTTCTAATCTAATTAAATAACCATTCTTACTGTTAATATATGCTTATTCTGGCTTCTTCCCCCTTCCATTCCAGTTCTGACGAAGGGGCTTGGCCCAAAACATCAACTTTTTATTCTTTTCCACACATGCTCAGTACAGGAGCCCCTCCGGGCTATGTACTGAGTCCCCTCCTTTACTCCCTGTTTATCCATGACTGTATCGCCACCCACAGTGTCAATCTGCTAATTAAATTTGCCGACGACACTACATTGATTGGCCTTATCTCAAACAATAACGAGGTGGCCTACAGGGAAGAAGTCATCTCTCTGATACAGTGGTGTCAAGAAAACAACCTCTCCCTCAATGTCGCAAAAACAAAGAAGCTGGTTGTGGATTACAGGAGGAATGGAGACGGGCTAACCTCTATTGACATCAATGGATCTGGGGTAAACAGCTTCAAGTTCCTCGGCATCCACATCACTGAGGACCTCACGTGGTCTGTACACACCAGTTGTGTGGTGAAGAAGGCACAACAGTGCCTCTTTCACCTCAGACGGTTGAGGAAGTTTGATTTTGGCCCCCAAATCCTATGAACTTTCTACAGGGGCACAACTGAGAGCATCCTGACTGGCTGCATTACTGCCTGGTATGGGAACTGTACCTCCCTCAATCGCAGGACTCTACAGAGAGTGGTGCGGACAGCCCAGCACATCTGTAGTTGTGAACTTCCCATGATTCAGGACATTTACAAGGACAGGTGTGTAAATAGGGCCTGTAAGATCATTGGGGACCCAAGTCATCCCAACCACAATCTATTCCAGCTGCTACCTTCTGGGAAGCAGTACCGCAGCATAAAAGCCAGGACCAACAGGCTCCAGATAGCTTCTTCCATCAGGCCATCAGACTAATGAACTCACGCTGATTTGAGTGTACTCTATATTACATTGACTGTTCTATTTATTATAAACTACTATGATTGCACATATAGATGGAAATGTAACAAAGATTTTTACGCCTCATGTTTGTGATGGATGTAAGAAATAACGTCAATTCAATTCAATGCTGCCTGACTGCTGAGTACATCAACATTTTATGAGTGTTATACTGCTATATAATTAGTGTTACATCTAAAATGCTACTCTCATTCAAATGTTGGTGATTTTGTGTGTATTTGCTGCTTTTAAGTATGGGACTATAGATTTATCTGAAGATTGCCTGCACTATCTTAATGAAGTAATTAGATTCCAGACTAATCATAATGGACAGTGATAGAAACAAGACATAAACATTAAAAAAAAACAGCAAATTGAAATTATTTCTGGGCTACCATGTGGACAAAAGCTCTTAACATGCAAGCACTGCAAGCAAATAGGAAAATAAGTGGTCTGCTAGCGTTTATTACAAAGGCACGGATGTACAAGAAAAAGGAAGTCATTTTGCATTTATACAGGACTATAATAAAATCACATCCAGAGTACCTTTGTATACTTTGGGCTTTTTTACTTAAGGAAAGATATACTTACCTTACGGAGAATACAAAGACACAGCAGTCTGATACTAGGAATAAGGAAACCTGACCTTTGTGGAATAATTGCACTGAGTAGACCTATACTCTCGTAAATTTATTAGAAACATAGTTGATCTACATTAAAGCAAATTTTCTAGGTGGATTGACTAGCAGGATAATCCAGAGCTAGAAATCGCAGTTTCAACATAAGGAATGGATCAGTTAGAAAGTTCTTCATTTAAAGGCCAAGCTCCATTCAGTAAAGGGTTTTAAATTCTCTGTACAAATGTTCTCTGTAGATGGTCAGCTTTGAATACATGCAGGGTGAATACTGATCAAAGTATATGAATATAGAATAGAAAGATCACTTTGAGGGAGAGGATCAGTGTGATCACTCTGAATGGTAAACAATGCTTGAAAAGAAGAATTGTTTTGTCCTATTTCTATATCATAGGCTTGAAGGACACAAAATACATCGACAGTCTTCATGAGAAGAATGTTGAATTTCATACAAAAGAGAGAGGATGTTTCCTATAGTGGGGGAGTCTAGGACCAGAGGGTAGAGTCCCAGAAAAGAAGTACTGTGTGTCCCATTAGAATGGACATGAGAAGGAATTTTTTTAGCCAGAGAATAGTAAATCAGTAGAACTAATAACCACAGATAGCTGTGGAAGCCAAGTCATCAGGTGTCTTTAAAGCAGAGGTTGATATGTTCTTGATTAGTAAGGGTGTCAAAGGTTATGGGGGGAAGGCAGGAGAATGAAGTTGAGGGGGAAAATAAATCAGCCATGATGGGCCACATAGCTTAATTCTGCTCCTATGTCTTATAGTCTTAAAATTTAAAAAAATGCAAACAGCGATAGATTGCAAGGAGTGTATCGAAGGGTGCAACCTAATCTCACAGTTGACAATAGCAAATCTTAACTACCTCCTAACTTCCAGCTGCCTAGTCATTTTCTATGTAACTCATCTGTGACCATACTTCTGCCTAACTGGCCTGACTTTGTTAATTTGTCTCAGAAAAGAATTGTAAAATACAGGCTAAATGATACTATGGGTATAAACAATCATGTTCAGATCATTTAGCAATATTATATATAGTATGATTGATGATTAAATTGATGACAAAAATTGTTCAGTATTTTTAGCTACTCTACTAATCTCCCTTTAACTCTTATCACTCTTCCCACTAAATAAAACAGGCAGCCTTCTGATTATGGAGGGTGGTTTTGGGGCGGGGGTGTCAGTGGAGCTGCATCCCGAGAGATCAGCCCATTTTAGATTTTCCTGTAATGTCAGGTTGTCATCTGTAACATCCTGCATGTGAGACAGGGAAAACAGAATGTGTTTATTTCTTTCCCCACATAAATTCTGTTAGAGCTAATTTTATTCCACATCTCAAATTTTTGATAGTGATTTGTGAATTATGTAAAGGCTAATTTCTATTAACCAAACAGTTGTAATATAGGACAGCATGGTACTGTAGCGGTTAGCGTAATGTTATTACAGTACCAGCAACCCAGGTTCAATTCTGTCGCTGTCCGGAAGGAGTTTGTATGTTCTCCACATGATCTCAGGGGTTTCCTCCCACATTCAGAAGTGATACAGATTAGTAGGTTAATCGGTTGGTTAATGTGTGTAATTGAGCAGTACCGGGCCATAAAGTCTTGTTATTCAGAACTATTTTGCTGACTGCGTTTTCAAGCATTCAGGTTTGGTGATGTCAGAAATGGCCATGAGTGAAAATGAAATGATTTCCCCACCTCAACAAGTAAGGAACTATGAAGAATTTGAAGGTATTGTCAACCATCTTGAATGGTACAATGAAAATGAAGATTTCGAAGATGCAATCATTGAAAGCATTGTATGAAGGCAGTCCATTATCTACACTAGGTATCTGCGCTGATCTTGTTCATTTACAGTCAATCAAAAGAACGTGGTGTAACACTGGATGAATTCCTCCATCAATAACTATTAGGAACCAATACAGTTGCATAGTACTATTGATAGTGTTCTAATTTGTTCTGTATTTCACTTAAATACATAACTTGTTACTCAGTTGGTAGTTTGTCTTTTTTATACCTGTTTAACTATTTCCGTGAAACTTCATTTATCTGAGGAGATTTGGTACATCACCAAAATGTACTGGCCGTGATGTGTCTCAATTAACCAGAATCCACTGTACTAAGAATCAAATTTCAATATACCTCCAAAATAAGTACAACTATAAATCTTAATATTACAAACAATTCATTTAAACCTACCTAATGGACATCTGCAGAATTTTCCAGGAGATTCTTTGACAAGCATATCCTTCACAGCATCCACTAATGGTCCCAGGATAAGCACAGGTCTTGGGGCAGTGCATTCGATTTTCTGCACTCTCTGATATGCAAAACTTCCAGAATCTAGCAAAGAAAAATGAAAAATGACATCCACATTACATCTAAACACAAAGGCTGATGGACAAATTCTAAATGGATATTTCAATCCAAGTTTCCTCTTACTCTTCTAAACTCCAGCAGGTACTAACACAGATTGTCCAAATTTGCATCATAAAATAATCTGCTCATTCCAGATAGCAGTCTACCAACCTGTCTGAATTGCTTCCAATACATTAATATATTGATGTAAACATGGAGACCAACACTGTGCACAATACTCCCTCTGTGGTCCTAATCAATACCTTGTTTAACTGAAACATAACTTCCATACTTTTCCATTTAATAATATTGTTAGCTTTTATTATGTGTAGGGCTTGCATACTAACCTTCTGTAAATCTTGCTCCACGATACTCAGATTCCTATGCACTCTACAGTTCTGTAATCTCTCATAGTTTAGATAATAGGCATCATATTTTTCTCTGCCAAATGGCAAATTTGACATTTTTCCACATTAAATTCCAATTGCCAGATCTTTGCCTCTTCACTTATAAATAGAAATTCAAGGTAGATACTT